>NC_054828.1:52352922-52691493 GCF_018345385.1 Vulpes lagopus
CACCAGGGTGTGCGCCTCCCCTCCCACTGTCCTCCCCCTTCCTATCTAACCAATCACCATCGACCCAGATGGCAGCAGTCTACCTGTGAGCACCTGTGAGTACTTAGGTCCTCACCACTCAGATACTAGCCATCCTCAGTTATCAATGTGTTCTCTGTAGAAAGATAGATGAAAAAAATGGAATTTAAAAAGACAACATTTAGGTATAACATTTAAAAGTAAAGATGGAAAATTTTTAAAAATTAAGGAGCTCTTGGATAGTAGAACCCAAGCTAAAATCATCATCTTCATCACCATCTGCTCTCAGGACAACACAGTATAAAAAGCATATTGTTCAGAGTATATTTGTGTTTCAATTCTCTGATTTTCAGAGATAGGCAGTAGTTTTTCAGAATTTAGACAACACACATTCAAGTAATGGACAGAGGACAAAGTGGGCAGGCAAGTGGAAGCCCCATTCACTGATGCTATTCTCTATCTGTGGCCAGATAATAGGCATTTCTCAAAAATAAAAGGCACAGCAACCAACAGGGAGTGTATCTACTTCCAATTCCAAATAACTTGCCCTGCAAGAGGTAAAGAGCCTTCTGGAATCAGGGAAGTTAGAGAGTCTGATCTCATCCTTTCAGAACAACCAGAGCTCAAGGTTACAGTAACTTAACTCCTTGGTATTAATTTGACCAACTTCATAAAGACAAAAGCTGCCACTGATACACTTCAATGCCCAGCCACTGCACCAGAGAAGCAGATATTAAAAATTAATCCAGCTGGCAAAGCACCATTCAACGCCAGGCAGTTCTACATGAGACGGAGCTCTGAGTAGGCTTGGACTGAATGCTGATCTTTTATTGTCAAGAACGTCTACAATCTAGATCATGGCCCATTTCTTCTCCTAGTGTGTCTAATTCTGTTTGGCCAGCCCTGCGGTGGCTGAGCAACCAAACTTCCACTTGGCCTCACTCTCTTGGTTCTTCCACTCTCTCGCCACTCATCTCCGTCCCTGGGGCTCACCACCTCCAAATGCAGGCTGCTAACTCAACCTTCTTTTCATGCCGTTCTACAGTATTTGCAGCAAAAATTCACATACTAGCAAAGTGCCAGGCATCACCTGTATTCTGGAGTAGACACAGACAGGAGTAGGATTTCTGTAGATGGGGAAGATAGAAAGGGACGGTCCAGGCTGAGGCCAGACTTAAAAACCACGCTCAGGGGGGACGACTGAGGAAGTGGCAAGTGGTCCAGCGTGGATGCAGCTTAACGACTAATACATCTCTACCTCTAGAGTCTGCTTCTCCCAAGTGCCACACACCAACTACACACCAGGCTCTCCACGTGGGGTTCTTCAGAGACCACAAACCTAAACTATTCTGGTCCAAGCCTTTCCCCTCCTCTACTCTAAATCTTGACTGATAGAGCCACATGTATTCAGTTAAATCCTCAGTCATCTTGGACTCTTCCCCCTCCATCCAAAGAGAGTACACCAACACCTGGCAATGCTATTCCAAAATGGTCGTGAATCTGGTCCCCCGTTCTCACTTCCTACTACCACTAATTTTGCTGTATCTTTCACCCGGACTACTGCAGAATCCAGTGTACGCTCCCCAAACTCCCGCTCTTCCCTCAATCTGCTCAGTCACTGGGTCACTAGGAAGCCTTCCCCACCACCAGTGCTCACAGTGCTTTGTACCTACCTTTACCTGTACAAAACCAGCATGCAGTGTGATCATTACTTAAAACTTGTGGCTCTCCTCCCCTCAACAAATTCCTCAAGGGTAGGCACCATGTGGGGCACCATGGGGCACCATGGGGAGATTTACAACCTCCCAGCATCTGACGTAGTATCTGAACATAGCATTTCACAATAAAATATTGTGAAATAATAAAAATTCTAGAGGTGCCCGGGTAGCTCAATTAATCATCAGATCCTTGATTTCAGCTTGGGTCATGATCTCAGGGTCATGGGATTGAGCCTCATACAGCGCTCTGTGCTCAGCACAGAGTCTGCTTGTCCCTCTCCCTCTGCTTCCCCACTGCTCCATGTGTGCATTCGCTTAAACTCTCTCTCTCCCCCCTCTAATAAATAAAATCTTCAAATAAAATAAAATAAAATGAATAAAAAAATAAAAACTCTCCTCAGCCTCCCTACTCCAGCTCTTTCATCATGTTGTTCTTGTCAATGCATTATTTCCCAAACTTTTTATTTCAAAATAATTATAGATTTATAGGAAGTTTGAAAAATAATACAGAGGACCCACATACCCATCATCCAGTTGTCCCCAATGGTAACATTCCTACATCACTATAGGACAGTATCAGAACCGGGAAATCGGCCCGACACAATCTTCAGACCTTACTCAGATTTTCCCTTATATGCATGTGTAAGTGTAGGTATAGCTCTGGGCAAACTCACCACATGTATAGATTCATGTAACCAGCAGCACAATCAAGATACAGAACAGTCCCATTACTACAATGATCCTCGTGCTGCCTCTTTACAGTTGATTCATCCTTCTCCTTCCCCTTTCCCCCACCCTCGGCACCAACCTAAATTCCTGACAACCATTAATATGTTCTCTATCTCCATAACATTCTTAAGTGTCCTGCTGCTTGCAGAACAAAGTTCACAGATCTCAGCACGACATTCAAAGCCTTCATGATGTGGTCTGGATCTACCGTTCCAGCATATTCTTTACCTCCACTCCCATGAACTCACTATTCCAGCAGGAGAAGACAACACACTCCCTAGGAACATGCTTCACATTTTCCTGCCTTTGTATCTTTGCTTATGTTGTTCCTATGTCTAAGACATTCCCTCCCTGGTTTTTCCATTCAGAAAAACCATCTCTGAAGGCTCAGCTCAAATGTCATATTTATAAAAAACTCTTCCTGACCTCCAACATCCCGAAGCAATTGACTTTTCCCTTCTCTGTGATCCCTCTGTTACAGCACTCAGAGAATTGTGTGTCCACATCTTCCCCACTTTACCACGACCCAGCAAACACAGGGTATGTATTATTCATTTCTGTCTTCACAAGACCCAGTGGTTTGGTTCAACAGACTTTCACAAATCCTTCCTTTGTGCTATCCGTCACTAGTTGCACTTACTGCTGGAGATGCAAAAATAAATATGCTTATGAGAGGCTAATGAGCTTCCACCCCAGTGCCTGGCTCACTAAGACTATACGCCAGAAACTTCTGGAGTGAGGGAATCCTGAAAATCTGCAGGTCACTTGAAAACACTTTTAAGCCACGTTGACCTAGAGGAGAAACACATCAGCCATGGATCCCGACGCTGCTGAGTGACACAGAAGTCACCAATCACTGATCATTCAATAAATGCTTACTGAGTGACTTCTGCATGTCAGGTACTTCACAAAGTACTGGGGACATAGCAGTCAGCAAAACTGATAAAAATACCTGCCCTCATGGAGTTTTCTTTTCAAGCACAGGGAGATAGGAAATAAAATACATACATAAATTTAAAAGTAAGTTAGGTTGTGGTATGGAGGGCTTTGGAGAAACACAAAGCAAGAAGGTTGATGGGGGGGTGATGTGTGTTGAGGGGAAGGTAGACAATTTTAGATCAATGATCAGGGAAGGACTCCTTGAAATGACATTTGAACAAAACCATGCAGGAGACGAGGGAGCATGCCATGGGGCTACTTGGGAGAAAGACTGTCCCAGCAGAGGGAAAAGCAGGCAAGAGCATATCAAACATATTCAAGGACTAGCAAAACGGCTCCTACGTGTTAGAGAATGAGCTAAGAAAGGTGGAAGATTAGGGGGAAGGGAGAAAGTGAAGTAGGGGAGGTCACAGAGCCTTGTACAGCACAGAAGGACTTTGCCTTGATTACTGACACTTCATTTAACTCTTTATCCTTTTCCACCTGTAAGTCTTTCCCATGTTATTTGGCTACTCTTTCCCACTCCCACAAGCACCCAAAATAGCACTCGAAGGTAAAATAATGTATCAAATACAGGTAACGACTACTTCCAGCTATCAGGATGCCAAAGCTATTGAACATGGCCAACAAAAGGTAAGAATGCATCATCAAAGCCTTCTAGATTAGACTTACACTAAATTGACCCATTTCTAAATTCACTAATTCTTTTTTAAAAAACTGATTTTTCCTGGGGTCAGTTGGTTAAGCATTCAACTCTTGATCTCAGCTCAACTCAGGTCTTGATTTTAGGGTCATGAGTTTAAGACCTGTGTTGAGTCTACTTTAAAAAAAAATTTTTTTTATTTTTCCTTAAGTCATCACACTAATACAGGAAAAGCTCTCTCTTCTATGATTCAGTCGGGTCAACAGCTGAAATCATTAAGTTTGTGGGTATAGCAGAGACTAGCCCATGACCACTCAGTCTGTTGTGAGAAGTTACATGTTACAGAAGGAATGGGGGGGGGGGGAGTCTATTAATCTCATCAGGTGGATTAGTTGAGAGAACTTCTATCTTACCGAACAGTCTGGACAAGATGGTAACAGGAGGACAGGTGTCTCCTGCCCCCAGTTTCCTTCAAAATAAACTAAAGAAACACAAAAATAGAGAGAAACCTGTATCTGAGCTAAAACCCAGGAAGAATGCCATCCCACCTGCCCAGAACTTTGAGGAATTTCTGCTAGATACACTCAAGATGGAGCAGGCCCAAAGAAGGGCTAGCAAGCTTTTTACAGAGAAACAAGTATTCTGGCAATGAATGTAGGCAGCACCCGCAGAACAAACAAGAGGGCGAGGGCAGCACACACAGAAGTGCTACAACACCGGGCAAGGCCCACACCGAAGCGACTCTTCTCAGAGCCTTGGGCCAGCAGTCAGCCACCCACCTTTTGCCCAGACCACAAAAAGTCTGGCAGTGGCACCAAAGGGCTGGGCTGGGCATGGGCAGCCCCAACATAAACTCAATCAACCTAAAATTTCCCCTTGTTTCTTTACTTGGATATGAAGACGTCAGACACTCAGTTATCTCTGTAAGAATCCATCTCTCATGAGATTATGGTGACAGCTGCAAAACTCTGTTCAGAATAAGATTTAAGGAATCAGTGTAACTATGACACTCAAGTAAGCTGTTACTTAAAAGGAATTTCTAAACCAGGAAAGACTGGGGCACCTAGGTGGCTCAGTCAGTTAAGCATCAGCCTTCAAACAAACCAGGAAATACTGAATGGTAATTAAAACTCTGAATGTCAATTTAGTAATAGAGGAAAGGAACACTAAACTGAGGGTTACAGGAAATCAAATTAGTAGAGTAAAACTTAGAAATTCCTCAAGAGCTCAGAGGAGAAGTTAAAGAAGATAAAAATGAGGTAGGGATTAATTTTACAAGTACAGGACAGAGAAAGAGCACAGCATGTTAAAAACCTGGACTCATAAGAAAAGACGAATATCCACCATTTGCTTCGACGTGGATGGAACTGGAGGGTATGATGCTGAGTGACGTAAGTCAATCAGAGAAGAACAATCATCATATGGTCTTACTCATACTGGAATATTAGAAATAATGAAAGGGACCATAAGGTAAAGGAGGGGAACTGAGTAGGAAAAATTAGAGAGGAAGACAAATCATGAGAGACTCCTGACTCTGGGAAATGAACAAAGGGTTGTGGAAGGGGAGGTGGGCAGGGGGGTCGGGGTGACTGGGTGACGGGCACTGAGGAGGGCACGTGATGGGGTGAGCACTGGGTGTTACACTGTATGTTGGCAAATTGAATTTAAATTAAAAAAAAAAAAACAAAAAAGCCTGGGTTCTACAAAAAACTGAAAATTAATAAATCCATTATAGTTGCAGGATACAATCAACTTGCAAAACTCAGGTGCAGTTCTATACACTTATAATGAACAATCCAAAAAGCATATTAAGAAAACAATCCTGGACCCGGGGTGGCTCAGCGGTTTAACGCCACCTTCAGCCCAGGGCGTGATCCTGGAGACCCAGGATCAAGTCCCATGTCAGGCTCCCTGCCTGGAGCCTGCTTTTCCCTCTGCCTGTGTCTCTACCTCTCTCTCTGTGTTTCTCTCATGAATAAATAAATAAAATTTTTTTTAAAAAAGAAAAGAAAACAATCCCATTTATGACAGCATCAAAAATAATAAAATACTTAGGAATATAAACTAAACCTAAAACAGTGCAGGAAGTTAAAGACTTGTACTCTGAAAATGACAAAACAATTCTGAAGAAAATTAAAGACAGAAATAAATGGAGACACATTCCAGGTACATGGATTGGAAGACTTAATACTGTCCTCCAACAGACTTTCACAGGGTAAAGTCAATATGACCAAAGCAATCTATAGATTCAATGTAACCCTCATCAAAATCCCAGTAAAACAGCAAGACCCATCCTAAAATTCATAAGAAATCTCCAGAGACGCTGAATAGTCTAAACAATTTTCAGAAAGAACAAAGTTGGAGGTCTCACACTTTCTGATTACAAAAGAATGGTAATCAACACACTGTGATACAGGCATAAAGACAGATACAGAGACGGATGAAATAGATCAGAAAGCCCAGAAATAAACTTCACATATACAGTCAAAAAATTTTTCAACAAGCCTGTCAAGACAATTCAAGGGGGAAATTACAGACTTTTCAACAAATGGCATTGGGAAAACTGGTATCCACAAGGAAGAAAAAAAAGAAAGAAAAAAAAACGGAGACCCTTACAATATATGTAAAAATTAACTCAAAATGGAGCAAAGATCTAAACATAAGAGCTCAAACTATAAAACTCTTAGAAGAAATCATAAAGGAAAAGCTTCATGAAAATGGACGGGGCACCGATTATCTTGGATATGACATCAAATGCACAAAAGGAAAGACAGATAAACGGGACTATATCGAAATTAAACAGCTGGGTTCTGGGGCACCTGGGCGGTTCAGTGGTTGAGCGTCTGCCTTTGGCCCAGGGCATGATTCCGGGGTCCTGGGATCAAGTCCCACATCGGGCTCCTTGCAGAGAATCTGCTTCTCCCTCTGCCTGTGTCTCTGCCTCTCAGGAATGAATAAATAAAATAGTTTTAATTAATTAATCAATTAATTAATAGTTGGGTGGTTTGGGGGTTTGTTTGTTTTTTGCATCAAACGACTCTATCAGCAGTATGAAAAGGCAACCCTCAGAACGGGACACAAATTTGTAAATCACGTATCTGACTAGGAGTTAACATCCAGAATATATAAAGTACTCCTACAACTCAACAATAAAAAAACAAACAACCCTATTTAAAAAATGGACAAGAGACTTGAATAGACATCTCTCCAAAGAAGACATACAAATGGCTCATAAGGCACATGAGAGGAAGCCCAACATTACTAATCTTTCGGAAAAAGCAAATCAAAACCACAATGACCTACTACTTCACACCAAATGGGATGGCCATTATGAAACAGAAATACCACCACCCCCCACACACACACACACACAGGAAATGACAAGTATTTACAAGGATGTGGAAAAACTGGAACCTTGTGCATTATTGGTGTCAATGTAAATGGTGCAGCTGTTGTGAAAAACACTATGGTGATTCCTCAAAAAAGTAAACACTGAATTATCACTGGCTCCAGCAACCCCCTTCTGGGTATCTACCAAAAAGAAGCAAGGACTTGAACAGATACTTGTGCACCTACATTCACAACAATAGTCAAAAGAGAAGCAAGCCAAGTGATCATCAACAGATGAATGGATAATCTAAATGTACATATGGACTATGGAATATTATTCAGCCTTAAAAAGGAAGCTCTGACACCTGCTACTACAAGGATGAAACCTGAAGACATTGTGCTAAGTGAAATAAGCCAGACACAAAAGGACAATACCGTATGATTCCATTTCTCTGCGGTACCTGAAGTAGCCAAACTCAGACACAGAAAGTAGACTGGTGGCTGCCAGGGGCTGGGGAGGGAAACAGGAAGTTAGTATTTAATGTGTACAGAGATCAGCGGTGGGCACAGATGGTGGTGATGGTTATACAACAACGGGAATGTTCGTGATGCCACAGAACTGTACACTTTAAAATGGTTAAAATAATTTTATGGTATGTATTTTTCACCACAACCAAGGGAAAAAAAACAAAAGCCTCGGGCTTAGGGTCAGCAGTCCCTTTACCCACAATAGATAATTCTGTGGCCTTAGGCAAGTTGCTTACCATCTCTCAACTGTAAAACGAGGTAGTATCAGTCCCTGTGTTGTAAGGCTGAGATAATCCCAGTAAAGCAGTCACCACAGAAGCACTAAAAGTTAGCTATTATTAATTATTATTATTATTATTATTATTATTATTATTATTAAAATGACTAAGATTACTCGGGTGGCACAGCTGACTCCTAGGACCTTGGCCAGAAAAGGACTGTAACTGTATTTGTGAATCACTATCTAGGGAAGGATGCTTTCATTTTTGTTTGGTATTTTACTAATTAAGACCCTCTCACCCTTGCCCCCTTCACCATTCAACCCATGTAAGGTTGAACTACACCCTATATAATTTTTACCCAGCAAGTCTCAATGTTGCCTCAGGAGACAGGACATTCCTTGGAAAAATTAACTGGCACCTTCATCCCACAGCGGAAGATATGATTTGGTTTATAAAAAGCAACTCAGTGATGATCTCTAAGCTAGGCAAAGATTTCAGATCCTTTGTGTCCTCCACTCTACCTAAAATGTCAACTTTGTAGATTTGCCAATGTTTTTGTCAATCTTGAAGTGTTATTTGGAGGAGTGCTGACTAGGCTTCGGACCTTTAGAACAGAAGTATTATTATCCTTCAGGGAGATGTGCATTTAACCATATATGATGGCCCAAGCTCTAGAAGGGGCAGGTGACAGGGGTGTGGGGTGCAGGTGGGGAATCTACTAGAAGTGGGTGACTCAAGGTCTCAGGAGGCCCATCCCCTCCCCCAGTCCAATGGCTCCCTGTAAGAAAAGTACTCTGGTCAAGGAAAGTGAGACACACACAGCTGAAGGCACATGCCTTGTAGTCCCAACAGCTCCTGGAATCATATCCTAAATCATGTGGGCAAAGATCAAGATCGTAGGAAGGAAGAAGGTCACTGCAAGGCTCCAGCACCATCATCTGCTGAATCAGTTCAGAAGACAAGCAGCAAAGAGCCACTTAATAAGCTTTATAGTGACTAGCATATATACTTGTGTGTCACTTACCATTCATGATGGCGACAGAATAATACCAAAGGAAAGCAAAATACCAGAGAAGACACCTGGTAAGGAAGGAAAGAGAAAAAAGGAAGGGCTCATGGAAGGAAGACAGAGCTAGAGTCACAAGGAGATAGGCTCAGTAGGTGTGGGGCGGAGGGCTGACAAACTAGCTCCAGTGAAGCCAGGCCCCGTCAGGCTGCCCAGTCCTCTCCTGGTGGGGCTGGCATTTCAAACCAAGAGCTTCCATGGAGGGCAACGGTGATATTGCAGCAAAATATGCCATTTGCTACCCAACTCTGTCTCCTTCTCTCCCAATCATGAAAAAAAAAAAAAAAAGGCTTTCCTGTACTCCCAGAACCATGTCTCCTTCACCCTTATAGTGGGATGGATGGGAGCCATGTCTTAACGCCAGAAACCTATAAATGTGACCTTACTTGAAAAAGGGGTCTTGGCGATGTAATTAAGTTAAGGCTCTCAAAATGAGATCGTTCTGGATCATAGCGGTAGGCCCTAAATCCAATGACAAGTATCCTTAGACCAAGACACTCGGAGAAGAGACAGTCCCGTGAAGATGCGGGCAGAGACTGGAGCGACACAACTAGAAGCAAAGGAGCCCACGGGCCGCCCCATGGGGAGCTGCAAGAGGCAAGGAAGGATCCTCTGCTAGAGACTGGAGGGGGAGGGAGTGTGGCCCTGTCGACACCCTGATTTCAGGCTCGGGGACTCCAGAATGGTGAGAAGGCAGACCTCTGCTGGGGTCATCTGTCACAGCCGCCCTAGCCCCCAAGCCTGGGAGAAAAGAGACAAACGCCTTGCTCTACCCTTTCTTCAGGGGCACCATCAAAAGCCTTCCTTCTGGCGGGTCTTCACTTACAATGTCTACCAAGGAAATTTCATGTCCCTTGGTATTGAGCTTTCCATGTGGACTTGGACCTCAGCTTAGCCACGTCCCAGGCACTTCACAGAGAAAGGAGCTCCACATGCCTGAACAGTTCGGTCACTCCTGCCAGGCACCCAGCCCACCTCATCTCACGTGGACTCTGATCCTTTACAGAAGACACAGACGGGAGGAGGGGAGGGGTTGCAGTTTTGCTTTTACACCAATTCAAAAGGAAATAGGATTGTCCCATCTGCATGGCTCAAAAATCAGAAGACCACAGTGGAAGATGCTTTAAGAACTTGGGGGGTTTCTAAAGGAATCTGAAACATAGGATTTTCCCAGTGGACTATAGGACAGGGACAAATGCCACCGCACCGCTGCTGGGTCTTGTATTTCTTTTTTTTTTTTTTCTGTGTTTTTTACACTATGAATATGTCCTTATATGAAAGGAACTACACACACAGTGGAAACCAAAAAGTTGTGACAGTTAAGCCTGATGCAGTAGCTACACCTCCTATACTTTCTACTAAAATCACTTCCAGTTTTGATAACTTAGTGGTGGGAGTTCAATAATGTCTGCTTCCTTCGGGCCTATACCTGTTTTGTTCATCATAATTTAAGCAATGTTTGCCCTCATGAGTAGGGCCTCAAAATATATTTGTCAAATGACCAGTTTGTATCATAAGGGTAAGACATTAAAATGGTAGATTTTATGTTATGTATATTTTACCATAATAAAAAATTTTTTTAAAAAACCACAACAAGATACTACTTCACACCTACTAGAATGACCATCATCAAAAAATAAAATAACAAGTGTTGGCAAGAATGTGGACTTGCCAAGAACTGGGACCCTCATGCTTTAGTAGTGGAAATGTAAAATTGTGCAGCCACTGTGGAAAACAACTTGGAGATTCTTCAAATTACCATCTGACCCAGCAATTCCACTTCTGGGTGTATACCCAAAATAAACGAAGAAGAATTTTGTTTTTCAAACAAAAACGTGTACACAAATCTTCATAGCTACATTATTCACAACAGCCAAACATAGAAAACAACCCAAATATCCATCAATGGATGAATGGATAAACAAACTGATATATCTAATAATTCTGAGGAATATTTTAACAATGGAATGTTATTCAAGCATACAAAAGGATGGAGTGCCGACGCATACCACAGCATAAATGAACCTCAAGACTACCGTGCTAAGTAAAAGAGGTCAGTCACAAAAGATGGTTGTATATGATTCCACTTATATGGAAAGTGCAGGATAGGTAAATCCACAGACACAAAGCCGATTGATTGGTGGCTTCCAGTGGCTGGGGAAGGAGGAGAGGGAGAATAACTGCTAAATGGAGACCTTTTAGGGTGATGTGAAAATACTTGGGAATTAGAGGTAGTGGCTGTACAACACTGTGAATGTACTAAATGCAAATGAACTGTTTACTTTTAAGTGATTATATGTTATATGAATTTCACTTCAGTTCAAAAAAGAAAAAGGTGAAATAAATCCAGCTTTGCCATCTAACCATACAATTCAAAGTAAATAATCCATATAAAACATTTGTTTTAATGACTTAACTAGTTATCAGGGTTTCTTAACCCAAGCACTACTGACTTGCGGCTGAATAAACAATCCCCTCTCGTGAGGGGTCGTCCTGGGCACTGCAGGACCAGTTCACCAGCATCCCTGGCCTCTACCCATCTGATGCCAGCAACATACACATATACCACTCGCCAAGCTGTGACAACCTAAAATGTCTCCAGACATTGCCAAATGTCCCTTGGCAGGCAAAACAGCCCCCGATTAAGAACCACTGGTCTAAATGGAAAAAAGGGCTCTCCCGGCAATTACTAAGAATTTGTTCTTTTTCAATCCCCTGTCAACCTGCCAGTGTGACTCACTGTTTCCTGCCAACCCTACCAGTCACAAATGACCTATCTATGAACTTCTGGCACCTGATTATAATGTCCTTCTAATCCTTGGTTCCCCCAAATCACTCATAAGTGCCCCCAGATACGCTGCTTTCTGCCTGCCGGGCCAGAAGTTATCCAGTAGCCCCCTCAGAGGTTCCCAGTGCCCGGCTCACGGTCTCCATGAGCACCCATGAGACAGAAGGGCATCCTGAAGGTACAGGTCAGGGAAAAAGCAAACCTACCAGTTTTACAAGTAGGACAGAACCTTCCAGGTGTCTCAGCCCTCCTCCCCCAATCTCAGTAGTTAATTAAAGAACAATGAAAGTCCCACCCATCATCCCATCCCCAAACAGGCTCACAGGGGAAATGAGAAGTTGAAAGCCCCTATCCCTAGAAGATAGGATTAAATTTGCAGAATTCAATTATCTCTACCTTTGGGGGACAAGATCAATTTAGGCCTAGTTATTTTGACATTAATCTTTCAGGAAACCCCCAAACCTTGAAAGGAGAAATGGATCCTAATTCCATCTGAACTTGTGTAGCCTTGGACAGGTCATTTAATCCTCTGGGCACAGTTTTCTCCTTTGCAAAATATGTGAGTCAAGCTGTTTGAACTCTAAGTTTAATGCATTAATTCAATACCTACTTACTAAGTATCTACTTATTGAGAGCATATAAAAGGTGAGTGGAAACCTAACCACACCCCTTAGGAGCCCAGGTTGGGTCAGGGGTAGGCGGAGAACAGCTTAGATGACAAGGAGATAAATGAACACAGTTAAGATGGAACAAAAGGTAAAGAGATGTGTGCCAAGAGCTTGAGTGTAAGAAAGAACACAAACTGGGAACCACTAATCACATGTAAAAGAAGTCAACAGGTATTCCCAGGAGCAGTCCTGATCTGTGCAGGAGGTGAAGCGAGGAGTTTCAACCACTAGGGGTGCGGAGGAGCCAGCATCTCATGGAGACTTCTCAGCTAACTATTTTGGTTCTTGGATAACTGGAAATATGCAAGATACCATGTCTAACTCACAAATTGAGCCTTTTTTTTTTTTTTTTTTAATAACAAGGACCTTTTCCTTTATCTAGAGGCTGGCAAAGACTCAGGAAGAAGTGGTCCTTCATCACTCAGCAACCTCTGAGGTAAAGGACTCCTCTAAGAGTTAATCATTAGTCCACCGTGAAAAAAGAGAACCAAGAGGCAACCAACTTGACCAGCAAGGCCTAAAAGTTAAAGGTGAGCAGAAAGTTCCAGCAATCTATAAAATACAAAAGGTAAATTCAAAATCACATACTGAGGCCACATCTTTTTCTTCTCAAAGCCAACAAAGGAGAATTTTTTAAAATTTATATATATAATATATATATAGTACAAGTAAATATTTAATATATAAATATATAAAATATAACTGAAAGTTTACTCCTTTTAATAATAAGAGGAAACACAAAGCTGTCAAATAAATGCCATAAACAACTACTTAACTCCATAACCTGGCCAAAAGATACATCATCCAAATCGCTCTGGCCTGCTTCTGCACCAGCCAACGTGGCTTGCATCATCAGCCCTCTCATGCCAGATTTTCCTACACTTCACTAACCTCAGGGTAGGAGGTCAGAATCTTCCTTGCTCTCTTAAATTAATTCCAGATCATTACTGTTTCCACCTTCCACTCTCATGTAAAAGTCCCTGCCCCTCTGAGCTCATGCCATCTGGCTCCCGTGGCTTCTATTCTTCCTTGCCTTTCCTACTCATTTCTGCAAATTCACTGAAAACTTTGGCATCCTGGCTTCCTCTCTGCTGTAACTCTTGCCACTATCTTGGATGGTTTCAAAATCTACAAGGATGATTTATTCCTATACTTTGGCGTCTAAATTTCTTCACTACAAAGACCTTTGGTCTTTCCAAACACCTACGTCCATGGCCACACCTTAGACCTCGTCAACACAAATCTTAAATGCCAACTGTTCACCTTCTGACACACCTTCCAACCCTTCCAGTCTCTCATGCCTTCACTCTGGCCTAATCTGTTCTTCAAATTCATCCATCCTTCAGGCTCTGACTCTTTCTATTTCTCCCATCAACCAACCTGTTCTTTAGATGATGGTCTTCTCTCCTGATTCTTGCCCCATGGTCAACAATGTGGACTGCTCCTTTGACTCTTCTGCACCCCTGGCTTCCCATCACATCTCCCCAACTTGGAATCAATGCTAAATCCACCTATCTGGCTCCTAACCCAGTCTCCTGAACTCTACTGGAGAAAAATCATACAATCTTCCAAAACTGTATCATTATCAATTCATGGTCTTCATCCTGGCCCGGGTCCTTTACTTGTCCTTGGATAGCTCCCACTCCTATTCCTCTCAATGACTAGCCCAAATCCTCAGGAGTGTCCTCAGCCCTATACTCTCACCACTACCCTCAGGAGACAACCTTGCCTCCTTATCCAGAAAAGTGAGGGCATCTGCCATGACTACCTTCAAATTCCTATCTCCCCCAACCAACCCCAGCTCTCCCACTACAAGCTGAACTACATCTACACCGACTCATTTATCTCCTCCTGTCTCTGAGGGTGAAATTTCTTCCTCCTTTTCCAAGGACTAGCCTTGATCTCATTCATTCATCACCAATTTAATCAATAAATATTTGTTAAGCCCATCCTGTGACTGCCTGTGAACAAAACAGACAAGCTCATGAAGTTTATATTCTTTTTTTTTTTTTTTTAAGATTTTATTTATTCATGATAGACGGAGAGAGAGAGAGAGAGAGAGAGAGAGAGAGGCAGAGACACAGGCAGAGGGAAAGGCAGGCTCCATGCCGGAAGCCCGACGTGAGACTTGATCCCGGGGCTCCAGGATAGCACCCTGGGCCAAAGGCAGGCGCTAAACCACTGAGCCACCGAGGGATCCCTGAAGTTTATATTCTAATGAAGGGAGATAATCAACAAATAAATTACAAAGCGTACAGATGCAGGGAAAAAGAATAAGGAGAGTTAGGGGAATGGAGGGTTGTCATTTTTAATACAATAGTCAGAGAAGGACTCTCTGAAAAAGTGAAATTTAAGCAAGACAAGTGAGGGAGAGCAAGCTTTGGGGCTACCTAGACGAAGACTATTACAGGCAGAAGGAAAAGTGAGCACCAAAACCCGGCATGAACCTACCCTGCTTTAACGAGCTACAAGGCCAGGGTGGACAGAATGCAAAAACCAAAGAGGAGAGTGGTAAAATAGAGAAGCGACTGTGGGCTAGAGAAGAGCACTTTCTAGGCCCAGGTCAGGATCTGCAGTTTTAGGTCCAGTGAGATGGGCAGTCACTAGGACCATTCTGAGCAGAGGAGTCACATGAAATGACCTTCGCTTGGAAGGATCATTCTGACTCCTGTGAGATTAGACAGGAGCCTCAAGGAGAAGTAGAGACCAATGAAGAAGCAACTGGAATAATCCAGGCCAACAACAGCTTGACCTAGGGAGACAGCAGGTGAGGAAGGTAGGGCTGGTTGGTTTGGGGGGATGTATGGTGAATGGCAAATAGAGTTTTCTGACACACTAGATGAGAAGAGGTTTGGGGCCTGAGAATATGGAAGGGGCCAACTGGCTCACTGGAGGAAATGTTTTTGATCTGAATAACTGAAAGGATAAAGCTGCAATTCAAAAAGATGAAGATGTCATCTCTTCCAGTCTCTTCTGGAACCTTACTCCAATAGGCAACTGTCCTTACTTTTGTTTTAATTTCTCTATCTCTCCCCACCTGATGCCTTCCTAGTAGCCTGTTCTTATATTCAAACACCTCCCGACCTAGTGACCATACAATCTGTCCTTTTCTTATTCACACTTCTTGACGAAATAATGCAACCTTGGTGCACCCACCCATCAACTCACTGCTCTTCTGAAACCACTCTCTTGTGGAGGCCAATGCCATCCCACTGTCCAATACGGGGGACATTTTCCAGTCTTTATCCTACCTGGCCACTCTGGTGCATCTAAGCCTCTTCTAGACTCTGATTTCTCACCTCTGTATGGTCCCATATGTGTAAGACACTGCAGTCTACTGATCATCCTCAAACCTCTCTGGATGTTCTTTCTCAGTCTCCTTAAAGGGCTTTCCTTACCAGGCTATCGCTTAAATCTTGCTAAACCTCAATTCCATTCTCAGCCTGTTGATCTTCTCACTCTTGACTTTTCAAACTTGAGTACAAGTATTTCTGCACATACAGCTCCAAACAATTTCATATAATATTCAACTTCCCTAGGTGCTCTTTCCCAAAATGATTTGCCCAAGTTCCCCAAAGCCCTATCCCACTTTACCAGAAATAAATAAGCAAAATTTGTAAAAGACACACCTTCACCCAGTTCTCACTGTGGTGCATTCCCCAGAGTGTGAAAAATACCAGAGTTCTACACATAAAATCCACAGGGTTTTTTTATATTTCCCTGACATATATGTTTCCGTAAGAGATGCAGCATAATGTTAGAAATGTGAGGCCCTGGTGCGCCTGGATGGCTCACTCAGTTGAGTGTCCAACTCTTTTTTTTTTTTTAAGATTTTATTTATTTTTATTTATGAGAGAGAGAGAGAGAGAGAGAGAGAGAGAGAGAGAGATGCAGAGACACAGGCAGAGGGAGAAGCAGGCTCCATGCAGGAGACCTGATGTGGGACTCGATCCCGAGTCTCCAGGACCAGGCCCTGGGCTGACGGCAGTGCTAAACTGCTGAGCCACCCGGGCTGCCCAAGTGTCTAACTCTTGATTTCAACTCAGGTCATGATCTCAGATTTGTTGGGATCGAGCCTTGCATCGAGGTTGGCACTGGGCATGGAATCTGCTTGGGATTCTCTTTCCTTCTTCCCCCACTCCTCTCCCCTCCTCTAAAAAAAGAAAGAAAGAAAGAAATGTGATGTACTACAAGTCCCTGTTGGGATGCTCTGAATTCAGGTATGTTGTAGAACAGAGTAGTAGGAGTAAAGACAATTTTAACAGACCCTAAATTAGATGAGCAGAAGCCCTAGGAGAAGCTCAGCTGAGCCTCCATCAACCCACAGAATCATGAGAAATTATGAACCATTGTTGTCTTAAGTCCCTGGGGGTGTAGGTAGTTTGTTACACAACAGCAGAAAACCCAAACACACCCAAACACAGTGCAAAGTGATCATATCAAACTCATCATCTTCTTCATTAAACCTGCTTCTTCCCTCTTTCCACCCTCTCTCTCCTCCTGAACTCAGCTAGTGCCACTTCCATCTCACGTACCTGGGCCCTCAAACTAGAAGTCCAGGCCTCACTTTCAACCTCCAAGTCCAAGCGAGCACCATATCCTGACTATATGAACCTCCTAAATATCTGTGTGCATTCTACTCTGTTCCCATTCGTGTTCTGCCCTTAGATCTAGATCATGGCAACAGCCTCCCAGATGCTCTAGACTCAGCTCCTTCCCATCATTCTCCACAGATCCAACTAAACTGCAAACCTGATCACGGCATCCCCTCTTAAGAATCTGGCTTCCCTACTGCTCGAAAAATAAACTTCGGACTCAAAGGGTCTCCGTGATCTAGGCCCTCTATTTCTCCTCAGGCCTTTCCAAGTATGACTTCAGATAGAAATCATAAAGGAAAAGATTGACATACATGATTGCACAAAAATTAAAGATATCTGCAAAACCCCACTTTAACAGAAAGTAAATGACAAAACAGAAAAAAAGAAGCTGCAATGTGTGTGTGTGTGTGTGTGTGTGTGTGTGAAAGGATTAACATCTCAAATATGTGAAGAACTTCTGTAAGTTGTTAAGGAAGATGAACACTCTAACAAAACTATGAGCAAAGAAACATAAACCAAAAAATCACCAAAGAAGAAATATAAAGGACAGATAAAAGACATAGAGACAGACAGAAAGAAACAAAGAGAACATGTCCAACCTCATAAAGAAGATATACTTCTGGAGCACCTGGGTGGCTCAATCAGCTAAGCATCTGACTCTCGATTTTGACTCAGGTCAGGATCTCAGGGTCAGGAGATCAAGCCCTGCATCATGCTCCTTGCTCCACGGGGAATCTGCTTGAGATTGCTTCTCCCTTTGCCTGTGTCTCTGCTTCTCTTTCTGTGTCTCCCATGAATAAATAAATAAAATCTTAAAAAAAAAAAAAAAAAGGATACACTTCTTATGGAAGTATGTTTACTCTTTCTGGAGGCTATTTTATAATATAGATCAAAAGTTGAAATATGAGTATCTTTTTTTTTTTAAGATTTTATTTATTCACGAGAGACACAGAGAGAGAGAGAGAGGCAGAGACCCAGGCAGAGGAAGAAGCAGGCTTCATGCAGGGAGCCTGACATGGGACTCGATCCCAGGACCCCAGGATCATGCCCTGGGCCAAAGGCGGCACTAAACTGGGGCTGCCCCTATGAGTATCCTTTGATCCAGCCATTTCACATTCAGAAATTTCTTCTAAGGAAGTAATAGGACAAGGCTTGAATAATACTCGCTGTGGTTGTTTCATAACAGCTATAAATAACCTAAATGTCTAATAGGAGACTGGCTAAATAAATCACAACACATCCATACAATGGACTAAAACTGATGATGCAGATATTTAACACAAATAGTTAGGAAATACTGCTAAGGGAGAAAGCAGATTACAGAGGATGATGTGAAGGATATTCTTATTTTTATAAAAACACACAAGTCTGGAAGGCACACACAAAACATTAACAATGGTGAGTTATAGGATTACGGGTAAATATTTTCCTTTTTTAAAGATTTTTTTAACGTAATCTCTATACCAGACGTGGGGCT
Source organism: Vulpes lagopus (assembly GCF_018345385.1). Taxonomy (NCBI): domain Eukaryota; kingdom Metazoa; phylum Chordata; class Mammalia; order Carnivora; family Canidae; genus Vulpes; species Vulpes lagopus. Next base: position 52,371,646 of record NC_054828.1, read on the forward strand.
CGAATTCACAACCCCAAGATCAAGAATCACATGTCCTACTGAAAGAGCCAGCCAGGTACCCAGTATTTTCTCTTTGTCTAACTTTATTTTCTAACTATTCTACTATCTGTATGGATTAACCTGTATAAAAAAATATTTCATCAGGGGCACCTGGCTGGCTCAGTCAGAAGAGCATGCAACTCTTGATCTTGGGATCACGAGTTTAAGTCCCACATGGAGTGTAGAGATTACTTAAATTAAAAAAAAAAAAAAACCTTAAAAAAATATTTTATGACTTAACGATTGCTTTCTTCCATATCACACACACATCACACATAGAACTAGCATTCATTTCATTGTTTCAAGTCTTCCAGCCCCCAACACCAAATACCAGTTGAGCGTCTCCAGCAGGGCCCTTACTGAGATACAAACATAGACAGCATTGAACAGTGAGCTATAAATCCTGGAAACTTCTCTGTGGTTTCATATAAATGGAAATTGAATGACTGAGATAATATTATAACAGGGCCTAAAACAGTGCTTTACATTGAAAGGGTGAAGAAGGGCCTTCTGTGTGTGAGGAGGGTGGGTGGGAGACAGGAAGAGAAGGGATAGAAAGTAAGAAGGAAAATGGAAATAGGCTAAGTCCCTATGGCATTGATACTCAACTTTTCAGACAAATGCTTCTAACCACATTTAATTAATAAGAACTATCAAATGGTAACTCGTTATCTCCTTAGAACTAAACCTTTCTGGAACATGAGGCATAAAAAACTAATTTCTGTGCCAACAGGAGGCACAGCCTATGCTCAGCAGCTCCTGTCCTTCCATCACAGACAAGACCCTCCAACTCTCACTAACAGCCTCTTTACTGTTTGTTGCACACGGCTCTAACAGGCTTAGTCACCTGCCTTCTGAGTCCACTGCAGATTAAAGCAGCAAATCAGAGAGGCCCTAATTCAGGAAGGCACACGGATAGCAGCGAGAAGTGACAGGGGACAGTCTCCCAAGAAAGGAACCAGAAAAACACAATGAAGCACAAACATGAAGTTCTAAAAGCCGCGCAAGCCAGGAGCAAACTAAACTGTCTTACCCATATCAAGCAAAGCTCACAACAGACCTAATAACAACGCAATTGAGAAATAAAGGAATGGTGAGAGGTTAGACTTCAAAAGTAACGTCACCATCACATTATCCTCCTCTTACTGACCGGGAACCTGATGGACAGGGTGGGAAGTAATCTGTCCAGAGTACAGGGCACGGTGGTCACCAGACAGGTGCCGACCAGGCATACTTTCTACCTATGTCATGCTGCTTCTGTGACATATAATCTAGAAGACAGGAAATAGATAATCTGTTTCAGAAAAAGTCCTACCCAAAATAGTACACTTTCAAAATTGATAAACCCTCAGGGGTCAGGAAAACCTGTCTTCCCATGAGTCATTTCAAATGGGCTTTCCAAATGATCAGGCCACTCTTCTATTTATACTGCCAGTCCTTTTCTTCCTAAACCTAAGGAATTTCTCTCCAACCTTCCTGACTCTCTGTAAACCCGCAATTCAACTCACACCCCACAGCATTTGGATAGAAAACAAAAGCCAGGAGGTGTAGGGAAAAGAAGAAAGAAGAAGAAAATAAAACTAAAGCCAGGAGGCAAGAATTCCCTCGACCTATCAAATCTCACCAATTCCCTATCTTCTGTACCATCCTTTGTCCTGTGCCCTGCCAGGTCAGTGAATGAAGTGCCTTCTCCTGTCCAAAGCCCTCTCCTGCACCTGAGTTCAGAATTCTCTCTGTGACCTGTCCTTAACTCCTCAGTCCTCTTTCATCAGTAATCCCCCCTGTACTCTAGTTCCATCCCCTCCTCTCTACTGGCTGCTTCTTCTCTGCTTAATGTACTTGAGACTCTTCCACCATTAAAAATAATAATAAATTCCTCCGTGACTCAGCATCCGACGGACTTCCCATTCACTCATACCACTGCCTCCACTGCTCCACTTAAACTGCTCTAACAGAGCTCAGGAATAATCTTCATATTCCCAAGCCCCATAAACACTCTTCCATCCTTATCATGACCTTTCTGATCTCTAACACCCCAAAGCATCCATACTCCCCTTTTAAATCTACTTAGTATTCATTTCCATCGCTTAATCTCTCCTGGTTCTACATCTATATCTCCAGTCATTCTGCCTCCTTCATCTGCTCATGTCTTCCTTCAACTAGTTTTCACTGAGCTCCTCAGATATGTCAGGTGCTACACTGGGCGCTGGGGATATATGATGAACAAGTCAGTCAAGGTCTCTGCTTTCATGAACGTGATATTCTTGTAGAGGAAGATAAACAACAAGCAAGAATCAGTTGATACAGCCTACCTGGCGAAACAAAACACGATAAGTTCCTTATATTGGATGGTTAAGGAAGCTCTCTCCGATGTAAGATTTAAATGAGGTCTGAATGGCAAGAAGTCAGCCAGGGGCGCCCGGGGGGCTCAGCTGGTTAAGCATCTGCCTTCTGCTCAGGTCAGAATCCCAGGGTCCTTGCATCGGGCTCCCTGCTCAGCAGACAGTCTGTTTCTCCCTCCCCCTCCCCCCAGCTCGTGTATGCACACACGTGCTTTCTCTCACTCTCTAATAAACAAATAAATAAAATATTAAAAAAAAAAAAAGGAGGAGTCAGCCATGGAAAGACCAGAAAGGCACTAAAGACCTAAATATGAGATCTGAAACCATAAAACTCCTAGAAGAAAACACAGGCAGTAATTTCTTTGACGCCAGTTACAGTAATATTTTTTCTAGATAGATCTCCTTAGGCAAAAGAAACATAAGCAAAAATAAACTATTAGGGACTACACCAAAATAAAAAGCTTTTGTTTTATACAAAACAAAAAGACAACATACTAAATGAGAGAAGATATTTGCAAATTATATAACTGCTAAAGAGTTAATATCCAACATATATAAAGATCTTATGTAACTCGAGACCAAAAAAAAAAAAAAAAAAAAAAAAAAAACCCAAATAATCCAAGTGAAAAATGGGCAGAGGACCTGAAAAGACATGTTTCCAAAGATGAAATACAGATGGCCAGAAATATATGAAAGGATGCTTAAAAAAAAAAAAAGATGCTCAACATCATTAATCATCAGGAAAATGCAAATCAAAACCATAATGAGATATCACCTTCTACCTGTCAGAATGGCTAGGATCAAAAAAACAAGAAAGAACAAATGCTGGTGAGGATACGGAATAAAAGATACCTTTGTTGACTACTGATAGGAATATAAGTTGATGCAGCCACTGTGGAAAACAGAACAGAGATTCCTCAAAAAAATTGAAAAAAGAAATACCGTATAATCAAGTAATTCCACCACTGGGTACTTATTAAAAGAAAACAAAAATACTAATTCAAAAAGATACATACCTCCCTATGTTTACTGCAACATTATTTACAATAGCAAAGATATGGAAACAACACAAGTGTCCATCAACACACAGAATGGATAAAGATGTAATATATGTATAAAATGTAATATTACTCCACAGAAAAAAATGAGATCTTGCCATTGCAACAATGTAGGATGGACCTAGAGGGTATTATGCTAAGTGAAATAAGTCAGACAGAGAAAGTCAAATGCCACATGATTTCACTTATCTGGGGAATCTAAAAAAACAAAACAAATGAACAAAGAAACAAAAAAAAAACAGATTCTTAAATACAGAGTGCAAGCTGGTGGCTGCTAGAAGGGAGGTGGGGCAGGGGGTAAAATAAAGGATATCAAGAGGCACAAACCTCCAGTCATAAAATAAATAAATCACAAAGATGAGAAGTACAGCATAGGAAATATAGTCAACAATATCGTCATAACGTCGTTGGGTGACAGATGGTGCCTACACTTAGTGATGAGCACTGTGTAACGTGCAGAATTGCTGAATCACTATGTTGTACACCTGAAACTAATATAACACTGTATGGGGTGGGGGTGACTGGGTGACGGGCACTGGGGGGCACTTGATGGGATGATGGGTGTTATTCTATATGTTGGCAAACTGAACACCAATAAAAAATAAATTTATAAAATAATAATAACACTGTTAATTATACTTCAATAAAAAAGTACTTAGTTTTAAAAATAGATTTTAATATATTTTTCTATCTGTGTATCTACCTTCCCTCTTTCCCTCTTTCACTTTCCTTATTTCATTCCTTCCTTTTGTGTTTCTTATCTTTTCTTTTTTTCCCCTCTGTCCTTCATTTCTTCCTATCTTAAAAAAAAAAAAAAAAGAACAAACATTCCAGGCAAAAGGACCAGCCAAGCCTAAGATACCAAAGAGGAAACAATGTTAAATGCTCAAAAGAGATAAAGATAAGGAGCACACAGGGGTTTGCAGGTCAGAGTGCGGAGTTTGGCGTGCACCTCTTCCTCCACCTATCCAGAGCCCCCTTCTCTCTCCCAGTCTCCTTCTGAGGACTCGTTCCATTTCACTTTTCATTAATATCATATGGTTATAGGACAACTCTCACCAAACTTTTCTCTAAAATGCAGACCAGTCCTATTCTCCAATGTCCTAAACCATATTCACACTTGGATTTCCGTTGGTGCTTCCTGCTAAAGAATCCCAAACTAAAGTCATTCTCTTTCCCTCATACACTGTTCCTTCTTCATTTTGTTGACACCATTACCAACCTAGTCACGCCAGAAGCCCAAGCTTCATCCTAGCTTCCTCTCTCCTCCAACGTCGAATTCTGAACACAGATTTTTCTAGTTTAAAGGAGAGATACAGAGGGACACCTTGGTGGCTCAGAGGTTTAGCATCTGCCTTTGGCTCAGGCTGTGACCCTGTGATCGAGTCCTGCATTGGACTCCCCCCAGGGAGCCTGCTTCTCCCTCTGCCTGTGTCTCTGCCTCTGTCTCTGATGAATAAATAAATAAAATCTTTTTAAAATAAAATAAAGAAAAAAAAACAAAAAATAAAATAAAATAAAATAAAATAAAATAAAATAAAATAAAGAAGAGATATGGAAGCAGGTAAACAGAAAAGGAATGCAATCTTTTGCCTCCCCTAAGAATGACACTTCCCAGTATGGCTCATACATCAGCCAAGGTTAACAACCCATCTCAGGAATGTTGTTTAGTCACAGCCACACAAGTCTAACACTTCAATCTGATCAACTCCATGCCACTGTCCCTCTCAAATGGCCTCAACACAAACTACACAAACTTAAAAATCATGTCTTCCAGGAGAAGGTATCTTTGGGACCCCCAATGATCTCCATATTTATATAAGAAAAAAACACGCTCACAGAAGGGAAGTCACGTGTCCCAGATCACTGAGGAGACTACAGGATCCACTGCCCTTAGCTTGTTCATTACGAGCTAAACCTCGAACAAGAACTTGAATATATAGACTCGGATGTTAGCCTATCATATCACCCTAAAATACTCCAAAACTGCTAGGTGAGCAACTTAAATGAGCCATTTTATATTATTAACATAACATACTAAGAGTCTAAAACTCTGTTTTTAAAAGAGAAAGAAGTACTACATTTTCTGAGAAAGTCTACGTTATTCTAAAGTAACTTTTTTCAAGTGAATTCTCATCATTGGTCAGGGAGCCACCAAGATCTGATCTTTCTTTTTTTCTTTTTTAAAGATTTTTTATTTATTTATGAGAGACAGAGAGAGGGGGGCAGAGACACAGGCAGAAGGAGAAGCAGGCTCCATGCAGGGAGCCTGATGTGGGACTCGATCTCAGATCCCGGGATCATGCCCTGGGCTGAAGGCAGACACTCAACCGCTGAGCCACCCAGGGGCCCCAGAGCTGATCTTTCAACAAGGTCATGGAACTCACAGGGCAAAACACTGGGCAAGATTTACTAAAAATCCTCCTTTTCACTGCTTCTCTCTGAAAATAGCAAGAACAGGGGGAAGTAAGGGCCTATCTATGTTCTAAGAGCTACATCAGCGATCAATTTTAGATATCACCACTCTAGACTCAATTTATAACTGAGCAGCTAGTGCCATACTCATGAACCTTTTAAAAACTGTATTCTCGGGGCACCTGGGTGGCACAGTCAGTTAAACGCCCAACTCTTGGTTTCGGCTCAGGTCATGATCTCAGGGTCCAGCAGTTGAGCCATTGTAGGCTTGGGATTCTCTTTCTCCCTCTCCTTTGGACCCTCCCTCATGGTGCTGTCTGTCTGTCTCTCTCTCTCTTTCTCTCCAAGATAAATAAATAAAATATTTTAAAAACAAAATCACATTCCCTTTGATAAATATAAAAGTCTCCTGTCTCCCTTCCCCCATCTCTTAAGGCTACAAAATACTTCTTAAGAAGGTATATCAACACTCCTCATTCTCTTTGAGGTCCTTCCTTTCCTAGCTGGACCTGGGGTTAGTCTGTGCTCTTCCAAATCATGTATTTGTTTCCTATCTGTTCTTTGTTCCCATGCTCACAATCCTAAATATAAGTTGAGAATCACTATCCTAATTTAACGAGGCCAGCATCTACCACGAGCTAGAAAATTAATGCATGCCTCCCTTAAAGACAAATTCCAGCTACTTCTGAGGCTTTGATACTTCACTTAATCTTCTCCATCTTCACAATATAGACTGAAATAATTTTAGGGTTCCTTTACATAGTTAAGATACTTATATTTTATATCTCTACTTTTGAGATTGAAAGAATTAGGTATCTATAATTGAATTCGATCAATAAAGAGATTTACATGACTTTCTAGAAGGTGTTCTACTTTGCTTTGAATTTTATTATTTTTCACCTTTACCAAAAACCTACAAGATTTGAGAGCTCTTATCATTGTAATAAGGTCCCAAACAGATCTATTATATTATTGGAATAGGCATAGGGAGGTCTATGTATCTCACATTTGTCTGGTCTGTAGTGCCTACCCAGTAAATTTGAATTAGCATTGATTTACTGTATTATTCTTCAGTTAATTTATTCTCCAGGACCCACAGTTGCATTGTTCAAACATAAGAGTCCTGAATTGGATACAAAATAAACCTAAGGTTTACACCCTGCCTCTTAAGAATTATCTAACACTAGAGAGTAGATACAAATGAAATAGATAAATAGCAAAACAAAACCTTGAGATTATGGGCCCCGCCAACAAAGGCAGCAATGATGACAAGCAACTACAAGACAGGAAGGAAAGATGGATCAACTGTTCTAAGTATGCAGGTTAGATGGGATGAAGGTAGGTGGGCAAGAGAGAGGATCCCAGATAAAGGGAGTACTGGAAAGAACTAAATCCACGGTACAAGGGAAGATGAGGAGGGCACAGGCCTAAATGTGTCAGAGCACAAGAATCTGAAGCTGGATAGGCAGCGAGGATCACATGTTTCTCAGGGGCAGAGAGGCCCTTCATACTAATAGCAACATGACAGGTGAGGAGATTTTCCAGCACACAGGTGGCTTTCAAGCAGGAAAAAAAAAAAAAAACCCTCAAACCACAGTAATTATCTGAGATTCTCATCTCCTTAACCTTATCTAAATCTGTCCATCTATCTTCAGAGTATAGCATTCATTTAAATAGTCTGTGTTCCTTCACATAGTTAAGATACTTATAACTCATATTTCTACTTTTGAGATTGACAATTACATATATACATAAAATTAAACTAACATTAGTTATATATAGATACATATATAAATACACACACAACTCTCTCTCCAGGACTCTAACTAACTTCATGGGTTATACACACAGCAAAACAAATACTGCCCGAGAAAAACAAAATTCATGCGCTCGAATACTGAGCGTTACCATTTACAGACTGCTAACTACATGCGAGGCACTATGCTAAGCACTTTGCATAATTTCATCTAATCCTTACAATCACCCACAGTATTAGCTGCATTTTACATATGAGAAGCCGGGATCTTTGTTGCCCAACATCACAGGGACAGGTCCAGGATTCAGGCCAAGGGTTGCCTACCTCCAATTCCCAGGCTTTTAAATCACCGCACATCGGCCAACCTTCCAAGTCTTCTCCAAAGGAGAACACTGCAGGGCTTCCATTATTCCAGGGACAGGGGAGGAAAGACTACGGATAGCAGGCTTCCCCCAGTCATTACTGAGTTACCCCTTCTGGCCAAACCAAGGTTGTTTCACAGCCCAAAGTTCAGACGGAATTATTCCTCCCAACACTGCCTAATCCCAGCACCGAAATGCCCAGGCTTCTAAAAACAGTAGAGGACAAAGGTCTGAGGAACAGGGCTAGGCAAGGGGAAATCAAACAAATTTAACAAACCGGTAAGATACTCCGCGCTTCCCGAGCGAACAAGATTCACTCACCAGGGGAAATGATGAGTTGAGGGAGCTAGCAGGACACTTGCCACCTCTGTAAATGTTGCTCAAGCCCCAATCCTCCACGAAGGGCCCAACTGACGAGGCGAGAGTCGTCTTCTTTTTTCTTCTTCCCAAAGGGTAATAAAGTCTCCATTTTGTTCTCAAACTCATGCTCAGTACCAGAGGGACAATAATCTCTCTCACCCTAAAGGTCCCAGTACAATAGCTGTAAGCATCCTCAAAAACAGGCAGCAAACAAAATTACATGGCATTATATTGCCTTCTCCAGGATTCAAGTCCTAGATGAAAGGCATCATTATTTAAGATCATTATAATTACAAATGATAATCTAACATCAATGCTATGCTTGGCCTTCTATGATAATAATACAGGGATGCCATAAAATCTTTCATCCAATTATCTCTCAGCTCTTCAGAAATCATGAATAACAAAGCTTCAGTTGGCATTGCCATCCACTGTCTGCCAAGGTTAACTCAGAGCCCAAGGAGAAAACTGACCAGTTCAGGCTGATTCACTCACAGCAGGCCCCAAATGAAAACTCCAGATTTTCACTCTTTCAACTTCGTTCCAACTCGAGGAATTTGCCCTCTGCCAACGTGGAAGTCTCACTCATAATTATGAAGGACTCCTCTTTCCTAACAATTGTCCGTAACTCAAAAGAAGAACTGAGATTGTTTAAAGTATACATAATACACTAAAAATAAAAATAGCAGACTAGTAATACTAAAGATACCGGGGGGGGAGGGGGGAGGCACAAAATACTGCAGCCAGGACTGCTGAGTGATTTGAAATCACATGGAATGAAAAGGCTTTTTTACTTTGGGTGTACGCACAGAACATATGATTTATTTATGTAGGCAATTTTGTTCCTCAAGAGAAACCAAAAATGTTGCAATACTTACTTCAACTTTACTAAGAATATAACATATGCAAACGTGCAGAACTAGACGTGTTCCCTAAAACAAGGTTACTCGAAGGAGGGGTTTCAGAGAAGACTCAGTTAAGAGCAATCCACCTTCACAAAACCTTTCCTAACCATTTCAGTCCTCACTGATCTCCCTCCCCTCAACACCTCCAGAATTTCAAGACTACACCACATGCCCTGTGGTGGGGTACTTTTGTTCCATGTGTATTGCTCAAATTATATCAACAAGAAGGGCAGAAGGCAAATCTTCCATTATTTCTCCGTATGCCACAGCATCCTAGAGCTGAAAATACCGTAAGATGCTCAGTAAACCTTGCAACTCCCGGCTGACGTGGCTGAGTCTTCTGCACTCTACATTATACCTACACCCTCTCTTCTTGCGGGCACGACATCTCTACAGAGGCAGGAAGGGCATTTGTTAGAAATGAGGAACCACTAGCTCACGTTGGCTAAATGACTTCCCCGAGGCCACACTGGTAAATAGAAGTCAAAGAACTTGAACCCAATATCCCTAACTGCAAGTGCTAGACTCCTCCTGAAAATTCTTCTTTGTACAGAGCCTTATCAGCATCTTCTCTCACAACTTTTTTTTTTTTTTAAGATTTTATTTATTTATCCATGAGAGACACACACAGAGAGAGAGGCAGAGACACAAGCAGAGGGAGAAGCAGGCTCCATGCAGGAAGCCCGATATGGGACTGGACCCCAGGTCTCCAGGATCACGCCCTGGACTGAAGGCGGCGCTAAACCGCTGAGCCACCACGGCTGCTCCCAACTTTCTGATTTTTAATAACCCTTCTCAACTGAACCTCCCTGTAAGCCCCTCAGGTGAGAAAATGCTTCACAATACTTTGGGGTTGCCCGGATGTGAGCGATGAGAACACAGGGAGAACTGTCTAACGTTGATGATCCACAGTCAGCCAGGGGTGGTGTACAGCTACAACTCCCTCAGCCAGAGCCTACAAAGACTTACCATTCGATCTCCTTTAGTTCACTGGTTTATTTCTGAAGTAGCCATCTCATACGGAAAACGATACATAAAGATGTTTAGCCATAACAGGTTAAGAAAGATTGGCTTACTGATGCTGAGAAAACGAATTTAAAAATTAAGTGATTTGCCTAAAATCAGATTAGACGCTCTGCGCCATGCCTGACTCCTCTCTCTTCCCTCACAATGGTCAACACGTCACGGTGTGCCACCTTGGCACTACTGACATTTTGGACTGGATAATTCTGTGTTGTGGTGGAAAGGGAGGGCTACTGGGTACACTGGAGGATGTTTAGTGGAATCCCTGGCCTCTGCCCCCTAGATGCCAGCACTACCTCCCACCTTGTAATAATCAAATACGTCTCCAGACCTTACTAAATGTCATCTGGGGGATAACTGTTCCTGGCTGAGAACCACTGCTCTAGACCAGTGGTCTCCAAGCAGAGGTACACAGAACAATCCCCTGGGGTAGAAAAGTACATATATGAAACTCTCTACTTATATTAACATCCATCTTAAGAACTGAGATTTCATCTTTATCAACATTTATTAGATGGCCCAACGCTAGCGCTCCCATCCTGGTTCCATGTCAGGCCCGTGTCTCACCTGAATCTGATGGAATAATGAGGAAAGACTGGAAGCTCCCTAGCACGGGCTGACGGGGACTGAGATGTACTCCAGTTCATGTGCTCGGTTAAGTGGATTTACCGATCACATTTGTTTTAAATGAATTAACCCTCATAAAGCAAACAAGGGGCTTCAAAAACTTCTTGCAAAGATACCTTGGATTAAAGACAACATAAGCGTATGTGAACAACAGAAAAATAGCAGCACTTCACTTTCTATTCCTGGTGTCCTTTTCATCAGTCACATTACAATGCAGAAATAATTACAATCTAAGATGACAAGAAACTCACCAAAACCTACCCAGATAACTTAAAATACAGATTTGCATCTACCATCACACATGATGAACCTCAGGTCGGTGCACACCGTGCCTTCGGGTATTAAGTAACGATAGCAGGATGATGTGCACGTAATGTATAAATAAACAAGCACACCTACAGTAAAAGGACTAAAATGTTTAACTGATAGTGCTACTCCACCCAAAAAGTGTAGAAACCATTGCTCTAAACCAACATGGTCTAATAGAACTTTCTGTGATGGTGAAATGTTTTCTATCTGCGCTGTCCAGAACTGTAGGCACAAGCCACACGTGGCTATTAAGCAACTGAAAAGTGGTTAGTACGCCCGTAGAATTAAGGTTGCATTTTAATTTAGATAATTTAAAGATGTTATTTATTTATTTGACAGAGAAGGAGAGAGAGAGAGCAAGCATACAAGTAGGGGGAGTGACGGGGGGAGGGAAGAGCAGGCTCCCCGCCTAGCAGGGAGGTGGAAGTGGGGCCTGATCCCAGGACTCGCGGATCCAAGTCCTGGGGTCATGACCTGAGCCGAAGGCAGCCGCTTTACTGACTGAGCCACCCAGGCGCCCCCGATTTAGATGATTTAAACTTAAACAGCCGTATGTGGCCACGCTGCCCCATGGGACAGGACAGCCCTGGACCCACAGATAACGCAGTCTCAAACATAAACTCCCAGCAGGCAGTACACGTTCCTGCTTTTTGTCTTTGGCCATGTTATTCTCTCTGCCTAGAATGTTCTCTCAACCTTGTCCATCCAGCAATAAGTTCTCATTTTTGAAGACCTACCTCAAATATCACGTTTCTTTAGCTTTCCCTGGCTTCTCCTGACCCCACAGAATTGACCGCCGCCTCTCTGCCGTTCCCCTACCCGGCCCCCTCCACTCCAACACGTGGAGAGCTACGGACTCCTGTATCTGAAGTTCGATCAGGGTGAGCTCCTCCAGCAGAGTCTCACTTGCCGCTGGCTGACGTCCAGCACGTAGGAGCGCTCAGTAACGGGCCCTGGACGCGGCATCGAATGGGCCAACAAACCTTGGTCTCCCCGCACAGACCCGCGGCGCCCCTTCCCCCACCGAAACGCTGGCTCCAGAAAAGCAGACAGGCCCGTCCTGGCTACTTCACAGTGCCAGATGCTACTTCACTAGACGATACCATCTCTACGGGCCTCACTGTTTGGCTCTTTCGGATGCAGATGTCCCCGTCCCTAAGCAGGCTCCGAAAGCACGGACCCTGTGAAAAGCACAAAACGAAGGTACCCGAAGGTACCCGGCGGTGTGAGCCCCTTCCTGACGTGTCTGTCAGCTTTCAAACACTGCAATGACCGCCCTGACGCAGTCATAGTTCACGTGTACCTGACTAACGGCGACCGAGCTTCTCCTGCGTACTCCACGTGCAGTCTCAGCCACTGAGGTTCAAGTGTGCGCCTCCCCTCATAACCTCCCACTCAAAACCCACGTGAAACTGTCGCTCGCCACCATCTCTCATTAAGCGAGTGTGACTTTGTTAGAAAGACCAAAGGAAAGGCTTTGACCATGCAAATGCTTATTCTGGATTTCATTTCTGAATTCTAGATTTGGCTATATTTAGCAAAGCTATAACCGTCATCATGCCTGAAGCCAGGAAGAAGACACCATTCACAAACCACCCCCTGAAAATCTGCAGTTGCCACTAAAAAACCAGACTTCCCAGCAGGCAAAGACATCTGAAGTGGGAGGGATCACATCAGTGTTTGCGTCAGAGAAGACCTCAGGTGCTTAAAACCAACCTCCCCGCCTGGCACTAAAGTTCTCCATCACCGTACTGCCCCTTCTTTTCTCTCCAACATACCTTCTGCTCGGGTCACACATCCTCATCATCCCCGCCCCGTCCACTCCTTTCTGTAACACGGGTCATCCCACTCCCCACCTGCTTCTCCTTGACGCCGCTCGCCTCTCACTGAACCTGTAGGACCGCTCCCCTTCCCCCAGACACTATCCCCTCCCTAGCCCTGCAGTTAGCACAGGACCGGGGCAGCCCGGGTGGCAGCTATTCAATACTTACTCGAAGGACCAAGACTGAGGGCCACGGAAGAAAGCCAGCGGCCAGGGAACAGCCAAGGAACAAATGTGAAAGAATTTCCTCCTATTATTCCATGTCCTTCTTTCCTTGATTCTGGAAGGGAAACTTAGACTAACCTAAATGATAACACCAGACTACTCGGTATCCCTGAGCTCATCAAACGGCTCCACCACCCCACCCTTGCGTATGCTACTCTTTCTGCTGGGAAGGCCTCGGGAAACTCTCATCTGGACCATCTGCTGGGCAATTTCCATTCCTGTTCAAACCACACTTCATCCAGAAATCCTTGCCCCCAGGCCCTCCCTCCTTACCACCTCATAACCATAACATCTTTTTATCATCTACTATATGCCAAGGGCCATGCTAAGTGCTGGACACTGATCTTGGGGTCATTTGTTGGTCAATGAGCTCCTTAAGAGCCAGGCCCACATCCTACTCAACTCAGTAGCTCTGGACTCGAACACAGTGCCTGCCACAAAGAAGGCCTAACAAATACTAAATGGATACACGCGTGCGTCATAGCGATACCAACACAACGTAATCATATGCTACGTGTGTGTACACATACATACACATACATGTATACTTGTTTGTTTTAGGTGATTCAACCTCACTACCTTGTGGTGTTGGTAGGAGAAATTGCCAGTTTACTGCTATAGAAAGTCACTCAGTAGTTCTCGTTAACTCTAAACCTGGATTACTCAGTGTAAGTAAGGAACTGCTCTGTGGGGGCACGTGGTCCACCTTACAGAGAACTGACGCGGTTCTGCAATGTGGTCTTGCACACAGCAGGTGTTCAATATTTATTGTTTAAAGCTTAGATGTGAGGCCTCATATAGCGAAGGATGTTTAACAAAAGCACAGCTCTTCAGTCCTCCTCCGAGCATCGCTCCAATTTTTCCATTGAACTCATTCTGGAAGCTTAAACCAAATCTTCCCTTGACCTCATATGCCCATTACCTCAGACATGATGAGGAAGTCATCGGGGCATCTCCTCCTCTGCACCCAGCCTAGAGATAGCCACGTCCCTTTGAACTCATGCGACGACAGAGCCTTCACTTCCCCCAGACGGTCCCCCCGGTGGACTAGCTAGTGAAGGCAGGTGAGCAGCCCCGATGCTGTGGACGCGTTCTCCTGTCCTACTCCAGCACCTCTTCCTTGGTGCTTTCGCATTCCTCACTATACGGCACACACCGATACCCAGATTAGAGAAACAGGGGTGACAGGTTCCCACCTGTGATGCTAAGAGAGTCTGTGTTTAAAACCTACCCTCCCCAAACTGCCTGGCCACTGCCCTGGGCACTCGATGCATAACTCTCACCATCGTTGGGCAATCCTGGCTGGGACTGGTGGTTAGGTCTGCACCTGGGGACTCGAAGAGAAGAGGGTGCAGGAAGGAACATGATTACCCAAAACATCTATCTGTTAGCCCTTCAAGGAGCCAGTGAGGCTTCTGCAGAAAAGTATCTGACTCTATTCACCTACAAGGGGGAAAAGGATTGCTGCAGATTGTTGTAGCCAAACTAACCCTCACAACCCCCCCAACACCCCTGAACTATATATATATATAGGATGTAACGTTGCTGGCAAATAATGGCTACCACTCACTGAACACCTGAAAAACGTTAAATAATTCACACGCGTTGCCTCACTTGATCTTCACAACCACTCCACAGGGTAGGGGTTCTTGATCTTTAGCTTGCATCACAACCTCTCCAGAAATCTGTTAAAGCCCCACACTCCTGGCTTATGGGGTGAGGCCTAATTTGCATTTCTAACAAGCTTCCGTAATGTCGATGCTACTGATGCAGGACTCCACACGCTGAGAACCACTGCCATAGGGAAACAGATTCAATAGAGATTTGAAATGTCTTATCCAAGGTTTCACAGCTGGTAAAAAACAGATCCAGAATCCGAACCTAGATCTGCCCGACTCGACAGACAGTCCATGCTACCCTGTACGTGTGAATATCTGCCTTGTCTTCCCAAAGTCACTGGTAGCTCCTTAAAGGCAGACATCACACCTCTCAGAATTCAGTAGTACCTTTTCACTTAGTAGGTGCTACGTAAATACTTTGTATACCGGCTCCTACAGAGCCATATACTTCTTAGAGCCACATATTCAAACTTGCTTATAGTCAATGAACATAGAGAGGGCTATATCACCAGATCCGGTTTTACACAAGACTCTCTCTTGCTGCTCTGAGTCTTGGTCCACGCGGTCTCCACACCTGGGGAGCCCCTACTCACTCTTTGGTCAGCCACTTCCTGCAGAAAGCGATTCCTGGCTCTCTAAAAACTGGGGGCCACGGCACCCTAAGCTGATCTCCAAGATTGCACAGATCACTCTATTCGAGCTGGTTGTTTTCCATCTTTCAACGTAGTTCGTAAACTACAGCATCTAGTTTGATGTCATACCCCCAGGGCCTAGCACTGTGCCTGGCACATCATAAACACTCCATAACTGCTTGCTGGGTGAATATGAATGCAGAGCTGCAAGCCCTAAGTTCCACTTAAAAATATCATAATGCATGATGTGCAATTCTCAGGGATGAATTCCAGGGAAGAGGAGGACAGCCTGGATGACAAAGACCAATTTTGTCTTTTCTCTTCTCCACCATTTAGACTCGGAGAACAGGCACTGCTTAGGGTAGCACCAACTACAATGAGACAATATCCTAGCTGAACAAAATGCTCCTGGGCTATAAAGTCAGCAGAGGCCATTCAAAGAGAAGGAAAGAGCTCTGTGCCCCCTCATTCCTCCTGATTTCTCTCTCACACTCTTCTTCTCCATTTCTCCGTCCCACTGCAGTTAAGGGCTTTGGCACAGGGATGAAAGACACAGATCAGACTCAAGGGTGCGGATCTGGCAGCGGGCACAGAAGCATCTCCCATCCTGCACCAAAGCCCACAGGGAAAGATCCAGAGGGACGGTGACTCAGGCCCCGGATTAAGTCCAGCTAGAGCAGTACTGAGAATGGGAAAGAGCAACAATTTCACAAGGACATGAATTGTCAGATCTTTTTTTTTTTTTAAGTGTTTTTAAAGTAAAAGCTTCTACCCTAACCCCAGAAAAATGGGACCAAGATGAACCCAGTACTTGCACAAGCTGAGAGCCAAACACAGCTTCCTCCTCCTCCAACCCACAACACTATAGATGTATAGTGCAACACTCCCCTGCAACACTCACCCGTGACAGGCATCTCTCCCAGGCCCAGGTTAGGACCTTTGCTTCAACCTTAGCTCACAAAAAGGCTCCTTCTCCAGCTAATAAATTGTCCCCCCACAGACCACCATGTTGCAGTAGCAGAGGCCTCCCCCTTCCTCCATCCCCTGTCAGCCGACAACACAACCTAAAGCAGGTTAGCCCCATCCAATTAGTTTGAATAGCCTCATGCCAAGGAAATTGCTACTTTTATTAAAAATAAAAGCACACAAGGCAGGCAACGGGCTGTGAAAAGTAGGAGTCTGGCGTAATTATGAAGGTCGAGGTTAAGGTTACCAAAAGATACACGCAAAGATCTCCAGAAAGCCTTGGGGGGGGGGGGTGGCGTAAAATACATATATTTATACATCTATAGATACACAGATGAGCACACCTGGAGGGAATTTACACAGCAGACCTAAATGACATCTTCCCTGACAGAGGGAAAACAAAAATCAGGTGCCCCTCTCCAGTAATTCTTTTTGCTAAAAAAAAATAAAAATAAAAAAACTAAAACAGGAGGGAGAAGGGGGCCTAGTTAGACTGGTTTTCAAAATAACCACATTCATCTCGTGTAATTTCTGTTATCTTGGCTACATCCTGGGGACCTGATTACAGTTGGGGTCAGGAAACAAAACTAGTCCAATCCACCGAGAGAGAGAGAGAGAGAGAGCGAGCCTTGGCTCTTAAGAAAAACACATTCCCGTTCTCTGAAAACCCTTGTCTTCCTCCAACGCTTGCCTGCCTGCCGGAGGGAGAGGGAAAGTTGGGCAGAACGAGAAACCCCTCTCTCTTCTTAAAGCTACTCCATCTGCACCCTTGGGCCCTCGCATCACAATTTCAAGTTTGAGGAGGACGGCGAGCCCAGCCCCCGACACTGGATGCCTTTGCACTTTCACACGTACCTTATTCTCACCCGATCCTCCTAATTCTGTGAAGCCGACGAGCACTGGCTTGCCAGCTTTTTTTTTTTTTCTTTAATTAATAATAATGGTAATACAAGCCCCCCCATCCCTCCTCCCTGCAGGTAAACAATTTCCAGCAACCTCCTTCCACCCCCTTCCCCTCCCCGTGAACACTGTCACTTCCAAATCTCAGTTTTAAATTTCTCAAGGACAAGGGTTCACTGAGCAAGGAAAGGGAGGTGGAGGTGGAGGTGGAGGTGCAGGTGGAGGTGGAGGTGGGGGGGAGGAGGGTCAACCGGTCAAAGCCCATTCGCACACCGGGCAACTGGAAAGCAGTCCTGCTGCATCAGCACGAGATCCTGATTCCCGGCGCCCCGGAGGGGTCGGGCCATACCTTCCGCCAGCACCTCGTCCACCGTGACCTGCTGCCGCCCGATGCCGAAGACCCTCCCGATGTAGCCGCTGCCCAGGCCCGAGGTGCTGCCCCCGCCTCCGCTGGAGCCGGAGCCCAGGCCGGAGCCGCCCTGCTCTCGCCGGGAGTCGAAAAACTTCTTCATCTTGCGGATGGGAAGCAGTGGAGCAAAAATACCGACGGGTTTCTGGATCTTTTTCTTTTTTTTTCTTTTTTTTTTAAAAAAAAAAAAAAAAAGCAAACAAGCGAGATGCAAGGATTTCTTCTCGGATTTCAGCTCGGAGAGGAGCCACCCGGACCCGGCCGTGGGGGTGGGGGCCGAGGGAGGATGCCTGCAGGCATATGCGTGTCAATCGCGCCGCGGTGCCCTCCTCCTCCTCCTCCTCCTCCTCCTCCTGCTGCTGCTGCTGCTGCTGCTCGAGGGAGCGATCCGTGTAAGTTCAAGCCTGTGATGACAGAAGCAGAGGGCGACCGGGGATGGGTCGGTGACACACTCACGGGCCCGGCCGCCGGGTCCCAGCGGGGCAGGGGCAGGAGCCGTCCCCGGCCCCCCCCCGCAGCGCCGACCCCGGGGCACTGCCCCCCGCCCCGCGCGGCAGCATCCCCGCGGCACCCACCTGCCACGGCTCGGCGGCTGGCGCCCCGCTACCGGCCCCGCAGCATCGCCCCGGCCGCCGGGCCCGCCCAGCGCTGCAGCGAGAGCCGGGGCCGCGGTCGCCGCCAGCTGATCCCCGAGCGCCCCGCCGAGCCCGGCCCGCCGCCCCTCCCCCGCGCGCGCCCGCCCGCCCCGCGCCGGCCGCCCAACCAGGAAGTGACCCGCCGCCGGAAGTGCCTGTCGGGGCGGCGCTGCCCCGCCCCCGGCCGCCGCTCTGTCGCGACGGGCGAGAAGGGAGAAGGGAGACCCCGCAGCGGGGGCGGCGGCGGCGGCGGCGGCGCGTCCCAGCGCGGGGACCGCTTCGGAGGGGAACTTTTACGGCCGGGCCGCGCGGCACCCTGGGACACGTAGTTCGGCGCCGGGCCGCGGCTGGACTACAACTCCCAGGATGCCCCTGGAGGGGAGGGGGCGGGGGGCGAGCGAGGCGGCGCGGCGGCCTCCGAGGCCCGACGGTGTCAGCGGCTGCTGCGCGAGCGGGGACTCGGTTGCTTAAACACATGCGCTAAAGGAGCTGCCGGGGACGGGGAGGCCGCTGCGCGTTCCGCCCCCCTGGAGCCATCTCCTACGCGGCGGGACCTCCCCGCCCAAGGGATTCTGGGGCTTGTCGTTTCCGAGAGGATGGAGGCTGACACCTGGAGGACGCGGCGTGGCGGCTCAGCCCCCGGCGGCCCCGCGGGGCTCGGGACGGCGGGGGCCAGGGCAGGAGCCGTGCGGGCGGCTGCGGCGAGGCCTCGCGCGACCCGCCGAGCCCCCGGGCCCGCAGCCTCCGAGCTGTCGGGGACCCGCTCGCGGAGGAGAAGCGCAGCCAGCGGTGTTTGCTCCGGGACTCCGCAGGCGACGCCCACGCCGGGCGACTAAGGGGCGTGTGCGGGGCAGGCAGGTCCTGGGGTGCACGCAGGTACGGGGGTGCGGGCAGGTCCGGGGGTGCAGAGCAGGCCCGGGGGGGGGTGCAGGCAGGTCCGGGGATGCAGGGCAGGTCCTGGGGTGCAGGGCAGGTCCTGGGGTGCAGGCAGATCCGGGGATGCAGGGCAGGTCCTGGGTGCAGGGCAGCTCCTGGGGAGCCGGCAGGTCCTGCGGTACCGGCAGGTCCCGGGCGCAGGCCAGGTTCAGGGAGCCGGGAGGTCCTGGGGTGCAGGGGAGGTCCGGGGGTGCAGGCAGGTCCTGGGGTGCCGGCAGATCTGGGGGAGCCGGCAGGTCCTGAGGTGCAGGGCAGGTCCTAGGGAGCCGGCAGATCTGGGAGAGCCGGCAGGTCTGGGATGCAGGGCAGGTCCTGGGGAACCGGCATGTCCTGAGGAGCCGGCAGGTCCTGGGGTACAGGCAAGTCCGGGGAGCAGGCAGGTCTGGGGGTACAGGCAGATCTGGGGGTGCTGGCAGGTCCTGAGGAGCCGGCAGGTCCAGGAGTACAGTGCAAGGACGGGGGTCCTGGCAGGTCCAGGGGTATAGGGTAGGTTCTGGGGTACAGTCAGGTCCTGGGAAACCAGCAGGTCCTGAGGAGCCAGCAGGTCCTGGGGTACAGGCAAGTCCGGGGGAGCAGGCAGGTCTGGGGGTATAGGCAGATCTGGGGGTGCTGGCAGGTCCTGGGAGCCGGCAGGTCCAGGGGTGCAGGCAAGTCCGGGGGAACAGGCAGGTCCGGGTATAGGGTAGGTTCTGGGGTGCAATCAGGTCCTGGGGAACTGGCAGGTCCGGGAGTACCAACAGGTCCTGAGGAGCTGGCAGGTCCTGGGGTACAGGCAGGTCCAGGGGTGCCGGCAGGTCCTGGGGTACTGGGAGGTTGGGGGTACTGACAGGTCCTGGGGAGCTGGCAGGTCCTGAGGAACCGGCAGGTCCAGGAAGGCCAACAAGTCCTGAGGAGCTGGCAGGTCCTGGGGTACTGGGAAGTCCAGGGGTACCAGCAGATCTGGTGATGCCAGCAGGTCCTGGGGAGCCAGCAGGTCCTGGGGTACCAGCAGGTCTGGGGGAGTCAGCAGGTCCTGGGGTACCAGTAGGTCCTAGGATACCGGCAGGTCCAGGGTTGCCAGGTGTCGTGGGGTGCTGGCAGGTCTGGGGGAGCCAGCAGGTCCTGGGGTACCGGCAGGTCTGGGTTGTATGCAGGTCTGGGGGAGCCAGCAGATCTGGGGGGCTGGCAGGTCCTGGGGAGCCGGCAGATCCCGGGGGTGCTGGTAGGTCCAAATCGTTGGCTCTGATCCCAAATTTCCGGGCTGGGCCGCCGCCAGTGGTGCTTGATTCTTCCACCTTTGCTGATGCTCTGGCTGTGCCGGACCTTCATAAATCCCCTCACCCAGGAGCCCGAGGCTGACCTGTTGTTTCTTTTTCACTTCAAGATCTCCTCCTTGGTGCTTATTTTACCCTGACACCGCCTGAGTGACAAAGTCCACTGGGTGGACGTGATTTTCATCTACCAAATGCAGAAAATTTGGAAGGCCGGTTAGTACCCTTCTCCATCCTTAGATTTCCTTTTTTTTTTTTTTTTTTTTTTTTAATTTATTCATGAGAGACCCAGAGAGAGAGGCAGAGCCAGGCAGAGGGAGAAGCAGGCTCCCTGCAGGGAGCAGGATGCGGAGACTGGATCCCAGGACCCCCAGATTAGAACCGAGCCCAAGGCAGATGCTCAACCCCTGAGCCCCCAGGTGCCCCCATCCCTAGATTTCCGGATGGGTGATCCTGAAGGTAGTTCCAAATCCCTGCTTCCCCCGACAACCCATGATTTTTCTGACTACCTGAATATAGGTTATTTCTCACCCCAACCCTGCTCTCCCTAATTCTGTGACAGCACTCTTGGCTTGTAATTCATCCCAGAACTTTTTCAACAGGCATTTGAGGGGAGGAAAGAGAAGTACTCCAGGAAGAAGAAGAAAAAAATGGTTCTTGCTTTCTTGACTCTGAATACTGAATTGAGCCGTGACTGGTGCCTCTCCTTCCTCTTTTCCTTCTCCTCCTCCTCCTCCTTTTCAAGTAGTGCCTTTGTAGTTAAGCTTCCCGTGTAGAGGCAGCATTTTTTTCTTCCAGAGGGAGTCAATGTTGTCACCTCAGCTCACAAATTCATGCAGCCACCTCCAGGGTAGAATGCAGCACCTGCTAAAACATTCCCTCAAAGGAAGCCCACGGAGGCATGTTCTCTGCGCTTTCCTTAAAAGGCTAGATTTTGTCTTTAGGAAGTTTGGAATAGACCTTAAAATAGATGGGAAAGCTTATTTGGAATTAGGTTCATTGACTTCATGTTTCTCAATGTCTATTGATCTTGATTGGCTTTTTTGAAGAAGTTCTATTGGGTCCTAGAATCTGTTGCTATCTCCGTTTTTACTATCCTAGACATTCCTGTTACCAGACTAGGCCAGATTTAATGCAAATCCCAACTCTCCTTCGTGATGAACAAAAACTTGTTTTTATCTAATAGGATTAAGGTAGCTAATGAGCATTCACCTACATTCTTTGAGGAGGTTTTTTTAAAAAGAAGCAAAAGAAACAAAAAACAAAAAATGTGAGAAAAAGTCTCTGTCAGAGACAAATGACAATTGTAATGACAAAACTCCAGCTTTTAATTTTACATATAATAAATTATTTGATCCTCCTAACAACCCTGTGAAATAAGGTAATATTACTGTACTCATTTTTTAGATGGAAGAACTGAAGCATAGAGAAAAATGAGTTGCCCAAAGTCACACGGATGGTGACCTGGCAAAGCCAGGGCTCAAACAGATTTTTTTTTTTTTTTTTTTTTTTGGCTTTAGAGCCCAGTGTTTAACTAGCTACGCTGCACTGCCTCCTTAGAAAAAACAAATATAGACTGACTAAAATACTTGAAAATAGTTAGAAATGTATCTGCAAGCAGCAAGGGACCAGGGGACAGGAAGTCTCTGCCACTCTATAGCTCTCCCCTAGATCACTTAGATCTCTGGACCTATTTTCTCAGCCATAAACCAGTGCTCTCTTACAGCTCTTAATAATTTTCTTGTTCCTGAGTGCAAAATAATCACAGACCAGCCACTAGCATCCCAAAGCTCCTACCACAGTTACCGTCTGTGTAATTTGTCCCACCCTTCGTTGCGTTCCTTCCTATTCAACTTTCCGTGTATATTGTCACCTCAAGTACTCAAAGTCAGGGCATAGTCTTCTACTTGTCTCCTTGAGCATTCAATACAGTAGTTTATGTCGTGAGTGTCCTTTCCAGGACTTGAGCAAGCCGAATAATTGACTTCCAATTAAATGTGACATAGAAGAGAGCCATCTGACTGAGGTAGAAAAAGTGATTTGAAGTATTCTGGACTAGGTAAGCTTTTGAACTTAGTCTAGGAGATACTATGGATAAATACCTAATCAAAGAGAAGGGTGCCTGGGTGGCTCCATCAGTTAAGCAGATGACTCTTGATTTTGGCTCAGGTCATGACGTCAGAGTTGTGAGATCAGGCTCTACGCTGGGCATGGAGCTTGCTTAAGATTCTCTCTCTCCCTCTTCCTCTGTTCCCCCCTCCCCAGGGGGTGGGAGAGAAAAGGGGAAAAGAAAATGACTTTTACTATGTATTTTTCATGTTAGTTACTGTATTAAGCACCTTTAAAAAAAAAAAAAGACTTCATTTATTTATTTGACAGAGCATGAGAGAGCACAAGGAGGAGGGAGCATCAGGGAGAGGGAGCGGGAGCAAGGAGCCCAATATGGGGCTCCATCCCAGGACCTTGGGATCATGACACGCGCTGAAGGCAGACACCCAACCGACTATGCCACCCAGGAGCCCTGTATTAAGCCCTTAACGTATTATCTTTAATCCTCAGGTATGTATATCTGCAAAGTAGATACTTTTATCTATTAAAGTAGATACTATTATACTATTATCCCCAATTTTATAGATGAGCGGTGAAGAGTTTGTTAGTAGCAGAGGGATGTGCCAGGTTTGTTAGGTTAGGAGAAAATGACTTGCTCTGTGGTGTTGGCTAACTCCTGTCACAGTAAACCCAGTTATGGCAAGATGTGGTGCATCCTAAGAGGAAATGAAAAGGAAGGGGACCAACATAAATTTAACTACCTTAACCAAGGCCCCACACCGTGTTGGATATTTAATCGTATCACTCAGCCTCCACAATACACCTATAAGGGGCGCGTTACTTTTAATTTTGTCAATGCGGAAATAGGCCAAGTGTTCACATATGTCAGGTGTTGCTCACAGAGCCTGCAAAGGACAGAGGCAGAATCAAAACCCTTGTCATTTCCCCTGCACCATGTAGCCATTCTAGATTGCCAGCTGTTAGTCCAATGGAATATATCAGAAATCCAGATTATCAGGCCCCCTCCAGACCATTAACTTTGATTACCAGATAAGGAACCAATCAAATGCATTGCTTAAGGGGAAGAACCATATACTTTTTTTCTCCACTTTCGGTTAACATTTTTATTTTTATTTTTTTAAATTTTTATTTATTTATGATAGTCACACAGAATGAGAGAGAGAGGCAGAGACACAGGCAGAGGGAGAAGCAGGCTCCATGCACCGGGAGCCCGACGTGGGATTCGATCCCGGGTCTCCAGGATCGCGCCCTGGGCCAAAGGCAGGCGCCAAACCGCTGGCGCCACCCAGGGATCCCTCGGTTAACATTTTTAAAAAATGTTTTTAATTTAAATATTTTTGCTCACTCTCCTGAAGTATAATTGACATATTTATCATTGTTATATTTTTCTCCGACACTAAAAATGTACACAGGGATACAGTTTGCAGAAATTTATTTTCAGCAAATCCTTAGTGCTTAAAAAGCGAGCAGAGAGTTAAAAGTGAATAAAATATAATCCTCACTTTCAAGGAATTTAAAGTATCCTGTAAAATTAACTGTTTTAAATGACAGAGAACTAAAAATGTAAAGAAAGGCACATAGTAAAAACAGCCAGAACGTATTTAGGTAGGGACGAAGGCAGCAATCTGCTCTCACCAACCATCCAGGTGATTCTGATTCATATTCACTATTTAGCAGAAGGGAATTATAACAATCATTTTCCTTCTTTAACAAGAGCACTTAATGTTTTTGTTTTCTGGTTAGAAAAATAATTACATAATCATTCAAAGTAGCATGAAGAGTAAAAACCAACTCAGAATAAAAATCACTCAGAGATAACTGCTATTGAATGTTTTTTGTTTTTTTGTTTTGTTTTGTTTTGTTTTGCATTGACTGTTTGTTTTTCCAAGAAGTTCAAAATTTCAGGGACCTCTCAGCATATCCAGTCCAACAGCCTACTGGAGGTCTAAATCTCCCTTTCTCTTTTTAGCTGCCCTATAAATCTCAGCTTCTCCTTCTGTTCTGCTGCTTAACTGTTACTGCAGAACTTTGAATGTACCTTCATCATAGCCCAAATCAATTCATAGCATCGTCATCGGTTTACCTGTTTATCCCTTCAGGATTACATCACGCCCATCCTTCTGTCCTTAGCAATCACCTCACACACACATACATAGTGAGTGCTCAAGAAATATTTCAAACAAATGAATTAGTAATTTAATGAAAACAATTTAATGAAAAATATACTGAGACATATTTCATGCTTATCAGGGTCCTAATTAGATTGAGTTCTAATAGTCTAACCACAGAAATGTTCTTTTAGAAGAATTCCTTCATCACAAAAGGTTTTAAACCTAAAAAAAAACAAAAAAAAAAAAGGTTTCTAGACCCAAAAGCCCATGTTTGACGATCAGCAAATCCCAAAAGATTTATAAAGAAAATATACAGGATATTCAGTCTTCTGTAACAATATGAAAGGCACCTGAGATGTTGTAGGTCACTCATATCCACCTTCTCCTGCAGTTTATTTTGATGTCATTAGTTTAATATCAATTTACCATGAATTTTCATTCTCTTCCAGCAACTACCCCATTTTTTCCACCTCTTTCCAGCAAAGCACGTCAGTGCAATTGTCTATCGTTGCCTTTTCTACCAGTTCTCCATACTACTATGTCCAATAAACAGCTCTCCATCTTTTTTTTTAATTCAATTAATTTAAACAAATAAAAAAAACCCAGTTCACCCATTTTTCCCACCCATCACACCCTGCTTCTGGCATCTATCAGTCTATTCTCTGTACAGACTAATATATATATGTTTTTAGATTCCACATGTAAAAGAGATCATATAGTGTTTGGCTTTGTTTAATTCCACTTAGCGTGATGCCTTCTGAGTCCATCCATGTTGTTACAAATGGCAAGATCTCGTTCTTTTCTGTGGCTGAGTAATCGTCCATCATGTATATATATACCACAATATCTTTATCCATTCATCCACTGATGGACACTTAGGTTATTTCCATATCTTGGCTATTGTAAATAATGCTGCAATGAACATGGGATGAAGATACCTGTTTGAGTTAGTGGTTTTGTTACCTTTAGATAAATACCCAGAGGCAAAATTGCTAGATCATATGGTAGTTTTATTTTTAATATTTTTGAAGAACCATCATATTGTTTTCCATAATGTCTACACCAATTTACATTTCCACCAACAGTGCACAAGAATTCCCTTTTCTCCACACCCTCACCAGCATTTGTCATTTCTTGTCTTTTTGATTACTAGTCATTCTAATAGGTGTGAGGTGATGTCTAATTGTGGTTTTGATTTGCATTTCCCTAATGATTAATAATTTAGAGCATCTTTTAGTGTACCTATTGGGTATCTGTTTTGGGGGTTTTTTTGGAAAAATTTCTGTTCACATCTGCCCATCTTTGGATTGTTTGAGGGGTTTTTTTGCTGTTGGTTTTATGAGTTCTTTTTTTCACGTATATGATTTACAAATATTTTTGCCCATTCAGTAGGTTGCCTTTTACCTTGCTGATGGTTTCCTCTGCTGTGCAAAAGCTTTCTAGTTTGATGTTTATTCTTGTTCTTGTTGCTTTTGGTGTCAGATTTTAAAAATCACCTCTATGTCAACGAGCTCACTACCTGTTTCCATCTAGTTTTATAGTTTCAGGTTCAAGTAAGATAGTGGTCCAGTTTCATTCTTATGCATGTGACTATCCAGTTTTTCCAACACCGTTTATTAAGGAGACTTTTTTCCCTATTGTATATTCTTGGCTTCTTTACCTTAAACTAATTGATCATATATACGCAGGGATTTATTTCTGGACTCTCTGTTGTGTCCCATTGATATATTTGCTTTATCTCCGTACCATACTGTTTTAATTAGTATAGCTCTGTTTTTTTTCAAGTATGTATGTATGTATGTATTTATTTATTTATTTAACAGAGAGAGAGAGAGCGCGCGCGAGCATACACAAGCAAGGGGAGCAGCAGGCAGGGGGAGAGGGAGAAGAAGGCTCCCCACAGAGCAGAGAGCTCAAAGCAGGGCTTGATCCCAGGAACTTGACCTGAGCTGAAGGCAGACCAGGGATCATGACCTGAGCTGAAGGCAGACACTTAACTGACCACCCAGGCACCCCTAGCTAGTATAGCTTTGTAACATAGTTTGAAATTAGGGACCATGATGCTTTTGTTCTTTCTCAAGATTGCTTTGGATATTTGGGGTCTTTTATGGTTCCATTACAAATTTTAGGATTTTTTTACTCTATTTATGTGAAATATGCCGTTGGTATTTTGGTAGGGATTGCACCAAATCTGTAGATTGCTTTGAGTAGTATAGACATTTTCACAAAATTAATTCTGCAATCCATGAGCATAGAATGTCTTTCCATTTATTTCTGCTATTGACATTTTGATCAATTTCCTTTTAGCATTTTTTCCAGATATAAATACAGTTGGGTTTGTTTGTTGATTTTTTGTTTTTTGTTTTTGTTTTTGTTTTTACCATCATGTTGGGAGGGCCCAAAGAAGCTGGGAGCTAGAGCCATGTGCTGTTGACAGTGTACTGGAAGCCAGGACTGGCCTCCTCTCCTGCTGCCTCCCCACGGTCTCCCAGTGCCTCTGATTAGCAGAAACAGGGAGCCAGCTGCCAAGGAAGTTTGGGAAATATGAGTTACCACCTCAGGATCACAGCATAGAGACAGTTAAATAGCCAGTATACTAGCTGTATGACTAAGGGCACAATGATGGTACTTACCATCATGGGGGTATTCTGAGGATTAAATGAGATGATTCATGTAAAGCATTTAGACTAGAGCCTATCTTTATAGCTTTATAAATATGTTAGCTGTTACTATTATGAAGTTATTGTTTTGTCTTTCAATAATAATTTTCATATTTGAATTGCTTTGAAACTGCAATTATAAAATTGTATTGATGAGATTCTTTGCTTATGTTAATGCCTCTAGAGGGTTCTTTTATACCATGATCTTTGAGTTTTTTTGAGTCATCTCTCAAATAGGTGGAATATATCATCAAGCAATGTTTTTCTACAAAGATGTGAGGATGATATGCTTTTAAAGATATCTGTGAATGTGTCTTTGTTGCCCTTAAAGTTAAAGAGAAGATACATTGGTTGACTATGGAATTCCTGGATATATTTTTTTCCTTCAAATCTTTAGAAATTTCTCCATTTAAAAAAAAAAAGAAAAGAAAGAAAGAAATTTCCCCATTGTCGTCTAATGTTTATTTTTGAGGAAAAGTCTAAAACCTCCCCTATTTTTGTTCCTTTGTAGTAAATTTTACTGTAGGATTCTTTATCCTTAAAGTTCAAAACTTACAAGGGTTAAATCTAGGTAATAGTTCCTTTTAATTAACTGTGCCTACAAAATCAGGTATTTTTTTCACCTCAGGGAAGTTGTCGGTATTACATATTGAAATACAATCCTTCGTTATTTGCTTTAATTTTTTTTAAGTTTTCATTTATATCAAAGTTACACATGACAGGTGGTGCAGCGGTTTGGCGCCTGCCTTTGGCCCAGGGCGCGATCCTGGAGACCCAGGATCGAATCCCACATCGGGCTCCCAGTGCATGGAGCCTGCTTCTCTCTCTGCCTGTGTCTCTGCCTCTCTCTCTCTCTGTGACTATCATAAATAAAAAAATTAAAAAATAAAATAAATAAAACTCTAAAAAAAAAAAAGTTGCACATGACACAGTTTGAACAGTCAAAGGAGTTCCCTCTGGTTCATTTTGAAAAATAGCAGTCTCCTCCCCACTTGCTTCCTATTTCTCCCTTCCAGGAAGTAATTATTTTCACCTTTCCTGGTTGATTGTTTTGGTCTTTAACTCTTTGTATTTAAACTATATGCCTTTATTGCTACTTTTAGATTTTTACTTTATGTCATAATCTGTTGATTTCCCACTACGGTAGAAAATAACTTTGCTTCCTTTTTTCTCCAGCATCCACCACATTCAATTATCCTTCCCATGTCCATCTTGCAACATAACTATATCATAAATTGGGTTAGTTTGGTAGTCAGTGTTTACATTATCATTAATAAGTAAACACTATTCACACTGGAGCCCCGTGGTATGATTATTTCTTTTCTTTTGTCATGGAACATTTTGGTTTTCCTGGAGTTAATAGCTATCTTCTTTTTTCATTTCCTTAGTTTTCTGTATACTTTCTACTAATTCAGCTCCAAGCCCTTTACCAGTTGTCGAGATGATCATTCACATTAGGTATTGTATCAATCTCATCTTCCTGTATAAATCTTCTGACTGCTTCCGTTTGGCCTATTTGCCCTCTGAGCCTGATATGCAGTTGACATCCTTGGATTTTCCTTCACCATCATCTTGGGAATTCCCTTTGCCCTCCTCCTCTGTTGGAACCTGTGTTCTCTGTATCCCACATCTTGCTGGTTTAACCTCTTACTTTGATAGAGCATACCCCCAGTACCTTGTCTAGAATAGTGGACAGAAGGTAAATTTTTGGAAAAATACCATGTCTGACATGTTTTTATTCTACTCTAACACTTGATTATTTGGTTGGTATACAAATCTAGGATAGAGATAATTTTTTGCAGAATTTTTAAGGCATTGCTCTATTATCTTCTAGCTTTCAGGATTGTTCTTAGTATAAAACCATTCCGATAACTGACTCTTTGTATGTGAATCTCTCTCTCTCTCTCTCTCTCTCTCTCTTCCTCCCTTTTCTCTTTTCTCTCCCTTTCTCACTGCTTATAGGATATTCTATTTGTTCCCAGTATTTTTCTAGAAATGCATATCCTGCAGTTCTGGAAATTTTAAATTATCTCACTGATGGTTTTTTTACCCATCTGTTTTCTTCTATTTTTTGTTTTGGAATTTTCTCCTTCACTTTTCCATCTCTCTGTTTTAAAAAATGTCTTTCATTTGTTTTCTTTTATTTAGTAGAGTATTTCCTCACCTTTATCTTCTAATTCTTCCATTGAATATTTAAGATATTTATCATATTTTTAATTTCAAGAACTCATTCTTTAATCATTTCTTTTTATATGATTCTGTTCTTACTTCATGAATATAGTATCTCCTTGAGGATTAATGATTTTTGTTTGTTTGTTTTCCTTGCGTGGTCTCTGTTTCCAGTGAGTGCCCTTTTCCTACTTATTTGCCTGACTTGGTCTCTGTGTCGTATCAAGACTTTCCTTAATTAACATGTGACAGTCCTTGGCTGTGTGTTCAGATTTGAGACTGGGGGGTTTGAAAAGCTGACTAGAAACCAAGTACTCCGATAGGATTTGTTGACAATAAGCAGCACTCTAGGGTAAACCTCTGAAGTTCATTTCTTTTGGCCTAAGCTGGTCAGATTTCCCCAGAAAAGATGTGTCTGATATACTGCCAGGAGGTGAAGACCAAGTCATCTGTGTTGGAGAACCCGGCTAAAGGAGAGGCCAAGGGGACCCAGCATGCAGTGTGCAATTCCTCAATCTTCTCAGCATCAGTACTTTACTTTGGTTTGCCAGAGGAAAGGTCCTCTATTTTATTCTTTTCAGAGAACAACCTTTAGTCTTTTGCCAGGGCTGGGGAGGGCAGTCACCTGGCCCTGCAGACTCAGGGAGGAGGTCTGGACTGCTTCTTAAACTTTCAACCGGTCCTTCAATAGGTACCTTTTGCAATTAACTCCTGAGCCTTTTGGAGACTCAGTAGTATATATGACATTTGTTCTCAGCTCTCTCTGCTGCTGCCTTTAGATGCACCCTTCCCTCTGCTAAATATTTACTAATCTTAAATGCTCCCTTCTTCCAAAAATTTAGTGCTGTTGTCTCCTGTACTTTTTCTTCTTGCTTTTGTGGGTTCATGCCTCTAAAATCTCATATTTTCTTTGGAACAACTGTGTACATGTCAGATCTCCATTTTCTGTCCTTTGAGTCCGTGATGTCATCTCTCATCATTGTCATGCCTCTTTCGTTTCCTCTGCTTTGTAGTTTGTCCTCCGTACCATTCAGCTTTTTACTGCATCTAATGTAGTATTAGATTCTGTGTTTTAGTTTCCTTACATACACCCCTTACCTTATCTACCTTCCTTTGATTCTTCCATGACTCCCGGTTCCTCCTTTTCATCTTCATTTGTGTCTCATCTACCAGGTTTTCTGTGTGTATGTGGGTCCACTTTTTTAAATTTTTATTGCAAATATGAAGTAGATGCTTTTTTTCAGAAATTGATTTTAGTAAGTTTTGCTCAAAAGGTAGCCTTCTTTGATGTCTTGAGCGCTGAGTTTTGCTTTTTTATGCTGTGGAATCTTTTTATAAACCTATTAGGTTTTTTTCCTATTTACTTATCCTAGATAAGCAGTATTGTTATGAGTCTTAATATTTTTCTGAGTCACTTAAGGAATTTTAATGGGGTGTTGGGTGAAGCTAATGGACATCTAGCCAGGTTCCTTCTTAAATTGGGAATCAAGCCAATTTCACTTTGGAAATTTGTCATATTGACTGAAATGGGCACATTAAAGAATTGAATTAAGATGTACTTGTTATAAGTGATGTAAAATGTAAACTGAGGTCCCTGAAATGGTCAGAGCAATATGAATATCCCTGGGCCATTCTTAGTGAGCCATGGAATCTTGAGATCATTTCACCAGCAGTCCATATGCTCTTAGTTGGATTTTGAAGGCGTATGGTTATGTCTAGGGAACAAGAAGGAAGTCACCCCTCATCCACATGAGTGTTAAATCTAGGACTCTGGTCTAAGTACTTCAGCACTGTTTGCCTGAACAAACACTCATCGAATACCCACAATAAGGATATACTCCTAGAAATCTTATTCTGACAGCTTAGAATTGTGATACCCAAAGCATGGTCTGTGGACTAGTGCCAGTCCTTCCAACTCTTCGTTATGGGTCCACAACGAGATAAGTACATAAATTGTGAATAAACATTTATAACAAACTCCATATAATTTACAGTACAATTGAAACACTTTTGGAGATGAAAGGGGGATATGATTCTGTACCCCTATTTCTAGTGGTCTATTGTTCCCCCACACTGCTAATTCTCTGACACCAGCTGGGTATCCTACAATTTTCCTCAGTTCTCATACTATCTACCTGGAGATAGCGTCAAGTCCCACAGGTTAACGGCTCAGTCCTACAAGACTGCCCACCCCTTCAGATGCCAGTAGCAAGCCCAGGTTGCTCCTTGGGCTTCTGACTTGTTATAAATCGAAGGTTTACGGGTGGCTCAGCGGTTAAGTGTCTGCCTTCAGCCCAGGGCATGATCCTGGAGACCCGGGATCAAGTCCCACACTGAACTCCCTGCATGGAGCCTACTTCTCTCTCTGCCTATGTCTCTGCCTCTCTCTCTCTGTGTCTCTCATGAATAAATAAATAAAATCTTTAAAAAAATAAATTAATCGGAGGTTACAATGACCCCCTCCTTCGGTTCTATTAATAAGCCAGATGGGCTCACAGAACTTAGAAACATTTTACTCATGAGGTCACTGATTTATTATCAAAGGATGTAACTGAGGAACAGCCAGATGGAAGAGATATATAGGGCAAGGTATGTGGGAAGGGGCACAGAGCTTCCATGCTCTCTCGTAGCTGCTCTCGTGGCATCTCCACGTGTTTACCAAAACAAGCTCTCCGACCCCCTCCTTTTGAGTTTTTATGGAGGCATCATTACATAGTCATGGTTGATTAAATCATTGACCATTGACAGTTATTCAACCTTTAGCCCTGACCCATCCCAGGAGGTGAGGGGAGTACAGTACTGAAAGTTTCAACCCTTCAATCACATGATTGGTTCCCCTGGCAACCAGCCCCAATCCTTAGGTACTTTCTGAAAGTCATCTTACTGACTTAGACTCAGGTGTGGTTTAAAAAGGTTTGCTATGAACAAAGCTACCTTTATCACTCTTTCTTTCTTTTTCTTTTCTTTTTCTTTTTTTTTTTTTTTTTTTTTGAGACAGAGAGCGGGGAGGGAGGGGTAGAAGAAGAGAGAGAATCTTTTTTTTTTTTTAATTTTTTTTTTTTGTATTTATTTATGATAGTCACACAGAGAGAGAGAGAGGCAGAGACACAGGCAGAGGGAGAAGCAGGCTCCATGCACCGGGAGGCCGACGTGGGATTCGATCCCGGGTCTCCAGGATCGCGCCCTGGGCCAAAGGCAGGCGCTAAACCGCTGTGCCACCCAGGGATCCCGAGAGAGAGAATCTTAAGCAGGTCCATGCCCAGTGCAGAGCCCCATGGGAGCTCAATCTTAGAACCTCAAGATCATGTCCTGAGGGCAATCAAAAGTGGACACTTAAGTAACTGAGCCCACATGTCTATCACTCTTATCACTTAGGAAATTCCAAGGGTCTTAGGAGCTCTGTACCAGAAGCAGGGAGGAAGACCAAATATATATTTCTTATTATAAAGCACGGTATCACAGGGGACTACTAATAATTATACCACAACAACAGACGTCCAGTTACCTTCTGGACAAACTGGAACATGGTTACTTCATCCTTAGAATTTACTAGTGGAAATGCTTTGTGGACACACCTATCAAACTACCTCCTAAGCCTTTCTTTTCCTGAGTGTAATATAGCCTAATTCCCAAATCCCAGGCCCTACACACTGATAAGATAGCCCCGCAATTATACTTGAACCCCTTGTGCCTACCACTTCCTAAACCATTCCTGGACACTGACATAATTAGACACTGTGTCTTGCCACTTGGCCCAAGGAGAGACTTTAAACAGTGACTATCTCCCCACAAGGGTATCTTGGAAGGTCAGGCTCCAGTCCTCAACCATACCTCAATGAGGAGTTTAAAATAATCATTCATGATCATGACCTTTGAATAAACTATTGAGTGCTGCATTGACCGCAAGTCAAGTGCCTCTCAGCAGATATGTTCCAAATAGTTCCTTTTGCAAGTGGATTTGATTTAACAAGAAGGCAGAGATTAGAGCACATTGAAAGCTACAGTCTTTCAGCCAGGCCTCTGTGAAATATACGTTACTTGGGAATTATTACAGTGGTCTTCAAATATTTTCAATGACATAATCACTAAGTTCATTTATTTAAGCCCTGTATTTTTACTTTTTTTTTTAAGATTTTATTTATTCATGAGAGACACAGAGAGAGAGAAGCAGAGACACAGGCAGAGGGAGAAGCAGGCTCCATGCAGGGAGCCCAACGTGGGACTCGATCCCAGGCCTCCAGGATCACACCCTGGGCTGAAGGCGGCGCTAACCCGCTGAGCCACCCGGGCTGCCCAAGCCCTGTATTTTTTCATACATTTTTAAACTGATTTTTTTTAAGTTTTTAAAAACTAATCTCTATACACAACGTGGGGCTCAAACTCACCGCCCCGCATGCTCTACAGACTAAGCCAGCCAGGTGCCCCTCCTTCATACATTTTTAAATTGGCATATAAAAATTTTCATCAGGGTAGCCCTGGTGGCACAGTGGTTTAGTGCCGCCTGCAGCCCAGGGCGTGATCCTGGAGACCCAGGATCGAGTCCCACATCAGGCTCCCTGCATGGAGCCTGCTTCTCCCTTTGCCTGTGTCTCTGCCTCTTTCTGTGTCTCTCATAAATAAATAAATAAAATCTTTAAAAAAAAAAGTTTTTTTAATTTTTTTCATCAAAAGTTTAAATAATTACAAAAATAATTACAAAGGATATCATTTATGGCATCTTAAAAATTCTGTCATTTAAAAATAAAACTGTGGCATCACTCTTTCCAATGTATGCAAGGGAGACTAAATAGCACACATTCGATGGAATATAAATACCAGCATCCATTTAAAAATACTCAAATTCTTCTTCTACAACTAGGAATTTCACATTATTCCTTTTTCTTCTGGAACATGTGTTTCTAATTCCCCCACAGAATTTTATCCTAAAGTAATAGAATTATATGCTTGAAAAATTTTCATTGATTATATCATTATATTTCTCAATAACAAACTTAAGTTTTTAACTTCCTGTAAGTAGAGGTCTCTAAGTATTAAAAAAATTCTTCTGTTTGTTAATCATAACAATTATTAGCTTTATACAATTGATTGAAATAACAAATGTGATACAAATTTTGATAAATTGATAAAAAGCAAAAATATATTGTGAATGAGAATTCACAATATATTTAAAATTTAATCCATTAATTTTATCAGTTCCGTGCCTGTTTTTTATTTTTATAGAAGCAAGCACTGGGAAAACTTTTTTAATACATAAATGGATGGGACTTGAAGGAGTTTTCCTTTAGCCCTGTCGCTTAATCTTTGCACTCTTGAGATGTGCACACACACCAAAAAATTCAGAGGGATCTATTCTCAAAAATTACTTTTAACGTGTCAACTTTACCTGAATTGATCCTCTTAATATTCAATCAAAAGCAAAAAAATGAGAACTACGACTTGCAGAAATTTATTACCCCGTCACAGGAGCCATCTTCTTCCTCTCTTTCTAGGAAATGTATAAAAAAGGTTTTACCAAGATAAAGCACAGGACTGCTATTCTTTCCCTCAGGGGTATCTCATTTAACCCAATATTCTCAAAAAGGGTTAATAATGTTAATTTCAAAGCACCCTTGCCAATATAATATTTCTTAATATAAAGCTGTTTCTACAAGGTGCTTTAAATATATTTTTGTAAAAACTGTAGAAATAGATTTTACTCATTTAATGTATGAAAATGTCACATAATCTAATTTAATTAGTAAAGTCAGTCCTCTTTGTCAAATCACCAAGTAATAAGAAAAGTCTAGTTTCCTTTTCCCTCCAATTTTATTTTCAGTGCAAATATGTGTTTAAATGTTTCAAGAAAGATTATGAAACAATGAGAAGTGAATTACAGATAGTATCTAACAGCAATATTAAAAGCAATCATGGTTAAAATAATACAGATCTGGGGTGCCTGGGTGGCTCAGTCCAACTCTTGATTTAGGCCCAGGTCATGATCTCAGGGTTGTGAGAATGAGCCCCGCATAGGGCTCTGTGTTGGGTGTGGAACTCGTTTGAGATTCTCTTTCCTCTCCCTCTGCCCCTCCCCACCTCTTTCTCTCCATGTCTAAAAATAATAGTGATAATAATAATATAGATCTACTATAACTGGCTTTTCCATTTTATGTCATAAAACATGATGAAAAGAATATTTCTTTGTTACTATTTTGAAGTAATGAAATAAAAATGTAGCTAAAGTTATAAGGAAGTCATTTATTAAGCAAGGAGTGTGATAAAAAGTACTGCATGCTTGGGTGGCTCAGCGGTGGAGCATCTGCCTTTGACTCAGGGTATGATCCCGGGGTCCAGGATTGAGTCCCACATCAGGCTCCTGTGGAGAGCCTGTTTCTCCCTCTGCCTGTGTCTCTGCCTCTTTCTCTCTCTGTCTCTCATGAATAAATAAATAAAATCTTTAAGAAAAAAAAAAGTACTGCATGCTTTTTGTTAAACGTGTAGAATGTATGACATACAAGTGCTGGCTTTTTAGAATAAGAATCATGTATAAAAATGAGAAATAGCCCTGTTAGCTATTAGATATTATGCTCAAACTTTCCTTGTGTATTTAATAAAAGAGAAATGTACAAACTAAAAATTAATTGGCCTGACAGCTAGAATATACTTGAATTTTTTTTTAAGATTTTATTTATTTATTCACAAGAGACACAGAGAGAAGCAGAGACACAGGCAGAGGGAGAAGCAGGATCCAGGCAGGGAGCCCGACATGGGACTCGATCCCGGGTCTCCAGGATCACGCCCTGGACCAAAGGTGGCGCTAAACCGCTGAGCCACCCAGAGTCCCTAATTTTTTGTTTTTACTAGGAAATAGAAAATATTAAGCGTTTAACTGGATGAAATAAATATTTCATTATATTATTTGTAGAACAGAGTTTAATTTATGGAATCACACTACTCTTTTAAAAATTAAGTAAGCTTTTTGGCAAAAGTCCTATAGTAGTAATAGTCCCAGAAAACACTCAACTTACATTTAAAAGTCAGTGTCACAAGCCTGCCCTGCTTATTCAGTATGAAGATGCCTTTCTTTCCAGCTAATCATGTGTCCTCAGGATGAGTATGAAGAGTAGCGGAAAAGAATTGCTTATATTGGGATCCCTGGGTGGCTCAGCAGTTTGGCACCTCCCTTTGGCCCAGGGCACGATCCTGGAGTCCCGGGATTGAGTCCCACGTCAGGCTCCCGGCGTGGAGCCTGCTTCTCCCTCCTCCTGTGTCTCTGCCTCTCTCTCTCTCTCTCTCTCTCTCATAAATAAATAAATAAATCTTAAAAAAAAAAAAAAGAATTGCTTATATTTAAAAAGTTCTTTATAGCCTTCAGTATTTTTTTTTAACCAATACTTTCTTTGTTCTTTCCCCGTGGGATTCCTCCTAAAACATGATGTCTTCTAGGATTTTGATGGATTCCTGTCTCACCTTTAGGTCTTTCATCCAGTTTGAGTGTATCTTTGTGTGTGGTATGAGGAAATGGTCCAGTTCCATTCTTCTGCATGTGGCTGTCCAATTTTCCCAAACCCATTTGTTGAAGAGACTGTCTTATTTCCATTGGATATTCTTTCCTGCTTTGTCAAAGATTAGTTGAGCATAGTTCTCTATTCTGTTTTAAGGACAACCTAATTTTAAAATGTGCGTAAGGGGATGCCTGGGTGGCTCAGTCAGTTGAGCATCCAACTCTTGACTTCAGCTCAGGTCATGATCTTGGAGTCGTGGAATCCAGCCTGGTGTCGGGCTCTGCACTGAGACTGGAGCCTATTGAAAGTCTCTCTCTCCCTCTCCCCCTGCCCCTCCCCCCCACTTTGTCTCTCTAAGATAAATAAATCTTAAAAAATAAAAAAATGTGCATAATATCTGAATTGATCTGATTTGTTATTTCTTCCTAGAAGATACACAGGTGACTAACAAATACATAAAAAAATGTTAACATCATTAGTTATTAGGGAAATGCAAATAAAACCACAATGAGATGCCACTTCACACCTATTAAAATGGCTGTAGTAAATGAGACAATATCAAGTTTGGCAAAGACGTGGAGGAATTAGAACCCTCATACACTGCTGGAATGCAAAATGTGCAGCCAGTGAAAAACAGTCTGAAAAACAATTACTCAGAAGGTTAAACATAGCATAACCATGTAACAGGAATTCCACTCCTAGTCATATACTTGAGAAACAAAAGCAAAATATATACAGCTATACACAAAAATATGCATGAATGTTCATAGAAGCATCATTCTGTATTATACTATACATAACATATATACCAATAGCATATATAGCATAGTATATATTATAGTACATAAAATATATATTTAATGTATACTATATACAGCATATTAATATATATTATATAAATTAGTTTATATTAGTATGTTATACTAGCCAAAAAGTAGGAACAACTCAATGTCCACCACTTGATGAATAAATAAGTAAAATAGAGTATAATCCATGCAATGCAATATTATTCAACCATAAAAAAGAATGAAGTATTGGCACACTACAACATGGATGAACCTTTAAAGCATTACGCTTATTAAGAGAAGCCAGTCGAGGACCACAAATTGGTTCGATTTATAGGAAATATCCAGAATAAGCAAATCTGTAGAGGCAGAAAATAGATGAGTGGTTTCCTAGGACTGTAGTAACTGGACAAGACGGTTGGAAGGAAGTGGGGAGCGGCTGCTAATGAATACAGGATTTCTTTTTGAAGTGATGAAATGTTCTAAAACTGACCTAAAACTGATTGTGGTAATGGTTGCACAACTCTGCAAATATATTAAAAACCGCTGAATTGTACATTTTAAGTAGGAGCACTGTGTGCTATGTGAATATCTCAATATTCACTTGTTGAAAAAAAGTCCCATAAAAGTGTTACAGACCAAGATTTAATCTAGTTTAAGAAGTACTCCGGCCTGTCCTTAGTCCAGGGAACCGGGTACTCTGTGACGTGATGTCTAAAGATGCTGCGGCAAAATTTACCCAAACTTTCCTCTCTGTCTCTGGGTTTTCTCCTCTCTACACAGCATGTTCATTTTTCTGTGTTGTAGCAGTTATCCGTTGCCACCATAATCTGATGACAAACCCGCCGAAGACTTAGTCCTGCTGCTCACAAGTCTGGTAGCTGAGCCTTCGTCGGATCTCGCACG
This sequence comes from Vulpes lagopus, assembly GCF_018345385.1. Classification (NCBI taxonomy): domain Eukaryota; kingdom Metazoa; phylum Chordata; class Mammalia; order Carnivora; family Canidae; genus Vulpes; species Vulpes lagopus. Next base: position 52,410,418 of record NC_054828.1, read on the forward strand.
GATCGTGGTTGAGCTCCCCCGCGGGCCGGAGGTCGGCTGGCTGTTTTCTGGATGAGGATGGTCTCTGCTGCTCCTCACTGGTCTCTCACATCCCTGCGACGGACAAGCTGGGGCAAGTTGCCACGCTGGGGCAGAGATTCAGGAGTGAATAAGCTCATTGCACAAGAGAGCGAGCAGAGATGCACAGGTGCTTTTCAAGCCCCTGCTTGTTCACGTCTGATCACATTGGGCTGGCCTGGGTGAGTTACATGGCTGAACCCACACTTAGAGGGGAAAGGGACTCCAGAGTCACAAGCAGAGGACGGGGAGACAAGGAGCCCTCAACTGGGGCCACTGGTATAATGCATAGCTGTGTTTATAAGCTTTGCTTATCCGTTTAATAAATTCAATATAGTTTCTTTCATATTGTGAATTTAGTTCTGAAGTGAACTACCTCTTGAAGTAAAATTTCTTCTATTGTTACATATTATTGCAGAAGTATAAGAAATAAAATATAAAAAGAAAAGAAAAAAATAAAATATAGACAGGTAAAATTAGCATAAGGAAATGTGGTCATTTGCCCTACCTATAGAGATGGTCTCTCCTGATGTCTATTCTTCAAGGTCCCCCTCTTTCTTTTTTTTTTAAGATTTATTTATTTATTTATTTATTTTATGATAGACACAGAGAGAGAGAGAAAGAGGCAGAGACACAGGAGGAGGGAGAAGCAGGCTCCATACCGGGAGCCCGACATGGGACTCGATCCTGGGACTCGGGGATTGCGCCCTGGGCCAAAGGCAGGCACCAAACCGCTGAGCCACCCAGGGATCCCCGATCCCCCTCATTCTCTAGTAAAAGTTAGCATATTCATTATAAATTTTCTTGAGAAATTAAAATTAAGTATTTAATTTTTTCATTAAATATGCACTTTTTCTTTCCTTGAGCTCATTTTTGTCAAAGGGCTTATTGCACAAAAGTGTTACCAAACATCATAAAGAATTGTTTTTTTTGTTTTTGTTTTATTTATTCCTGAGAGACACAGAGAGAGAGGCCTCTAGAGACACAGGCAGAGGGAGAAGCAGGCACTATGCAGGGAGCCCGATGTGGGACTCGATCCTGGGACCCCGGGGATCACACCCTGGGCTGAAGGCAGATGCTCAACTGCTGAGCCACCCAGGCATCCCCGCAGTGAGAATCTGTTTGCTGCATACGTGTGTCACACACCGGAGAGGACAGAAGCTGACACACAAAGTGGAGGCTTACCAAGCTCTTTCCAGCGTACTGTAATGCAACTATTAATGATGGTATGTGGTTTTAAAAAATGACACATCTGAGACAGATGCCAAATGCATGACAGCTGGGCCACAGTCAGCCTGGGCAGTGTTTCTCTAACGATAAAGCTGTAGAAATTAAGACAATTCAGTGTCGACACAGGGACAGACATTGGCAGACCCATCGGCAGAATCAAGAGACCACAAACCAGCCTACAGATAATGGGCGCCTGGCATATGCAGATCTGTAGGGAAAGAGCCAGTGGTCCCGAAAATCTTGGTTATCTACATGGAGAAAAGTGAACATAGACCTTTATCTCACACCCATCATAAAAATAAATTCAGAATGGACTCAAGTGTGAAGGGCAAATGTTTAAAATATTGAGAAAAAAAATGAGAAGAGCTTTATGACTTTGGGGTGGGAAAAAATTCCTTAAATGAGACCCAAAAAACAAAACTTTAAGGAGAAAAATTGATACATTTAACTATATTAAAGTCAGTAACTTCTGTTCATGAAAAGACACCACAAAGAGAATAAAAAGACAAGCTACAAACTCAAGATATCTGCAACTCCTGTAGTAGAGGTTTAGGGTCCAGAACATGTAAAGAATTCTTATGAGTCGATAAGAAAAAGACAACACAGGGCAGCCCCGGGTGGCTCAGCGGTTTAGCGCCGCTTTCGGCCCAGGGCCTGATCCTGGAGACCCGGGATCGAGTCCCACATCGGGCTCCCCGCATGGAGCCTGCTTCTCCCTCTGCCTGGGTCTCTGCCTCTCTCTCTCTTTGTGTCTCTCATGAATAAATAAATAAAATTTTTAAAAAGAAGACTTATTCTTAAGAAAAAAAAAGAAAGAAAAAAGAAAAAGCACAATAGAAAAATGCACAAAAGGACATGACTAAACATTTAAAAATAATAAACTGTCAGTCAACACAAAAGATGATTGACCCCATTCATAATCAGAGGCATACAACACAAAACCATGGTAAGATATTTTATCGCAGCTATCAGATTGGCACAAAATGAGAACGTCAGGAACCGCCAAGTGTTGATGAAGATGCAGAGCAGCTAACGGGCTCATCCACTGCTGTCGAGACTGTACACGTTTGGAAAACAGTCTGATATTTTGTGCTAAAGATGCACAAACATTACAACTAACTCAGTGACTCAGCTCTTATGGTTATACATCCTAGAGAAACTTTGCACATAAGTATAAGAAATAAAATATAGAAAATGGAAAATGTGGAAATGATCTTAAAGTATTGTTTATAGTAACAAACAAAAACAATTGGAAGCAATCTATCGTTTATAGATTGGAGATAAGTCGTGGAATATTCATGAACTGCAGTTACATGGATCAACATGGTTGACTATAAAGTACTACTGAACAACAACAATAAAAAAAAATCCAAAAAACAAAACCCCCCCACACACACACATCTTCCTGAAATAAATAAGTTTAATTTCATTTTTATAAAGATGCATTTCAGAAACAGCAAAATCAAGAAATATTTTTGTGAATGCCTGCATGTATAGAAATAGTTTAAAAGCGTACTTGTGAGTGGATAACAGCAGTTTCAGAATAATAGTTGCCCGTGGGGATAGGCGGAAGGAAATAGATTCAGGAAGAAATTAATAAACTGTTTCAAACTGTGTTATTACTTTATTTCTTTTTAGAAAAAAATCTAAAACAATTATGGGAACACGTGAAGACTCGATGAAGCTGGTGGTTGGATATACATTAGTCTGTTATTTTTTGTTTCTGTGCAATCGATCGGTAAACAAAGTAAAAATGTTTTCCAAAGACAAAAACGCAAAGGGAAGAACCGCCCCTGCTGCTTCCCTGAGTGGAACACCCCACCCCGACCTCTGCACCCCCTCTCCTTGCTCAGCGTACCCCAGACATGCCTGGGCCGGGAGGGCCCTTCTGGGATCTGCTCCCGCCCACGAAGGCCCAAGGGTGGACTGCTCCTTGCCCCGAATTGTTCCCGAGGGAGCCAGCGGCCTAGGGAGCCTGAGGGAAGCTGGTTTTCCACCACGCTCCTGACACGCGCCTGGCACGAAGGACGCGCCCAAGACGTGTTTGTTGACGTTGTCAACAACGTTGTCAGCCTGTTGTCAGCCCTTGTGGGCACTTCGTGAGCCGCTGGGGCACGTGAGAACAGCTGCAGGGGGAGGCGGCGTCCAGTTGCCCACCTGTGCCCGCGCCAGCGGACCTGCTCCGGGAAACCTGGCCCATCTGCAGAAGGCTGACAGCAGGTATTCAGAATGTTTAGGATTTGGGCCTAATTTCAGTTAAGCAGGACAATCTGGGCTCGACGCCAAAGAGAAGCAGACTCTGCTGTCTTTTCCTGCCTTTTTAATATTTCAAGCCAAGTCCTTGCACCCGTCCATCCATATAAAACTTTCTTGTTCAGAAAGTCATCTGAGCAACTGGCAAAGCACCACCTCAGAGTTTTCTATTTTTATCCCTGTGTGTGATCAATGGGAACATAGAGTGACAGAAATGGAGAATTATGAATTGATAAGAACAAACTATTGACACTTGTTTTTGTTCCTGGGCAAGCTAACAAAAGAAAATGTACCTAATGTGCAGAAGCATAATGGACGTTTTGTAGGTCAGCCTTTCTACAAATACACCCAGTGATTTCTGTGTCTATTTTCAGGAAGGAAAAAAATACACATGCTTTCAACACTCAAATTGGTTAGGCTTGGAAGAAGTTTTCGCAAGAGCTAATTTTTTAGAAACATTAAGATATAAGATACTATCAGGCCTTTCTCCACTGAATTATTAATCTGTGAATTCATTGTCTGTTTCCTGCCATCCTCTTATAATCAAAACCATTTCTTCTCCAGTTTGATAACACTATTAATTATTTTTTTGAATCTCATTTCAAAAATTATGCCACTCTAAAAATAAGCCATTTTTATTTCCCACGGCCTTCCTCTCCAGTCTTTCTCCGTACAAAGGAATTCCTCTTACCTGGTGGAATCACAACATGCAGATTTGTCTCCTGTTTCGTTTAGGTGTATAATGCGACTTCAAAATAAAATGGCACACGAGTCTTACGACTTTGTAGTTGTACTGACAATACACTGTCACATACACAGTCACACGACATAGATAAAAAATTGTGTATTTTTAAGTATCTGGATGCGTGTTATTGTATGTAAATATTACCTCCACTTAAAAAACATTGGGGTTGGGACGCCTGGGTGGCTCAGGGCATGACCCCAAGGTCCTGGGATCGAGTCCCACATCGGGCTCCCTGCAAGGAGCCTGCTTCTTCCTCTGCCTGTGTCTCTGCCTCTCTCAGTGTCTCTCATGAATAAATAAATTAAAAAAATTTTTAATTGGGGTTTTTTGTGAACTTGACTCTTTCAAACTAGCAGTGTTCTCAAGATAGAGAAAAGAATTATTTAGGACTTAAAGCTGAATAAAGTTGAGGTCCTTAGAATAGTCAGCCATAGAGATAGAAAGTAGAGGAGTGGTTACCGGGAGCAGGGGTAGAAGGGGAAGGGGGAGCCACTGTTTAATGGGAGTTTCCATTTGGGAAGATGGAAGAGTTCTGGAGGTTAATGGTGTGTGATGATTGTAGGACCATGTGAATACACTCAACACCAGTGAACTGTTAAAATGGTTAAAATGGTAAATTTTATGTTTGCACATTTTACTGCAGTAAAGAATTTTTTAAAAAAGACTATACAAAGTTGGACACCTGGGTGGCTCAGGGGTTGAGCGTCTACCTTTGACTCAGGTTGTGACCCCTTGGTCCTGGGACTGAGTCCCACACTGGGTTCCCCGCGGAGAGCCTGCTTCTCTCTCTGCCTGTGTCTCTGCCTCTCTCTGTGTGTCTCTTATGAATAAATAAATTTTAAAATCTTTAAAAAAAATTTTTTCTGGCTATAAGAATATATGATCCTTGTAGAAAATTTAGACAATAAGAAAGTATATACAAATTTTAAATCACCCATATTCCCAACTCTAATAGGTACTAATATTTTAGTGTTATTTTTTTCCAGGCTATTTTGTATATGTAGCTGAAATGACTATGCATAAAATTTTGTGCCCTCTTTTTTTCACTCAATATTATATGCCTTTAGTTATTAAAGTTTATCTATAAATACACTTTTAAATGTCTTCAGAGTATTCTAACCTATGGCTGCATCATACTTTGCTTAATCATTCTTTTATTGTTGGACATCTAAGACCACTTAAAATTTTTGTTATAAATCATGTGATCTGCTTCCTTATGTATAAGGCTTTATCTGCATTTCACATTATTATTTAGGAGAGAGTTCTAGAATTAGAATTACTAAGTAAAGATTATAAATTATTTTTAAGATACTTGGTTTATGTTGAGCTATAATTTACTTGTAAGCCATTATTTTAAGTGTTATTTGTAAATCATTAGTTGCCTATTTTTCTATTGGGAGTTATCATCCTTATTGGTTTATTTTTTTTTTAATTTTTATTTATTTATGATAGTCACACAAAGAGAGAGAGAGAGGCAGAGACATAGGCAGAGGGAGAAGCAGGCTCCATGCACCGGGAGCCCAACGTGGAATTCGATCCCGGGTCTCCAGGATCGCGCCCTGGGCCAAAGGCAGGCGCTAAACCGCTGCACCACCCAGGGATCCCTCCTTATTGGTTTATATGAACTCTTTATGTGTTAGCTTGTTAACCCTTTGTCATATTTGCTCTAGCTACTTTGCAACGTGTTTCTTATTTTTTGACTTTATGATATTTTACATATCTATACTGTCAGAATTATTGAGTTTTACTTAGTAATTCATCTTTACTTTTTAAAATGTTTGATTTTATTGATGGCTCAGTAGTAATAAAAATACATCTTAGAGGTCTGACACTCAGTTTCCATACACTATTTCAAGCTTTTGCAGTAGGAACAACCAAACCAGATTCTTGTGCAAATGTGTTACTTTACATAACTTTATATTTTTTACATAACAGTTCTTTTGAAGCTTAAAAAAGTTCCTTCTCAACAACCTATATTTTCATCCATATGGAATTGACTAAGTATATGGAACAAACAAAATAAAGTGGAAATCTACGGAGTCCTTTAAAGTCATGAAATACAGCTCTATCTGGTGACACAGAAAGATGTTAATGACATTATTGAAGAGGAAGGAAGAATCTAACGCAGGAAATAAAGAGCACGCCATTCATGTCAAATTAAACATATATGTACACAGGAAAACATCTGGAGAGACTTTACCAAAAATCTGCGAGTGTTTATTTCTAGATCATTAGTCTTCAGGTGATTTTTATTTAGTACCTTCTTTGTGGTTTTTCTGATTTGTCCCCATATTTTACAATGAACACAAATCAATCTTACTAAAACAACCAAGTTATTTTATTTATTTATTTTTCAACCAAGTTATTTTAAAAAGCACGAACAAAACTTTTTTCACATACAGAGGGACAATAATATTTGCCTATTTTTCTCCTGGTCTTTAACTGAGTATTTACATGAGTAAATAACATTTTCCTTAGCATTTTGAGCACTTTCCAGAAAGGTATGTACATTTCTACCCATGGGTCAAATATACACACATGTCAATAAATACATCTTCCAAGAAACTTGGGACTCCTAAATACCGGGTAAGAGTTCTGAGTGAAAAGAACTCTCCGGTGAGCTGTTCTAATCTGAGACCTTCCTACTGCATAACTCTCTGGATGATGTCATACAAACCTCTTCCTGCATCTGGGAATGTTTCCAGTGGCTACACGTGGGAGCTTCCCGTTTTTGTTCTAAGTGAGTGATGTTTACTGGAAATGAAGGTGCCCTAGCAAGATCTCAGTTCAGATAGCTTTGTGGGGGCAGGAAAGAAGGATTGTGAGATGAATTTGGCCAAAAACTTTTACTTTCTCCCTTGTCATTATCTTGTTTTGATAGGTTGACTTAGGTTTGTTTTGAAATTACCTCTTGTGAAAACCCTAGGAGGAAAATGACATGGGCTGTCTTCCCCCTCCCCCTCCCCTCATTCCCTCCCTACCAAGACTCAACTCCAATCTTTCTTCCCCATCCCTCCATACAAAACCTGTACATTCATGTCAAGTATAGAGAGTAGATGGTGGTGGCCAAGAACCTACAGATAAGATAGCTGGATGTTTCTCTTAGATCTGAAAGGGACTTACACCAATAATCACATGTGAACAAAAAGGCCAAGGGGTTTGTCCAGGATTGCACAGTCGGTGAGTGTCAGAACAAAGTGGAAAACCTACGTTTCAGGGCCTCTGGGTTAAAACCCATAAACATTGTTAACATTTTTTAGAACTGTGCATAAGGGCAACTTACAGAGCTCCATGTAAAAGAATGCAGTATAACAAGAGTTGATTATATTGAAGTTATTTTATGTCAAAGGTCAGCTAAGTAAAATTAAAGAAACACCTAAATATACTGAGTTCTTCCCTAGTTTGTAGGTCCCCTTGATAGTGATTTTTGTAGCATCAGAGCTATTTACAGGGTTCGTTTGTCAAAAAACTTCCAAGATGAATAATTCTCCAGACCAAATTAATTAAAAATTTAAAGAATAATAGTATTTGGTGCTGCACTTTAGGGGATGGGGAGCTTGTTGCAAATTCAAACAAGGATGTGACTTCACAACCTCTGAGACGTCATGAATCTCTTATCAAATACCCCACTGTGAAATTGCCATTACCTGTGTTTGTAAGTATCAGGAAGTCTATAGCTGCAGATAAGCTCAGGTCATTCCAAAACTACAATTTTGTGTTCTGACTGTTGTTTGAGTGTCCTTCCATTTAGGACAGTTTGAGGAATAACTTCAAAAAAGGGGCAGAACCTGCCACGTGGGGCCCAGTGTCAATGGGGGATACGGAGAAAACAGAGCTGTTCCGTTTTCTTTGTTTCCGACTTTCAGGGTGAGGACATTTCTTCTCCACATGAATAAGGTGAAGAGGAACAGAAAAAGGAAATGAACCTTGGTAACCAGAGATGGAAGCCCAAGATGGAATACTAGAATGTGGAAAAGCCCAGAGCGGCTGCCGGTGAGTTTCAGCCCCCAACTTTGAGGAATAACATCTTAGGGCCCCGAGAAAAAGTTATTATGGGAACCACCAAATAATTGTCAGTGATCCTTTGGGCATTGTGGACAATATTAGAAGTATCAGAGGACTAGAGACTGTGGAATAGCCTAATTTTCAGAAAGCGAAGCCAGAGCCAGAAAAATTATAGACAATTGTCTACAACTTCAATCTCATGCAAGACTCTAGAAGGAGTTAGTAGAGGAAGAGTTTCAGGCACTAAGTGAAGAAGGAATTAAGACCCCAAATGAATTCACTTTATTCGCTTATCAACTTCCTTCTTTGACAAGCTTATGAGCCCTGTAGCTCTGGGGAGGCCCATACATAGAGAGTATTTTGTCATTGGTTAGACATTTAATGAGCTTTTTCATGATATTCTTTTGGAAAAGAGGAAGAAATACGAATTGTTGGACTCTAGCATAGTGAATGAATTAGTAACCAGTTGATTATATACACAAGGTGCCAACTAGCGAATTGATACCAAACTACAAGGAAGTATGTAATGGTGAGTCCCGGGGCTGTGTCCTTCATCTGCCCCTCATAAAGGCTCTCAATAAATATATACAGGGTGTGCTCATCAACCCTTTATAGACAACCTGAAGCTAAAGGGGTGATGAATACTTGGGTGACAAAATGAGAATCAGTGACTTGAATCTACAAGGATGCATTTATTTTTTTTAAGATTTATTAATTTATTCATGAAAGACACAGAGTGAGAGAGAAAGGCAGAGACACAGGCAGAGGGAGAAGTAGGATCCTCGCAAGGAGCCCGATGTGGGACTCGATCCCGGATCACGACCTGAACCGAAGACAGGCCCCCAACGGCTGAGCCACCCAGGTGTCCCTACAAGGATGCCTTTAAAATCAATCAATACAAGGTCTTAAGGAACAAATCGTATCAGTAAGAATGGCTTAGGCTTGCGTTAGCAGTAGCCGACAGCCTTAGCCCAATTTGAGTCAGAAATGTAATGTGGTTGCCAAAAAAACCCTAAGATTTTAAGCTGTATCCAGGGGTGGTGGTAAATGTTAAACAACTGGCTCTCTGGAGGAAAAAGCACCTTGATTTATAGCACTTGCCAGTTTCTGTCATGTAATTACTTTCATCATGGCCAATTTCAAGCTACCAACATGATGTCACTGAGCACCGTTTGGAAGGGACTCACAGTGGCACATCACACAAATACAATAAGTATAAATAAGCTCAAGAGAAGAAATAATAGTAGTAAGTAGTATAATAATTAGAAAATGATGTGTTAAGTATTTATTACCTTTGTTGATTTTTTTCCTTTTTTTCTCCAAGTTTTTCTTTAAATTCAGGTCAGTCAACATACAGTGTTAACTAAATTGGTTTCAGGAATAGAATTTAGTGATTCATCATTTACATATAACACCCAGTGCTCATCACATCACATGCCCCCCTCAGCTGCCCATCACCCAGTGACCTCATCCCTCCCCCGCCTCCCCAACTATGACCTTCAGTTTGTTCTCTGTAGTTAAGAGTCTCTTATGGTTTGCGACTCCCTCTATTTTTATCTTATTGTATTTTTCCTTCCCTTTCTCTGTGTTCATCTGTTTTGTTTCTTTACTGTATTTCCTTTGTTTTTAATAAACTATAGGTAATTGTAAGTTTATGTAATTTGACTTTTAATTATAACTGAGTTTAACAGTTGGCTCAAAGAACTCTTGAAAATTTAACACTCAGCTCTTGGAACTTTGTGTACCCAGGCTCCAGCCCATAGTAACTGGAACAAGGGAGGCGATAGCCCTGTTGTTCTCTGCAATTGTCAGGCCACACCCAGATCACTTCATTCCGGGACACATAACTTTCAAGTCAGACTGTTCTGAGATCAGAGCAGAGCAGCCAGGATGGCAGGGGACCAAAGTCATGGGTTTGTGGAGCAGTGGACAGAATTAGGGCTGGAGCTCAGAAGCCCTGCAAATGGGGTTAGGGTGAGAGGAATAGGTGAAGGCCTGTTTTCAAATATTTGAGGGACTGTTGTGTGAAGAAGGGCTAGGCCTAGAATTTATGGGTAGAAAAAAGATACAGGGAGACAGATTTCTGCTCAATATAAGAAAGAACAAATGGATGAGTGAATGAATGAAATATATAGGAAAGAACTTCCAAAGCTGTCACAGGGCTACCCTGCAGAAGGTGGGCGGCAACCTTTAGGGGCAACGCAGAGGTGGTTCCAGTCTCGGAAGAAGGAATAGAGTCTCCCTGGAGTCTATGATTTCCTGATTTTTGATCTACTGCTCTTTCCAGGTCCACGCAAAGAGGCATGTCCCACTCCTGGCTTTACTTGGCTCGTATTAGAAGGGTGGTACAGGGTGCCTCGGTAGTCCTGATTTCGGCTCAGGTCGTGACCTCAAGGTCATGACCTCAAGGTCAAGGTTGTGGGGCTCTGCACTTAGCACAGAGTCTGCTAGAGATTCTCCCTCCCTCCCCAACCAAATAAATACATATCTGTATGTTTATTTATTTATAAAAGAAGGATGGTAGAGTGTACCTTAAAATGACTTTTTATTAAGGAAAATCAAATATTAGGGGATCCCCGGGTGGCTCAGCGGTTGAGTATCTGCCTTTGGTCAGGGCGTGACCCCGGGGTCCCAGGATCAAGTCCCGTGCCGGGCTCCCCGCAGAGAGCCTACTTCTCCCTCTGCCTGGGTCTCTGCCTCTCTCTCTGGGTCTCTCATGAATAAATAAAATATTTTAAAAAAAGAAAATAAAATATTAAAAAGTAGAATATCATGAGTACATGACTATGTTTCTACAATTAATCAATTTATGCCCGATCTCTATTATCTATACCCACATACACACACACACACCTCCTGCCCTGGACTGTGGAGAAGCACACCCCTGACATCACCTCACCACTACCATGAATACCTTGGTAGGTTCTCTAAATTATAGGTAAGGGGCAGCCCCGGTGGTGCAGCGGTTTAGTGCCGCCTGCAGCCCAGGGCGTGATCCTAGAGACCCTGGATCCAGTCCCACAGCAGGCTCTCTGCATGGTGCCTGCTTCTGTCTCTGCCTCTCTCTCTCTCTGTGTCTCTATGAATAAATAAATAAAATCTTTTAAAAAAATTTTTTTAAATAAATTATAGGTAAGGACTCCTTGGAAATATACACAACGATGCCTTTATCACACTTACGAAGCTATTACGGACTCCCTAGTAACATCTAAAATCACGTCAGTGCTTAAATTTTCCAATTCTCTCATGAATTTTTTTATTTGAACTTGCTCAAATGGGGATCTAACTCAGGTCAACACCTTGCAATTGGTTGATGTGTTTCTTAAGTTTCCTTTAATCCACAGATTTTCCTCTCATTATTTTTTCCCCTTTCAATTCATTTATTGAAAGTGCTGAGTCCATCTGTTCTTGAGAATTTTCCAATGTGGATTTTCTGACCACATTATCATGATGTGTTTAGCATGTTCCTCTGTCTCCTGTATTCCCTGTGATTAGGTCCATGTTTGATTCGGGGGTGGGCAGGACCACTTGCTGGATGGTACTGTGTATTTCTCATTAGGGAACAAACAACGTCTGGCTCTCTTTTTGCTACGTCAGCAGCCACTGGTGTGTGTCTAGGTCCATTAACCCATTAGGGGTTGCAAATGGTAATATTCCAATTCTATCATTCCTTCATTTGTTAGTTGGAAACTTCTATAAAGAGAAATCTCTATTCCTCAACTATCGGTACCCTGAAATACAGGTTATACGGAAAATGTAAGATGAATGTGTATTTACTAATTTTCAAAATGATGAATTTGTTTCCTGGCATCTGCCAAAGTTGACCACTGAGGTATTTGATTTTTTTTTCACATGTCCCTGGTGTAGTTATTTCCTGACTTGCTTTATTTTAAGTTTTAATTCCGGTATAGTTAACAAACAGTGTTGCATCTGTCTCAGGTGTATCGTATACCGATTCAACAATTCCATACGTTTCTCAGTGCCCATTATGGTAAGTGTACTCTTTCTTGATCCCCTGTACCTATATCACCCACCTCCCAGCCCCCGCCCACCTCCCTTCTTTAGGATCCTCCTACTCCACCATCTTCCCCAGAAGTCAGTATTTGATTTTAAGTATCATTACGCATGGATTTTTATTTATTTATTTTTAAAGATTTTATTTATTTATTCATGAGAGACACAGAGAGAGAGAGAGAGAGCAGAAATACAGGCAGAGGGAGAAGCAAGACTCCATGCAGGGAACCTGATGTAGGACTCGATCCCGGGACCCTGGGACCATGACCTGAGCTGAAGGCAGACACTCAACCACTGAGCCACCCAGGCGTCGGGAATGCATGGATCTTTAAAAATGTATTTCAATCCATCGCTATTCCTATTCTTATTAATATTCAACTTGTGCCATCTTTGGGTACTGGAGGTTTATTCGTGTTGGCTCCCAAGCCTTTTTAACATGATCCTAGTAATTTTCTTGATTTGTAGCATGACAAGATTCCTTCTATTCTAGACTAGGTTCATATATTTTCTGCCTCAGATCTGAAATCAGCCATTTCTCCAAGGACTCCAATTCTTTTTAATGGGAAATGAGATTTAGAGACAATATTCTGGGCTCTAGGGTTGTCAGGCCACTGAGTTGATCATACTTTCTAGGACATTTCTGTAGAAAGAGTTAGAAAATACATTTTTTCTTCCCCCTTTCCTCTCCTCCGCCTTCTTTTTCAAGAGAAAAACTTCATCAATGTTAAACTTATATTTTCTTTCTCTCATCAGAAATCCCAATTCTCAAAGATATCAGTACAGTTACTTATTTGCTTTATTTCACAGGAAGCATTCAACTGTCTCAGAATAACTGTTCCAATACTAACTACTACCACTAATAGGATTACTGAAATCCATTTAATATTGTTATGTGGTTATTTTTATTTGTAGTGCTTAACATAACAATGAAAATCAAATTAAAGCCCCCAAAGTAGTGTCTTTCTGTATGGTCATTCCACAGACTCAGAGTATACATTTTAGTTCATTTGTTTCATTTTTTTTTTTTTTTTTTTTTAATGATAGTCACACACAGTGGGAGGGGGGGCAGAGACACAGGCAGAGGGAGAAGCAGGCTCCATGCACCGGGAGCCTGACGTGGGATTCGATCCCGGGTCTCCAGGATCGCGCCCTGGGCCAAAGGCAGGCGCCAAACCACTGCACCACCCAGGGATCCCCATTTGTTTCATTTTGATTTTGGTTTTTAGGAATTACTTTTTAACTTTTTTTAAAAAAATTATAAAATTATATAAAATGTTTATAAGTTTCTAAAGTAAAATCTATAATCCCAGGTGCATTCAGAGGAGTGTCCTTCTCTCCCTTGTTCCTCCTCTTCCACATAGATCATCTTTTTTAAAAAACCAAGTTTTATGGTTTATTCTTTCATTTAAAAAAATAAGCAAATACTCTCATATACTGAGTACTCTCTCCTTAGATAAAACAAGAGTACTTGATAGTTTTTCCTGCCTTGCTTTGTTTTCACTAACTGTATATTCTCAGAATTGCTGCCTGTTGTCCTCATTTGTTGTTACAGCTGTGTCGTACTCCCTTGTGTGGATGAACATACTGTTTACTTGAACATTAGGCACATTTAATCAAAATAAAAATTTAAAGCATTGTAACACGCAACATGGTCCGCCAAGATAAAATTTAGGCACCCCTGGAAATTTGCCCTCAGTTTCTGTCTCCCACCTGTTTAGAAGCCCTGCGCCATTTGTCCAATTCCTAAACCCTTATCACTGGAACACTCTCTAGCCTGAGCAAATGTCCTATATTTTTCAAACAATTCTCTCAGGCATCTAAATTAAGCCTTTTTTTTTTTTTTGGTCCATCCCCTTAAAACCTTGCTCTTTTTGAGGTGGCAACGCATGCTGAGGAGTTCATTTAAAAATAACTCCTGCAAAAGTTTTACCCACCTAATGAGTCACCTCTCCTGGGTAACAGGAGGCCTTGACTTCCGATGCACGTATATCAGGGCATCACTGGTTGCTTTATTAAGCACCATGTTTCAGTTGATAGTGCTTCAGGATTATTGCTCATAAAATAAACAAAGCAACTCACAATCAAAATTATCCTGGGACTTTGTTGGGCACAAACATTCCAAAGTAACCGATAAGGGCAGCCCGGGTGGCTCGGTGGTTTAGCGCCGCCTTCAGCCCAGAGCGTGATCCTGTAGTCCCGGGATCAAGTCCCACATCGGGCTCCCTGCATGGAGCCTGCTTCTCCCTCGGCCTGTGTCTCTGCCTCTCTCTCTCTCTCTGTGTCTCTCATGAATAAATAAATAAAATCTTAAAAAAAAAAAAAAACGAAGTAACCAATAAATAACAATAATGGTAAATCATATGTACATAAGAATGTTGGTGATGGAGGATGTGGCAACAGTTTTTCTTATAAGTTAGTATGGTAGTTTTTTTTTGTTGTTGTTTGTTGTTTATTTGTTTGCCTTATGTGGGTCACAGAAATACAAACTTAACAAACACTCTGCCCCGGATGGAGCACCACAACTTCCTGGGATAGTCTTTACACTGAAAAACAGATGACCCACTACAGGATAAAGATAAGGATTTATTCTGGAGACAGAAGAGAAAAGGAAACCAGAATAAAAATTATAGGCTCAAAGTTAAAAAATGAAAAACCTCAGTAATTTTACACATACACACAGACATGCAAACACACACACACAACTATAGGCTATTTCATCAGAACCAGCCACTGACCCCTGGAAGCTGCCACTGAAATCCAGAGAGCCATGGAGCACAATCTGGAAAGGCCTGGGACATAAGGTCTAGAGTCCCCCTCCTGAGCTGTCAGAAGCTGACAGAATGGGAATAGCGAGCAGGGCCAGAGCTCCTGGGCCACTGTGGCTGGGCTTCTTGGCATATGTAGATCTTGAAGGGAAGTGGGATTAGTACTTCCCTAGTACTAATTAGTTACTATCTAGTAACTAATTTTTCTCAGATGGAGATAAGGAGATTTAATAGGGAGATTTAACGTATAGAACCCTGAATTAAAAAGTACAAATTTGGTCATAATAATTTACATTATGCAATATACTCCAACATTTATAAAGTCAAGGAATTTAGACCCAGAAATGTCTCAGAAAAATTTAGTGCTTTTTCTAAGCATTTATACAATCTGTGCACTTAGCGTGGAGTTCCCTTTCCCTGTAACTTCTCATCCTAATAAACTCCTGCTCATTCTTTAAGACCCAACTCAGTGTTCCTTCCTCTCTCTACTTCCATAACACTTTATATATATCTCTTATCACAGCATCATGTCGTGTTCCGATCCCTTTGTCTATTGCTTGTTTTCTACCATGAGTTATTTTGGAAGAGGAGCCTGTTCTTTACCCCTTAGTGGCTGGCCAACCGCCTGACATAAAAAAAGTTGAATATTGGGATCCCTGGGTGGCGCAGTGGTTTGGCGCCTGCCTTTGGCCCAGGGCGCGATCCTGGAGACCCGGGATCGAATCCCACATCGGGCTCCCGGTGCATGGAGCCTGCTTCTCCCTCCGCCTGTGTCTCTGCCTCTCTCTCTCTCTCTGTGACTATCATAAATAAATAAAAATTAAAAAAATAATAATAATTTTAAAAAAGTTGAATATTTATTAAGTGTAGAGACCAACCTAGGACCAACTAATCATCTAAGTATAAGAAGCTGAGACCCAAAGTGTTTCTTTAGATTCAGTAATGCAGTAAGTGTCTGCGGAGTATCTGGCATGGGCCTAGCTGTATGAGGCTAAATGTCTTTAGTGTATTTTATTTATTTTTTTTAATTATTATTTTTTTTTATTTATTTATGATAGTCACAGAGAGAGAGAGAGAGAGAGAGGCAGAGACACAGGCGGAGGAAGAAGCAGGCTCCATGCACCGGGAGCCTGATGTGGGACTCGATCCCGGGTCTCCAGGATCGTGCCCTGGGTCAAAGGCAGGCGCCAAACCGCTGCGCCACCCAGGGATCCCCTCTTTCGTGTATTTTAAATGTAATTCAAAGTATGCTTAATTTCTGTTTGTCCACAGATGAAAAGATGAATGCTAGAACCTCTAAGTCCTCAGAGAAAGATTAAATTATGTTCAGAATTGGTTTACATCAATGTATTATATCCTAAGTGAGCATCACCCAGGAACCTGTCTGCAGAATGCTACCTTAATTGTGTGTGGGTGAGAGAGTGGTGAGAGAGAGATGGGGGGGGGGGCAAGTTGAACGTCCAATTTAACTTAGGAAACACTGGATTAAATTAAGTAGTTTCTTCCCTAAACTTTCATACTGAATAGTGATTAGTTAAATCTCCAAGAACGGCGCCAAATTTGTAGTGTTTCACAAATCCATTTGACTAGGGAAACACCCCCTTTTGTTGTTGTGCTTATTAATATACCCCAGAAATAGTGTTCTGAAAAGCACAGAGTTGGTAAATGCACCTGTTCTTTGAAAAGTTCTCACCCATGTTTAGTGGCGACTTCAAAGGAAAATAGGAGCCAGAGTCAAAGGGCTGGTGGTAAAGCTCTAGGGAGTAGAGGGCAGATGGTAGCTGGGGAGAAGAGAAGGTTTAGAGGAGAGGTTGGGAGGGTAGCGGTCCTATCTAGGGTCTGCGAGGGGGGACAAGGGCCACAGGCAGGCATTTGAGAAGCTGTTTTCTTGCTAAGCTCTGTGAAGTGTTGGGGGCTCTAGGGCAAGATATAAGATGTTATCACCAAGAGAGCAGAGAGGCTTCTGCAGGAACATGGGGACTCCAGAGGACATGGCCCCCTGCCTGTGGCTCCCCGGGAGCTGTCACACCTCCCAGCCACAGTGTTTCTCTGTGGGGGCAGGAGACGGAGGAAATGCAGGGGCACCAAGTAGATGACCAGGTGATTTCATCAAATCTGTGAAACCCACAACCCAGGGAGCTACCGGACAGAAGTTGGGTTAGTTTTGACAAGGGGTTGTAGCGAGGGGGAGCAAGAGTAGATGGACGCAGAGCCAGGGGACAGGATTGGCTAAGTCATTTGCAAGGCCCAGTGAGAAATGAAAATGTGGGCCCTTGTTTTTGCACTAAGAATTTCATGAAGGAAGATGGAACCAGAGGGTATTCCGCTAAGCGAATACCCTCAGTCAGGGAAAGACAGATACCACAGGATTTCACTCACATGTGAAATTTAAAAAACAAAAGTGATGAACATAGAAGAAGGGAAGGAAAAATAAAATAAGATGAACATTAAGGGGGAGGCAAACCAGAAGAGACACTGAACTCTAGGAAACAAACTGAGGGTCGCTGGAGGGGAGGTGGGTAGGGGATGGGGTGCCTGGGTGATGGGCCTTAAGGAGGGCACGTGATGGCATGAGCACTGGGTGTAATATGCAACTGGTGAATCACTAAATTCTACCCCTGAAACTAATAAAATAAAAATAAATTAAAAAAGAATTTCATGATGTCCACAGCAGGGAGTTAGAAGCACAGGGCCCTCTGAGTATGGAGCCCACGCCACTGCGCAGGTTGCCCGACCACAGAGCTGGCCCTGCCAGAGAGTTGTCACAGATCCTATGAATCCTCCGGCTAATGTAGCCTTGAGAAACCAGGTTACACACATGTTCTGTAGAAGGCGGTTTCCTTCTCTCAAGATACTTGACTATCGGGCACCTGGGGGGCTCTGTGGTTGAGCATCTGCCTTCGGCGTAGGGTGTGATCCCGGGGGTCCCGGGATCG
Source organism: Vulpes lagopus (assembly GCF_018345385.1). NCBI lineage: Eukaryota > Metazoa > Chordata > Mammalia > Carnivora > Canidae > Vulpes > Vulpes lagopus. Next base: position 52,428,423 of record NC_054828.1, read on the forward strand.
AATCCCGCATTGGGCTCCCCAGAGGGAGCCTGCCTCTCCCTCTGCCTCTGTCTCTGCCTCTCTCTCTGTGTCTCTCATTCTGTAAATAAATAAAATCTTAAAAAAAAAATAGTTGACTCTCATAGAAACCCTATTTCCCAGCCATACTGGGTAAGCTTTCCTTTGCTGCGAGATAAATCTACGTACACAATAAATTCCAGGAATGTATTTAATGCAAAAACCCATGCACACCCAGGATATTCCCATATATAGTTCTCAAATCATGAACAATATCCTTTTTTCTCGATCCAAGAATAAAGACAGCCTTGCAGCTGCATAGCAGAAATGTATGACCTTTGACTTTGTCCTGGGGTTAAATACCAGTATTTCGTTGGTGCTGAGGCAGCTCTCAGCACCCTGCTGAGTTCTCTCAAAATGAAAAACAAACTCAGGTGGAAAATCTGGGCAAGCAATGTCATTTGCTATTTTTGGAGGTGGGGGAGAGAAAGAAAGTTGTAGAAAGTGTTATAACAAACAGCACAGAGCAGCACACCGTGAGTGTGAAATAAAACAACACCTGCATGCCCTTGTTGACTGGATGGAAGCCCCAAAGTTTAGGAGAAACCGTCCTGGGAGAGCTGGTCCTCTGCTGAGTGGCCCCTGGCCCGGAAACAATGGGATGAAAGCAGGACTCTCCTCCCCTGTAGGGTTAATCTGCCGGACCAGCAATCCGATCTCTGAGATCATTCAGAATATCCCCTGGGGAAACAGTGGGTACTGGGGGTTGAGGACCAGACCCCAGGGAGCCACTTCCCAGGAATGTTCTGGAGCTGAAGAGCTGCCTCCTTCACCTCCCCCTCCACCTCCTTCACAGCACCCCTCCCCTTCCCACTGTTTCCCCACCAAAAACTTCGGTTTGCTAAGAGGACAGGCTCCAGGAGGGTGAGCCTGCGGCCCAGTTAGTGGGAGAGAAGGAATACCAGGGGGCCTGGGTGTCCCTACAGAAAGGGGGGATCCTGGGGACAAACCGAGTTGCAGGCTCTGACCAGGTAGGGCAGGGCCGACTGGGCAGTGGGCAAGCCTACTAGTTATTGCCCATCATGCACACAGTCCCAGACTTATGATGGCTCACGAGTGACTTTTTTTAAAGATTTTATTTATTTATTTGAGAGAGCGCGCACCAGGGCAGAGGGGCAGCAGGAGAGGGAGAAGCAGCCTTCCCGCGGAGCCAGGAGCCTGGCGTCACCATTGGGGGCGGGGGGGCGGCTCCATCCCAGCACCTGGAGATCACCCCCCAGCTGGGGGCATAGGCTTAACCCGCTGAGCCACCCAGGCACCCGTCAAGGAACGATTTTTTTTTTCTCAATTTTACCACCGTGCAAAAGTGGTGCACAGTCAGCAGAAACCCTACTGAGTTTCGAATTTGGATGTCTTCCTGGGCTAGGGGTACGTAATAGGGTCCTCTGTCGTGATGCTGGGCAGTGGCAGCAAGGCACAGCTCCCGAGCAGCCCCACAATCACAGGGGCCAACGACCCACACGCTTACCACCGTTGTGTACCCGTACAGCCCCCCCGTGCTTCACTTTCAGCCCAGGAGTCAATAAATTACGTGAGATAGTCAGTAGTTTATCATGAAATAGGCTTTGTGTCGGGGAGTCTCCCCGAGTGCCTGCGGGCCGGTGTGAGGTCCTGAGCACGTCGAAGCTGTAGGCTGCACTACCATGCTCAGTAGCTGCGTATATTAAACGCATTTTTGACTCAGGATATTTTCCATTTATGATGGATTTGTTGGGCCACAGCCCGCCCTAAGCTGAGGAAGGTCTGTTCACTGAAGGACCCGAAGCCCAGAGCAGTCCAGAGAATAAGCGGTGGCCCTGGCGCCAACCCGGGCCTCTCCCCCTAGGACGGGGCCTTCCGACGTGTTGAGCCGTAGCTCTGCTTCCCCGCACCGTCAGCCGCAAGTGGTCTTTGAGCTGCAACTTCAACTAAGAGCAGAAAGAAAAGACAGAACTGGGTTGGTTTCCATGACCTGAAATGTTGACTGAAGGAGTCCGCATCCTTCCGAGGGCAGTAAGAGGATGGGGGGGGGGGGGTGCTAACCATGAAGGCTGGAAATACGCTGCGCTGGTATCTGCAGAGCCAGTGAGTGAAGGGCAAGACCCTGGCTGGGGAGGAACCTGCAGACCAAGGTGCCGGTGACGCACGCACTGCGGGCCCGGAGCAGTCTGCTGAGATGAGGCCTGGGCGGTCGGAGGGCCTGAGGGGCCAGAGTTCACGTTCCCTCCACAGAGCCGCACGGTAAGCTGGTGACCGGGCCGGGGCCCCGAGAAGGGAGCCCAGGACCGAACCCGTGGACCGTCCGGGTGACGTTCGAGGACACCCACATACGGACGGGCACAGGCCCACCAGCTGCGGTGCCCGCGACTCTGCTGAACACGCCAGGAGATGCCGAGGCGCGGGGTGGACGTGCTGGGGCGAAGCGTCAGGACTGCCGCGTGGAGGCCTCAGGGCGGGAGCGTCCATCACGACCCAGACACGACCTGGACTCTCCGTAAAGCCGGGCGACCTCCAGGTACAGGGAGAGCCACCAAGAGAGTTGGCGGCAGCGTCTCCAACCCCCGAGGTGGTGACTGAATATAGGCAGGGAAGTGAGCACCGGGAGGAACGGGGACAGAAGGGAAACAGGGGAAGGCCGTGGGCTGTCAAAATAGCGCTTGACGTGATGATTTCGCAGTTTGACCTTCCTGATAAGGGTGGTTCGATAAGACACTCAAATGGAAACACATCTTGTGAACCACGTGCCAAGCCTCAGCGTCTGAGCACGAGGTGTCACACTCCCTTTACGCTTGGAAGACCTGAAAGCGAATACATTCAAATGGGAGGAAAAGTCCAAACACGACCGAAAAGGCTCACCGTTAGGTCTTACCGTCACCACCATCACCACGCCTCTCCCCAGTGTTAATTATTTATTTGTGACTGCAGAAAAATATTTTATGGTTATATAAAAATTATCATGAAAATGCAGGAGCACAGAGCACACACATTTTTTTTTAAAAATATGTCCACATGGCCCCTCCAGTACACACTCCGCGGAACCCTGTTGCCTTGATTACACAGTAACATGTTTCAGAGCTCAGTTTACCTTTTCTTTTTTTTTTTAATTTTTTTTTATTTATGATAGTCACAGAGAGAGAGAGAGAGAGGCAGAGACACAGGCAGAGGGAGAAGCAGGCTCCATGCCCCGGGAGCCCGACGTGGGATTCGATCCCGGGTCTCCAGGATCGCGCCCTGGGCCAAAGGCAGGCGCTATCGCGCCCTGGGCCAAAGGCAGGCGCTAAACCGCTGCGCCACCCGGGGATCCCCAGTTTACCTTTTCGAAATCTATACAGGGATGTTGGATCACCTCACCATCATTTACTTAACCAACTTACTATTGTTGGACATTCAGGTTGTTTGAGATTTTTGCTGTTACAATGGGAATGAAATACTCAGGATACTTTTACTTTCTAGCATAAGATAAACATTTGGAAGTAGAATTGCTGAGTCAAGGGATATGTATTCTTTTTCCATTTTTTTTATGATTTTATTTATTCATGAGAGACGCAGAAAGAGAGGCAGAGACCCAGGCAGAGGGAGAAGCAGGCTCCCTGCGGGGAGCCCAATGCGGGACTCGATCCCAGAACCCCGGGGTCACGCCCTGAGCCAAAGGCAGATGCTCAACCGCTGAGCCCCCTGGTTGTCCCCCTTTTTCCGTTTTTTTTTTAATTGTGCTAAAATACACATAATGTAGAATCTACTGTCTTAATGGGTGGGTGCACAGTGCAGGTCAGTGGTGTTAAGCGCGTTCGCACCGCCCTGCAACCATCGCCGTCATCTATTTCCAGAACTCTGTCCATCTCGTGAAACTGAAGCTCCCTACCCGTCCAAAGGTAACTGTCACCCATAAATCCAGAGACCCCAGTGACGGTCGCCAGAGGGGAGAGTGATGGAAGGGTGGGCAAAACGGGTGCAGCGGAGTGGGAGATGCAGACTTCCAGTTATGAAAGGCGTAAGTCATGGGGATGAAAGTGCAGCGCAGGGAATTTAGTGCCGGTTCTGCAACAGCATCGCGTGGCAGCCGCACCTGTGAGCACAGCACAGGGTACAGAACCGTGGAACCCCCCTGTCCCACACCTGAAACTAAGGTAACACTGTGGTTCAGCTCTACAGCCGAGAAACCACTGCCTGCATCCCGGCCTCCGGGCCCAGCCGCCACACGGTTCGCCGCACCTGTGCGGCCTGGCCTGCTCGAGGGCCGCCCGGTGAGTGCGGGCACACAGCGTGGTCCCTTAGTGTCGGCCTCCTTCGCTGCGCATGAGGTCTCCGAGGTCTGTCCATGTTGTCTGGCCTGTCAGACTTTCCTTGGTTTCTAAGGCTGGATAATATTCCATTTTACGTACAGCAATGTGGGCCTTTAACAAGTTGCCATATATTGTGAGATTGTCTTTTTATGAGGTGCTGCCAACCTGCACCCCCACCACAGTGTGGGTCCAGCTGTCTCCCTCCCAAACCAACACGGCTTTCTAGCAGATTCCTGAGTTTGCCAGTTAGCGGATGGGAAACGGCATCTCAGTGTCACTTTCCTTTGCTTGTGTGGTCAGGTTGATTTGGTCATCTTTTCACAAGTTTATTGGCTATTTTGTTTCCTTTGCATTGTCCCGTCTATTGATATTGTCACCTACTTTTTCATTTGGGTTGTCCTAGTGATTTTTATGAGCTCTTTATAAATTAAGGAATTAGCCCTTTTATTATTTTTTTAAGATTTTATTTATTTATTCATGAGAGACACAGAGAGAGAGAGGCAGAGACCCAGGCAGAGGGAGAAGCAGGCTCCATGCAGGGAGCCCGACGTGGGACTCGATCCTGGGACTCCAGGATCACACCCTGGGCCGAAGGCAGGCTCCAAACCGCTGAGCCACCCGGGAATCCCGGAATTAGCCCTTTTAATATCTTATGCCGCAAATATTTGTTTTCAGTTCATCTTTGAAGTTTCTACATGGGTTTTTTTTTTTATCGCTATTTATTTTTCACTTGTTATTATGGAAAAATCAAACATTCAAAAAGCAGAGAAAAGAGTATCCCGCATACTCATATTTTAAAAAAGATTTTATTTATTTATTTATGAAAGACACAGAGAGAGAGAGAGAGAGAGGCAGAGACACAGGCAGAGGGAGAAGCAGGCTCCATGCAGGGAGCCCGATGTGGGACTCGATCCCGGGACCCCGGGGTCATGCCCTGGGCCGAAGGCAGGCGCTAAACCACTGAGCCCCTCCCTCCCAGGGATTCCCTCCCACGTACTCATTACCAAGCTTCACCCTCAAAATTATTTGGGTTTTTTGTTTGTTTTTTGTTTTGTTTTGTTTTTTAATTAGAGAGAGAGAGAAAGAGAGACAGAGGCAGAGGGAGAAGCAGGCTCCATGCAGGGAGCCTGACATGGGACTCGATCCCGGGTCTCCAGGATCACAGCCCGGGCTGCAGGCGGTTCTAAACTGCTGAGCCACCGGGGCTGCCCCCCAAAATTATTTTGAAGTTGATTTCAGATATCATCTCACTTCATCCACAAGTATTTCAGTATGTATCTTTAAAGATTAAAAACTTTTAAACAGCAACCATAATACTGTTTTCATATATATATATATGGCTTTTAAGTAGAAAAACTAATTTATGTGCAAATGAACCAATCATTTTTCATTTAACTTCCAGGTTTTGTGCCATGCTTAGAAATGTCTCTCTGACAAGATTATAAATCCATTCAGTCATGTTTTCTTCTAACTTTTTTTTAAAAGATTTTATTTATTTACTCATGAGAGACCCAGAGAGAGAGGCAGAGACACGGGCAGAGGGAGAAGCAGGCTCCATGCAGGGAGCCCGATGCGGGACTCGATCCTGAGACCCCGGATCACGCCCTGAGCCAGGGGCAGGTGCTCAGCCGCTGAGCCACCCAGGCGTCCCTAACATTTTTTTTAAAACCCAAAACCATAATGATTACCCAGGGCATGCAGAGTCCTAAGGTCTTGGGAAAAGGCAGAGTAATGGAATAGTCAGAGGCAGGAGACATTAATCCCTTTTCTACATTTCTCACCTACAAATCATAACATCTGTTTCTCAAAACGCCCTTCCACACCCAGCCCCTGTGCCCTGACCTAACACCTGGGGTCAGAGTCCCCTCTGGACTCGCCAACTTCTGGGTTCTTTCTTCTTCTTTTTCTTGTTTTCCAAATAGGAGTTTTTTTGAAGTATAATTGATATACTATGAAGTTCACAGTCTAAAAGTTGCAATGCAGTGGTTTTTTAGTGCTTCCAAAGTCATGCAACCATTGCCACTAATTTTAGAGTTTTTTCTTTACCCCCAAAGGAACCTCATATACATGAAGCCATCGTCCATTTCTGTGTCTCCCCAGCCCCCTGGCAAGTCAGCAATCTACTTTCTGTCTCTCTGGGTTCCCAGGACATTTCCTATAAATGGAATCATACAATATGCGGCCTTTTGTATCTGGCTTCTTTATTGCTAGTACCTTTGTAGTTTCATTTTAACATTTTATTATTTTCCCTTGGGAATTTACTTTGATCAAAGGAGTGGGGTTACACAGCTTAATTTTTTTTCCCCAAATAGTCCCAACACTGTTTTTTAATAATAATCCATCTTTCCTCTCATGGAGTGGAAATGTCACCATTATCATCTACTAAAATCTCATGTGTATTGCAGTGTATTTCTGGATTTTCTATTTTATTCCATTGATCTGTTTGAATTTTTTCTAGCATCAAACCTTTTAATTCTTCTAACTTTAAAATGTATTTAAATGTCTAATTGGACCAACCTCTTCTCAATATCTTTCTGTTCAGATTCTAGTTTATTTGTTTTTTTAATGTTTAACATTTTCTTGATATTTTGATTGAGATCATGTTTATAGATTAATTTAGCAAGAACTAATACTCCTTAAGAGAGATATTACATTTTCTTTACTGAGGTCCTTCCTATTTCTTGTTAAGTTTATTTTCAGGTAAGTTGATGGTAGTATTGCTATTGTACGTGAGATCTTTTCTACCATTGTATTTTCTAGCAATGTATCAATTTTGCACAGTAAATGTACAAAAAGCAGCTAACCATCTTAATAAACCCTTGTATAATTTCTGTTCTGCTTAGCTTTTGCTGCATAACCAACCCAAAATTTAGTAGCTTGAAATAACTTGCATGTGTTATTTCTTGTATCTCTGTGGGTCAGCAGGTTGTTCTTCTGGTCTAGGCCAATTGGATTTATCTCTTCAGTCAATTAACACCTTGGCTAATATAGCTAGTCTGGGATGGCCTCACACATATATATATTTGGTAGCTGGTTCCATGTCAGTAGGGCTGTGGGGTGACTTAGCCACATGTCTCTTACCATCCAGCAGGCTGACATAGGCTCAATTCAAAAGTAGTGGTTTCCCCAAAGATGCAAATGTGATGATCCCAAGAGGCACCTGCAACCCAATGCTCATAGCAGCAATGTCCACAATATTCAAACTATGGAAAGAGCTGAGATGTTCATGGACAGATTAATGAATAAAGAAGACGTGAGCTATATCTGTATACACACAGACACACACACAATGGAATATTCCTCAGCCATCAGAAAGGATGAATACTTACCATGTACATCAACGTGGTTGGAACTAGAGGGTATTATGCTGAGCAAAATAAGTCAATCAGAGGAAGACAATTATCATATGGTTTCACTCACATGTGGAATGTAAGAAGCAGCACTGAGGATCATAAGGGGAAGGAAGGGAAAATGGAATGGAAAAAAATCAGAGAGGGAGACAAACCATGAGAGACTCTTAAGTCTAGAAAACAAGCTAAGGGTCGCTGAAGGGGAGGCAGGGGGGAGGATGGGGTAATTGGGTGATGGGCATTAAGGAGGGCATATGATGTGAGGAGCACTGGGTTTATATGTTAGCTAATTGAATTTAAATTTTTTTAAAAGAGTAGTGGTATCGAAGTTCCTTAAAACGGTCATAAAAGAGGGCGAGTTCCATTGCACAAGCACTCTGCAAGTTCCTGCTTGCATCGCGTTTACTAATCTAAGGAAGTCAATGGTCCAACTCAGATTCAAAATGTGGAGAAATAAACTCCACTTCTGAGAAGAGCTGCAAAATAGCATAACGATTCTTGCAACTTCCCACAGCTTTCTAGTATTTCCTTGACCTATTGTCTTCAGGTTTCTAGCTATTCTTTTTTTGTTTTTTAGCTAGGCTCCATGCCCAACATGGGGCTTGAACTCGCAACCCTGAGTTTACACGGTGCACTGACTAAGCCAGCCAGGTACCCCTCCAGTTATTCTTTAATATCATTTCAAATACTAGATCTTTCTTACCTTAAGTGGTACTTTACCTCAGGCCACCGACTCTTGGTTTCAGCCCAGGTCATGATCTTAGGCTCATGAGATGGAGCCACACATCAGGCTCCCTGCCGAGCTGGAGTCTGCTTAAGATGCTCTCTCTCCCTCCCACTTGGTCCCCCTCCCCTCCATTAAAAAAAAGAAGAACAACTCAAGAAGCACTTTACCTTTTAAAATTGTTCCTTAATTCTGCTGGTTAAGATTTTCAGAACATTATTAAGGCATGATGATGTCTTCTTCCTTATTTTAATGGAAATTAAAGTATGATGCCAGATTTTTATGATGGCAGAAAAAAATCTAGCTATTCCTAAGATACTAAGATATTCTGTTTTTTTTTTTTTAATATTTTATTTATTTATTCATGAGAGACACAGACTGAGAGAGAGAGAGAGGCAGAGACCCAGGCAGAGGGAGAAGCAGGCTCCATGCACCGGGAGCCCGACGTGGGACTCGATCCCGGGTCTCCAGGATCATGCCCTGGGCCAAAGGCAGGCACCAAACCGCTGAGCCACCCAGGGATCCCCTGGGTTTTGTTTTGATTTCGGTTTGTTTGTTTAAGCAGGAGTGGATGTTCTGTCTGGCTAAGTGGCATTTCATCCTGAGATGATTGTGCTGTTTTTCTCCTCTGCTCTGTTGATATCATGGCATGTTAAAACCAACCCCTATAATGGTCCATACTTGCATTTCTGGCATGACACCTGCTTGAGGTGTGTGTTTTATTGGTTTTTTTTGGTTTGTTTGTTTTTACAGGTAAAGGAAGATTATGTTTCAATGGATCTGCCTACTGTGGAAATTTCACATAAATAAAACCATACAATTTGTGGCCTTCTGTGTATGGCTTCTTTCACTTAGCATAACGTTTTCAAGGTTCCATGTATCAGTACATCATTCTTTTTCATGGCTGAATAATATCTCATAAACGGGGATAATACCCCATTTATGTGTGGTGTGGATGTTTACTTCTGTGTCACCTACTGAGTGAGTGATCATATCATCTTTCTCTTTTATTTTGCTTTTCCAATGAATTACATTCTAGATATTTTGGTGTTGAAACATCTTTTCATTCCTGGGATAAATCTTGCTCGGGCATAATTATTATTCTGTTGATGAATTGCATGATCTGACTTACTAGTAGAGTTGACCCTTGAACAACAGGGAAACAGGGTTGCCAACCTCTGTGCAGTTGAAAGTCTGCGTATAATTTTTGGGCCCCCCAAAACCTTAGCTAGTTACTAACTTAGCTTACTGTTCACTGGAAACCTCGCCAGTAACATAAATAGTCCATTAACACATATTGTGAATGTTGTACGTATGAGATGTTGTATTCCTTCAATGAAGTAAGGTCGGGAAAAGAAAATCATTTTTAAAAATCATAAGGAAGAGAAAACACCTTTACAGTACTGTACGCATATTCATTGAAAATGACTCCTTGGGCAGCCCGGGGGGCTCAGAGGTTTAGCGCTGCCTTTGGCCCAGGGCGTGATCCTGGAGACCCAGGATCGAGTCCCACATCAGGCTCCCTGCATGGAATCTGCTTCTCCCTCTGCCTGGGTCTCTGCCTCTCTCTGTGTCTCTCAATGAATAAATAAATAAAATCATTTAAAAAATTAAAAAAAAAAAAGAAAACGACTCCTGAATGAGTGGATCCAGGCAGTTCAAGCCCATGTTGTTCAAGGGTCAACTGTGCTTTATTTAGAATGCTGGCATCTTTTCATAAGTGAGCTTAAGTTGTGTTTTATTTAGCTCTGTTATCAGATCATGCTGGCACAGGAACCGTTGTATAGGATGGGAGGTATTTGTTCCCCGAAAGTTTGTTAGAATCTAAGCATAGGGTCCCAGGGTCAGGTTCCTCTCAGGAAACAGGTCTGTGGCTCCCGTCCTCTATGGCTGTTGGCTTCCTCGCCTTTTCTTCTTGGGCTTGTCTGAAACACAAACGGTGAAGTTTAAACAACAACTTGATGACATGTCACAAAGCGACACCCAGGCCGAGAGTGACAACGTTGCCAACACGCCAGAAATCCCCAAAGTGATTGCCTGTAATCACTACTTTTCAAAGATAATTATTACCTTAACTTCTGGAATAACTCTTTTCTTGCCTTTCTTTATAGTTTTATCTCCTAAGCATGGAACCCTAAGTAGTAAATTTTTTTTTGCCTGTATTTATATAAATGGAATCATGCCATACATGTTCTTGTGGATCTAGCCTCTTTTTTTTTTTTTTTAAGATTTATTTATTTATGATAGACACAGATAGAGAGAGAGAGGCAGAGACACAGGAGGAGGGAGAAGCAGGCTCCACGCCGGGAGCCCGATGCGGGACTCGATCCCGGGACTCTAGGATCGCGCCCCGGGGGCAGGCGCCGAACCGCTGAGCCACCCGGGGATCCCCGATCTAGCCTCTTTTATGCAACAATGTGTTTTTAAGATTCACACAGGTTATTGTGTGTAGCTCTTGCTATTCCTTTACTTTGCTTAATAACACTTTGTATTGTATGAATATCCCGCTATTTCTGTCTTCATTCATCTGTTGATGGACTTTGAGGCGGTTTCCAGACCGAGATGCTTACAAGCAGAGCTGCTGTGATCATTCCTGTGTATGTCTCCTAGAGGATATGTACGCGGGTTTTTGTTGGGTGTACTTCCTGTAAATGATACTCTTATTTATAACTGACATAGGTTATGTATAACTTCGATTTTATTAGATACTACCCAGAATTTTCTCAGTGTCATACTAATCTACACTCCTCTAGCAGCATATGAATGTTTCTTGTCCACATCCTCACCAACACTTGGCAGGTTTGGTCTTTTAGTTTTAGCCATTCTGGTGGGTATACAATGGTGTCTGGTTATGGATTTTGCATTGCCCTGATTATTAGTGATTAGGTATCGTTTCATATGTCTGTTATCCCCGGATATCCTTTCTCCCCCTAAAAAGTATCTGTGCAAGTCTTTTGCTGACTTTTCTTTTGGGTTGGCTGTCTGTCGTTTCTTACTGATTTGTAGAATTTTTTTTTAAGATTTCATTTATTTATTTATTCATGAGAGACAGAGAGAGAAAGAGAGAGGCAGAGACACAGGTCGTGGGAGAAGCAGGTTCCCTGTGGGGAGCCGGATGTGGGACTCGATCCCGGGACCCCGGGGTCACGCCCTGGTCCAAAGGCAGCCGCTCAACCCCTGAGCCCCACCGGGTGCCCCTGGTTTGTAGAATTTCTTTATGTATCCCATTCTTGACCTCTTTGTATGTGATAGGTGTTGCAGATATCTTCTCCACATTCTGTATCTTTTAATGAGTAGACATTCATAATACTAATATTAAATTTTAATGTTAAATAAATGTCAAATTTACCCGTCTTTTTCTTTATAATTAGTTCTTTTGTGTCCTATTTTAAAAATCTTTCCATGGTGCCTGCCTGGCTCAGTTGGTTGAGTGTCTGACTCTTGATTTTCACTCAGGTCATGATTTCAGGATTGTGAGATCAAGCCCCATGTAGGGCTCTGCACTGAGCATGGAGCCTGCTTAAGAGTCTTCTCTTTCTGCACCTCCCCCACCTCCCCACTGCTGTCGTGCATATGCACACACTCTCAAAAAAAAAAAATCTTTAAAAATCTTTCCTTACCTTTAATGAGGTTTTGAATTTTAATGTACTCAAATATATCAATCTTTTCTATATGGCTAGTACTTATTAAATCATCTTTCCCTACCTTGAAGTCACGAAGCTTTTGTTTAATATTGTCCTCTAGAAGCTTTATTTTGCCTTTTACATTTTTTGTCTATGATATGTGTAGAATGAATTTTTAGGTGTGATGTAAGGTAAGGGTCAAGTTTCCCCTAATAATTATCCAATTGTCCCAGCACCATTTATTGAAAAAATTATATTTTCTTTACTGCTTTGCAGTGCCTTTTTTTTTTTTTTGTCATAAATAAAATATCCACATACACATGGATCTCCTTCCAGACTTCTATTTCACTGGTCATTATGTCCATCCTTGTGCCAAAATTATTTATAGTGCATGTAAATATCCCGTAAAGGAAGTCCTCCCACTTGGTTCTTCTTCACATTGTGTGGGTTATTCTTGGCCCTTTGCATTTCCATCTTATCAAGCTTCAAAGAAAAAAATCGACTTTGTTGGCTACCAAAAAACAAACCTCTACTGGATCTTCTGAGTAATCATTTGAATGTTATTTCTTGGTTTCATGGATGACTCATCAGCCAACATATATGCTGTGCCTGCCTTAGGAAAAAGAATTGACCAGGTTCAAAAATATCTCTGCTATCAGCCGAATCACTGACCTTCTCGAGATATTTTACCTTAGGAAATTGCCTTCTTCCGAGAGTAATCCCTACAGGGACATCGGAGTTCTTTCCTCTCAATAAACCCAGTAGTAAATGTACTTTCTTTCCAGTGTTCATAAGAGAACAAATAACTTCAGAACGAGAAATGAAAATGAGTAAAAGGTCACCGATTACTTGCAGGCTAAGACTTCGCAGGTGCAAAATGTATCTACAAAGTTCTGATTCAAAGTCGGACCTTTCTCAGTCCGGAAGCCTGGTTGCTTCCATTCTCTGTTCTCTCCTCCTCTTTCTCTCCCAATCATCCTCTTGTTAGCTCCACTATTTTCTTCAACCCAAGCCTCTTCTCTGCCCACACTGCTTTCCCTCCAGCTCTCTGAGTCCGTGTCTCTTTGGTCTCATTCTCTACTGACTGAAACACAGATACTCTGTCTTCTAAGTATTGAAGTCATGTCTGGGGGCGCCAGAGGGGCTCAGGGAGTTGAGCATCTGCCTTCAGCTCAGGTCAAGATCCTGGGGTCCTGGGATGCAGCCCCCAGTTGCGCTCGCTGCTCAGCGAGGGGCCTGCTTCTCCCTCTCTTCCCCACTCATACTCTCTCTCACTATCTCTGTCACTCTCTCTCTCCAATAAAATGAATAAATCCTTTAAAAAAAAATAAAAAATAAAAAATAAAAATAAAATAGGGATCCCTGGGTGGCGCAGCGGTTTGGCGCCTTCCGTTGGCCCAGGGAGCGATCCTGAAGACCCGGGATCGAATCCCACGTCGGGCTCCCGGTGCATGGAGCCTGCTTCTCCTCCCTCTGCCTGTGTCTCTGCCTCTCTCTCTCTCTCTTTCTCTGTGACTATCATAAACAAACAAACAAACAAAAAAAAGCTTTGGGGTGGTCTGTTAAGGAATTAGCTAACTCACTTGGTTACTAATGTATCACAAATCAAGTGAGCCTGTAAAGGAAGCATCAACTACTGCTGAGCCATGTACTTTTTTTTATGAGATGCTTTTCCATTTTTAACTAAGGCATGCTTGCTGTATAAATCTTGAAAACTATAGAAATGTATAGAAAATTTAAACACCAGACATCGTTGTACCTCTTAGGTATTACGATTCTTATTATTTCAGCGTATAATATACTTTGAGGCTTTTTTCATGCATGGCTGATATTATACATAATTTTATTTTCTGCTTAAAATTATATCAAAAGCATGTCTCCAAATCTTTAAATTTTTACTATTAAATGACTGTAAAATATTCCTTTACATTATAAAGACATGGAAAGTTTCCCTTTTATTAGATTGTAACTTGTTTCCAGTTTCATCATAACTGTACCTAACGTTGTTAGGAAAACCTCGTCCGTTTCTCTTCGAATTTCAGGTTCTTTCTATAGGCAAAATATGTATCTGATAGAGGACTTATATCCAGAATACGTAAAGAGTTCTTACAAAATCAATAAGAAAACAAACAACCCAATGTTTAAGTGGGCAGAGAATGTGGGACAGTTTACCGAAGAAGTTATACTTAAGGCAAATAAACACATGAAAATATGTTCAACAATATTAGTCATCTGAGAAATATAAAAGGACAAGGAGGCAATACTACACATCCACAAAAATGGCTAAAATTTAAAGAAACGGACAGTACAAAGTATTGATAATGATATGGAGCAACTGGAAGTCTCATATATTGCTGGTGGTGGGGATGGAAATGATGCACCCTCTTTGGAAAGCAGTTTATTCATTTCTTACAAGGGTTCAACTACACTTACCATCCAACCCGACAATTCTCTTCCTAGAAATGAAAAAAGTTCTACTCCCAAGAGAAGTGAGAATACATGTCCACACAAAGAGCTATATGTGAACACTCATAACACTTCATTTATAATAACCCCTAACTGAGAACAATGCACATGTCTATCAACAGGTAAGTGGATACACAAACAATTGCAATTTTTCTGTACAGTGCAATGTTTCTCAGCAATAAAAATGAATGAACTACCAATCCATGCAACAACATAGGCAAATTTAAAAAGCAGTGTCTGACAAGAGAAGCCGGGCACAAAAAGCTACCCACCATTTAATTCCATTTATATGACATTCTAGGAAAGGCAAAAATGTGGTGATAGAAAGAAAACTTTCTGGAATGATGAACATATTAAACATAATCATTATGTCGATTATAGTGGTGGTTATTTGACTGTACACGTTTATTTAAAAATTCATTAAACCATACACTTAAAATGGGTGACGTTTTGTCATATATAAGTTAGATCTCGATAAAGCAAATTTTAAAAATAAGGAATGATTCTGAGTTGTTTTTGTTTGTTTGTTTGTTTGTTTTAACTTGGGCAGCTGATCCAAAGTGGAACCTGAGAACCGATGGGGGATCCATTCAGAGAGAGAAGTAGGACTTGAGTGCAGCAAATGGTGTCAGGATGATGACTTCTGGTTTTGGAAGTGTTAATGAGGTTGAGTTAATAAGAGCACACAGAGAGAAAAGAGACCTATAGAAGTGAGAAGGAAAAAATCCTGAATTCAGTAAAAAAAAAAAAGGAAAAAGGAGAACATGAAATTGAGAAAAGGAAAGACTCGGCTTTTGTACATAGGCTTTTTTGTGTTGCCTGTTTTGTCTCAATTTATTTTCACTTCTTTCTTGTTTATTCTCTCGGTCTTTCCTTTTCCTGGGGTGTGTGTTTCAGGTGTGTGTGGGGGGAGGTGTTACACACCATATGGTACCATTCTGTGCTTCCAAAGTCTGTCTTCCTCTAAACAGACCACGCACATGCATTCCTACACACACGTGTACATGTGCGTGCATACACCCCCCAGCAATACAAGCAAGTGAGAACAGTAGGATGAAAAAGTAAACCAAGAAAACAAGAAGGTGAAGAAGTTTGGCACCTTCCCAACATGCATTAGTAGGGAAGGTTCACTCTTGGTCCTTCATAGTCTATGGAGAAGAGCAATAGAAAAAAGTACTAGGTTATTTATTTATTAAAGATTTTATTTATTCATGAGGGACCCAGAGGCACAGGCAGAGGGAGAAGCAGGCTCCATGCAGGGAGCCTGACATGGGATTCGATCCCAAGTCTCCAGGATCAACGCCCAGGACTGAAGGCGGCGCTAAACCACTGAGCCACCCAGGCTGCCCAGTACTAGGTTATCTAAACCATCTTATTACCAGCTTTGAAGTTCTGAGTAGGAAGTAGCTTTAATAGCTCCATTAGGACTTGGGCCAAGGACTTTTCCTTGGGATTTGCGGTGAATAATTAAAGGTTAATGGTGGCATTTTTCCTCTCAGCCTAGGGGAGGCAACCATACCAGGCATGATCCTAACTGAATCCAAGTGGGAAACTCTAGAAAAATGTAACACATTTGCAATGCTTAAAACATTCTGGGCCTTTTCATCTGTATCCACAAAAGGCAAGGAGGCTGTATTTTTATTTCCATCCTATGAATGAAGAAATTAAAATTCAATGGACACTGAGGCTCCTTCCACAGTTTGGCTACTGTGGACATTGCTGCTATAGACACTGGGGTGCAGGTGCCCCAGTGTTTCACTGCATCCGTATCTTTGGGGTAAATCCCCAGCAGTGCCATTGCTGGGTCGTAGGGCAGGTCTATTTTTAACTCTTTGAGGAGTTAAAAGAGTTTTCCAGAGGGGCTGCACCAGGTCACCTTCCCACCCACAGTGCAGGAGGGTTCCCCTCTCCACATCCTCTCCTACATGTGTGGTTTCCTGCCTTGTTAATTTCCCCCATTCTCACTGGGGTGAGTTGGGATCTCATTGTGGTTTTGTTTTGTACAGAGAGAGACAAAATGAGAGAAAGAGAGAGGCAGAGGAAGAAGCAGGCTCCATGCAGGGAGCCCTGGGTGGGACTCGATCCTGGGACCCCGGGGTCACGCCCTGGGCTGAAGGCAGCACTACACTGTGAAGCCACCTGGGCTGCCCTCATCGTGGTTTTGGTCTGTATTTCCCTGATGGCCAGGGAGGCGGAGCATTTTCTCACGCGCTTGTTGGCCATGTCTGTGTCTTCCTCGGTGACATTTCTGTTCATGTCTTTTGCCCATATCATGATTGGATTGTTTCTTTGCTGTTGAGTTTAATCAGTTCTTTGTAGATGTTGGACACCAGCCCTTTCTCTGATGTGTCGTTTGCAAATATCTTCTCCCGTCCTGTCGGTTCTTTCAGTTTTGGTGACTGTTCCCTTTGCTGTGCAGATGCCTTTTATATTGATGAAGTCCCGGTAGTTCATTATCGCCTTTGTTTTCCTTGCCTTCGTGGATGTATCTTGCAGGAAGTTGCTGTGGCCAGAAATTAAAATTCAGAAAAGCCATGGGACCTACCGACGCTCTCCTGAAGAAGAACCGAAGGGCGGCTGTTAGGGATGGCGTCTCCGGTTTGGCTTTCCGTAAAGGCTTTTTATTTTATTTATTTTGAGAGAGAGAGAGAGAGAGAGAGAGGGAGACAGGGGAGGGGCCGAGGGAGAGGAGAGAGAGAATTTTTTTTCAGATATTTTATTTATTCATGAGAGAGAGAGGCCGAGGGAGCAGCGGGCCCGCAGGAGCCCCCCGCGGGACTCGATCCGGCCCGGGTCACGCCCCGGGTCACAGGAGAGAACGTCCGCAGGCCCCACGGCCGGCGCGGAGCAGGGCCCCGACGGGGTCACGGCCAAGGGCCGACGGAGCCCGAGCGGAGCCGAGCGGAGCCGAGCGGAGCCGAGCCGAGCGCCGGGAGGGGGCGGTCGCGGGGCGCGGGCCGAGGGGAAGGACGCACGGACGCCCCGGGCCTTCGCGGGCTTCCAGGAAGGACCCGCGTCAGCTCCGGGAGGACGCGCCGCTCGGCTCTCGGCCGCCGCTCGGCTCCGCGGGCCGCGCCGCCTCCCCGCAGCCGCTCGCCCCGCTCCGCCCGCTCCGTCCGCACCGCCCGGGGCTCCCCGCTCCGCCCCGCTCCTCCTCGGCCGCCGGGCTCCCGAGGCTCCGCGGCGCGGCTCGCACGCGCACACACGCGCACAGACACGCGCACACGCACACGGGCGCACACGGGCGCGCACAGACATGCACACGCACACGTACGCAGACGCGCACGCAGACGCACACGTGCACAGAGAGACGCACACAGACAGGCACGCACACACAGACGTGCACACGCAGACGTGCACACGCACACAGACACGCACGTACACGCGCACAGACACGCGCACACGCACACAGGCACGCACGTACACGCACACAGGCACGCACGGACACGCGCACAGACACGCGCACACGCACACAGACACGCACGTACACGCACACAGGCACGCGCACACGCACACGGGCGCGCAGACACAGACATGCACACGCACAGACACGCACACACGCGCACACGCACGCAGACGCATACATACAGGCGCATGCACGCGCACACGCGCACACACACATGCGCACACAGACACATGCGCAGACGCACATGCGTGCGCACGCACAGGGACAGGCACATGGGCACGTACGTACACGCGCGCAGACACACGCACACGCGCACACGCGCACGCACGCCCCGCAGGGGAGGACGCAGGGCGGCCCGGCTGCCTGGCAGGGGGAACCCGCTGCGGGACGAGCAGCACCGCCCCCCGGAGCGCCACGTCCCTGCGCGCGGCCCCGGGAGACACCGGCCCGTGCGGCGGCCTCCCCGCCCCGTCCTCGCCCCGCGGGAGCTCCCGGGACGGCGCCCAGGGCCGGCGCTGCCGGTCGGGCCGGAGACCTCTGAGCCTGCGGGGGCTCGGGGCCGCGTGACCCCCACCAGCCCGCTGCGCCCGCCGGCCCGGGTCCCCGCGCACCTGCCGGCCTGGGACGGCACCGCCCTGGGCCCCGGGCCGCGGAGCTGGGGGCACCTGCGGGGTGTGCCGAGTGGGGGGGGAGGGCGCTGCGGGCCCCGCCCCCCCCGCAGCCCACGCCCCGCGGGACCAGGCCCGGCTCCGAGCGCCCCCGCAGGAGGCCCCGGCGCACCTGACACCTGCGCGGCCCCGGGGTCCTGCGGCCCGTCGGACCGGCTCTCCCGGCGCCTGCAGGGGTGAGGCGGCCAGGTCGGGACCGGGGCCCCTCTGAGCCCAGACGCCGGGAGGGCGGCCCTGGTCCCGCCTGAGGGCACTCGGGGGGGGATGCGGAGCAGGGGGGCGGGCGGGGTCCCCGGGTCTAGGCCCAGCTCCTGCCCGGGAGGCCCCGCCCGTGCGCGCCCCTGCGGACCCGCTTGCTTCGCCTTCCTGGTAATTGGGCTCCTGAGATGGAATCCAGGGGAGTCCGGGAGAGGAGCCGAGGAAGGGAGGGGAGGGCCCGGGGTGAAGCCTGAAGCCGGGGCTGAGAAGGGCGGGACTCGCCGGCGCAGCCCCAAACCTGCCTGACCCTACGTGCCTCCTCTCCGTGTCCTCCTCCTCCTCTTTTTTTTTTTTTTTTTTTTAATTTTTACTTATTCATGATAGTCACAGAGAGAGAGAGAGGCAGAGACACAGGCAGAGGGAGAAGCAGGCTCCATGCAGGGAGCCCGACGTGGGACTCGATCCCGGGACTCCAGGATCGCGCCCTGGGCCAAAGGGCTAAACCGCTGCAGCACCCGGGGTCCCTGTCGTCCTCCTGATGCCGCCTCGTTGGGCAGAAATGAATCGTGATGGTCTGAATTGTGTCCCCCCCCCCCCAAATTCACATGTGGAGTCCTGAGCTCCCGAACGCCGAAAAGCGACTGTTTGGAGACGGGCCCCTCAGACGGTGAGGTCATCAGGTGGGCCCCGATTCAGGATGCTGGGGGTCCTCACGGGAAGGGGAGAGGACACAGACACACAGGGAGGACCCCAGGAACGCAGACAAGGCCGCCGCCCACCAGCCGAAGACGGAGTCTTCAGATGACACCGACCCTGCCAACGTCTCCACTTTCAGCCTCCAGAACTCTGAAACATGAATCTCTGTTACTCAGGTCACGTAGTCTCTGGTACTTGTCATGGCGACCCTGGCACACGCACACGTCTGTGACATAGTTGCGACACGCTCTTAAAACTGGATTTTATTGCACCGAAAACAAGGCTCTACCTAAAGGTAATTCATGGCCCGGGAGGAGGAGACGGGCAAGTACAGACAAGTTTCAGGTAGTACCACTGTTGGCACCTCCTGCGTGCCAGGTACTCGACCTGTGTGGTCTCCATCCTCACAACGATCCTAAAATATTGGGTAGATGAGAAAGTAAAGGCACACTGAGGCCTAAAGCGCCCTCCGGGTCACGTAGTCATTATAAAGCCGGTAACTGGATCTATGTCTGGCCCGGAAATCTGCTTTGTGCTCCGCTGGAGCCTCTGCCCCCCTCTGCACGAGGACAACAGGCCCCGGGAGGAGTGGGAGGGAGGGATGAGCAGCTGGTTGTCGTGGGCATCGGCCGTCGGCTCGGCTCCCTCCTCCTGACGACAGTTCTCTCTCATATTGGAGAAGGTTCCCCAACAAACGGAGTACACATTCCCCCTCCCCAAGGCGTAAGGGACAGTCCCACCCTGGTCAATCACGACGTTTCCCCTCCTGCCCAAGCCAATGGCTGGCTACGCGTCTACAGCCAAGCTCATCCTAGAGTCTCCCGTAATTTTTATAAGCTGAATCCAGGAGAAAGAAGACGTCATTCTCCTCCTGGGGTGACCAGAGTGTATGTAAGCCTGGGGCTCCCTTGACTACATTTCCCTTCACAAGAGAGAGTGAAATCAACTCGTAACAAGACAAAATACCTCTGTGTGTGTGTGTGTGTGCGCGTGTGTGTGTGTGTGTGTGTGTGTAGGGGCAGAGTGATAACATCAGTTAAGTGTCTGGATCCAGCCGTTCCTGAAGCTGCCTCCATCCAGTCCTTACTTATGTGAGTTAATACATTTGAGGGACATTTCTGTCCCTCAAAACCAAGAGTCCTGAGAACTATAATACTGATTTTTTTTAAAGTCATAGATGAGGGCACCTTGGGGGGCTCAGGGGTTGAGTGCCTGCCTTTGGCTCAGATTGGGACCCCTGGGGTCCTGGGGCTCCCTGCTCTGCGGGGGGGCTGCTACTCCCTCTGCCCCTCCCCCTGTTGTGCGCTCACTCTCTCTCTCTCAAATAAATAAAATCTTAAAAAAAAAAGTTCATCCGTTTTGTGATTCACCTTCCTCGGGGGAGCGTCCAGGCCAGCACAGCCTGCGGAGAGGCCGGGGCCCAGCGCCCTCACACCACCGCCCAGCACCCCTGCTGCCTCCCCCGCACACAGCAGCCCTGGCTGTCATCCCTGCACCGCAAAGGGGGGCACAGAGGCCTCGGCTTCCCAAGTATCAGCCACAGTCTGAGTCCAGGGATCTCACCTAGAGTCCAGCCCCGAATACTCGGCGTCTGGGCCTTCCGTCCTCGGGAAGTGCCAGGCGCTGCCTTCCCGCCGGCGGCCTCCTGTGCCGCACAGCCTCGCCGAACACTTACTTTGGCTTCAAGGCCCCTGCGGTCACGTTGCTTCATCCGCCCCGCCTGTTACCCAATCCCTCGGCTTTTCTCCCCAGAACCTCTTTAGATTGAAGTGCTACAGAAAGTTCTAACGATACTGGATGACTTCCTTCCTTTTTTAGGGCCCTTGGTATGAGGGCAAAATTGCCATTACACTTAAAGATACTATTTTTATTTTTATTTTAAGATTTTATTTATTATTCATGAGACACAGAGCAAGAGAGACAGAGACCCAGGCCGAGGGAGAAGCAGGCTCCATGCAGGGAGCCCGACGCGGGACTCGATCCCGGGGCCCGGGACCATGCCCTGAGCCGAAGGCAGACGCTCAACCGCTGGGCCACCCGGGCGTCCCATCAAAAAGTTAAACAGAGGGTTACAACACGGCCTCACAATTCGACGCCCAGGTACATACGCAAGAGAATTGAAAACATCTGTGCATGCAAAAACTTGCACATTAATGTTCACAGCAGCATTCACATTGGCAAAAAGTGTACAGACCCCCAATGCCCACGATTGGAGGAGTGATGAATACCATGTGACCTATCCATATGGGGGAGTATTACTCAGCCATAAAAAGGAACGGCGTATTGATACGACGACAGTGTGGGCGATCCTGGAGAGCAAATGCTAAGCAAAACAGCCAGAAACAGAAGTCCACATATTATAATACTCCACTGATTTTTTTAAACATAATCTCAAGATTTTATTTTCTTCATAATATAACAAAATATGAAGCTTAGGACTGGATCACTCGGCCCTCCCAGGTCAAAATGCTCACGTCTTAATAGCCACACGCTCTTGGATCTGCAATTGGGCTCAACACATTCCAGCTTCAGCACAATCCTCTTTGTGGTTTTAGCCTTTTTTACAGAAAATTGACTTAGTCTGCCCACCGTAGCCACTGCTTCCTGCCGTAATGCCGCCTCCCCTGGGCGCAAAGAGAACCTCCGCCTTCCTTGTTCCGTGTCACTCTGTGGGGTTGGTGCTTGCCAGGCTTCTTGCAGAAAGTCTGGCGGGTTTTAGGAACCCGCTTGCAAGAACGCAATCGGCCCAGAAAGTATAATTTCCATTTATAGGAAATGTCTAGAATAAACAAATCCATGGAGACAGAATATAAATTAGTGGTTCAGGGGGTGGGAAAAGGAAGGAATGGGAGTGACTGCTAATGAGTAAGGGGTTTCTTTTTGGGATGCTGGAAATGTTATGGAACTAGATAGTGGCGGTGGTTGCACGACCTGGCGGCCACGCTGAACACCACAGGGGGGCACCTGGGTTGGCTCAGTTGACAAGTGTCTGACTTTTTATTTCAGTTCAGGTCATGATCTCAAGGTCATGAGATCAAGCCCTGCAAGGAGCCTGAGATTCTCTCTCCCTCTCCCTCTACCCGTCCCCACTGCCTCTCTAAAAAAAACCCATATAATTGTACACTTTAAAGGACGAATTTTATGGCATGTGAATTATGTATATTAATTTAAAAAGTTAACATTTCGAGGGCACCTGGGTGGGTCGTTTGAGTGTCTCTTGATTTCGGCTCAGGTCGTGATCCCACGGTTATGGGATCAAGCCCTGAGTCCAGCTCCTCACTCGGCTGGGAGTCAGCTTGAGATTCTCTCCATCTCCCTCTGCCACTCTGCCCACTCGTGTTCTCTCTCTCTCTCTCTCTAAATAAATAAATAAAATCTTTAAAAACAAATAAATAAAAAGTCAAAATGTTTGCGCATCAACAGACATCACTAGGAAAATGCAAATACAAGTAGACCGGGAGAAAATATTCGCAAGTCGTACGTCTGATGAAGGACTAGTACCCAGAACACACAAAGAATTCCTGCAAGGTAATAACAGGAGGCCAACAACCCACTAAAAAGTGGGCAAAAGACTTGAGGAGACGTTTCATCAGAAGATATTCAAGTGGCTAATAAGCATACGCAGGAGTCGTCCACGTCATTAATCACTAGGGAAGTGACAGTCAATAAGACAGAGAACCACAGACTCACGCTATGACGCCTAGAAGCAGAAAGGGCTGAAAACCAACCTTGGTGGGATGGCACAGCTACGGCCCTCGGAGCTCTCAGACATTCCCGGTGAGAGTGTGAAATGAGAGCTGCCCGGGAAAAGCCTGGCAGCTTCTTAAATATAAATGTGACCCAGCAATTCCACGTCTATGGATACGTATCCAAGAGAAATGGAAATACGCGCCCGCCCGCCCGAATCCTGGCTCACGCGAGCCACAGCGGCGTTGTTCACAACAGCCTCAGGCTGGAAGCAATCCTGTGTCCCTCAACCGACGAACAAACAGCGAGGCTTGTCCACACGATGGCGTGTATCTCAGCAACAAAAAAGGAACGAGTTACTCATGCGAGCAACAAGTGAACGAGCTTCAAACATACCGTGCTTAGGAGAGAAGGCAACGTACTGCACGATGCCATTTATATGAAATTTCTAGAAAAGGAAGAACCGTAGAGGCAGGAAGCAAATCCCTGGTCGCCTGAGGCTGATGGCAAGAGTAGGCGCCGACCATATGGGCAAGAGGGAACTTTTGGGGATGCTGGGAGCGTCCCCAGAGTGGATGATGGTGAGGGTCACACCGCAGGACAAATTCACCTAAGGTCAACGCACTGTTAACCAGGAAAGAACGACGGCAACAACTAAACGAGGAAATGGACACGGGAAAGCTTTGGGATAAAGGTGACGCTCTTATTCTTGGCTTGGGTGGTAGGTGGCTACTTGGATGTGTCCACCTGAGAGCCATCCGTGCCCTTATGTACGTATATGCGTGGATTTCCCAAAGGTACGATTTATTCCTTTTACTCTATTTTGCCATTCTTTAAAAAAAAAAAAAGGTTTAAAATAAAAAACTACCCATTCAGAGAATCTAAGCGATTTATTGATGAAAGAACACTCAGGCCTGACTTGTGCGCTCATAACCAGCCAGGACCACCCGTTCTCCCCGTAAGTTACCATTAACGCATTCTCCGCCCGCCCGTGGGGTCTATTTACCCTTCTCTCGGGGATCATCTCACCACTTTTTTTTTTTTTTTGGTTTTTGGTTCATTTCCATACGTACCGACTCTTATCCGTTCTGAATCCTAGAAGATAGGACGAGACGCAGATGCTTCTCACACAGATTTGTTTCTGTTTCTGTTTCTTGGATAGAACGTGTGGATGGTGGAGCGAGCAGAGCCTCCGTCACGGCCACGTGTGCACCCGGGCAACCCTCACCTCGGTGGGGAACATTCCAACACTCCCGAGCTCCTTGGGGCCCCTCCGCAGCTCCCCCAGATGTAGCCCCTGAACCCCAGACCCGCCAAGCGTAACCCTGACTTCCAGCTTCATAGATTACGTTTGCCTGCTTCTGAGCTTCACGCGTGGGTCCAGACGTGGCGTGTCCGGCTTCCTCAGTTCCACCTTGTGCTGACAGTCCCCAGCCGTGGCCCTGTGCCAGCAGTCCGCTGCGCTTCCTCGTTGGGGGACTCGCTCTCAATTTCCTTAAAAAAAAGGAGGGGGGGAGATCCCTGGGTGGCTCAGCGGTTTGGCACCTGCCTTTGGCCCAGGGCAGGATCCTGGAGTCCCGGGATTGAGTCCCGCGTCGGGCTCCCGACATGGAGCCTGTTTCTCCTTCTGCCTGGGTCTCTGCCTCTCTCTCTGTGTGTCTCTCTATTATAAATAAATAAATAAATCTTTTAAAATATATATATATATACTTTATTTATTTGAGAGACAGAGAGAGAGAAGACGAGGGGGAGGAGAGGCGGGGGCAAGCAGACGGCGCTGAGCACGGACCCGACGTGGGTCCCCACCTCTTGACCCTGAGGCTGTGCCCTGAGCTGAAATCCAGAGTCAGACGCTGAGCCGCCTGAGCCCCCAGGCGCCCCACAACTTACTTTTGATGGACGTTAGGTTCTTCTAGTTTTTGGCTTCACAAATAAAAGTGTGCATATCTTTGGGTGGATACAAGCACTCATTTCTGTTGACATCTAACGGTATTTTACACCAGGTTTTACTTTATTTTATTTTATTTTATCCTATCTTGTCTTATTTTGCGCACTAGGTTTTGATAAAGTAGAGGTGCAACATCCAGGTCCGAGTAGGTCCGTGCATTTGGGCTTGCAAGCCCCGATGTCTGGCGTGCAAGGGTAACACCAAAAGGCTGCGCGTGCGGTACTTTCAGAAACCGTTAACGACGCTCCCTCCACACCCGTCGGAGCTCTACCCGAGAGGGAACCTGCGGAGACCCCACGCGGACTGGAATCCGTTGTACCTTTTCTCAGCTCCTAGGGAGCGCGCCCGGCCCTCTGCTCAGCCTTCATAGGTACTAATGGTCTTAGAGAATTGAAGACTTCCCGAAGGACAGTGAACCATTCGTTGATTATATAAAGGACCTATTGCAATTAATAGATTTGGGTTTTTTTCCCTAGAGAGTGATTCGAGGAGAAGAGGGAGGGACAAAGGCAACGGATTGAATCAGGCCTCTGAGGCATTAGTCCCAGAGAAACTCGTAGAGAAGGCGGGGTGCCTCCAAGGGCCTCGTCCCCCCGTGCTTTTCTCTTCTTTGGAACATCTTCTTCCCGGTGACCTCCCCCTTCCAAAGCCTCATGAGGCTCGAGTCGGGCACTTGGCTCGCTCTACCCGGCTCAGATGGCGCAGGCTTGGCCTGGGCCCTACAGCGCACACCCTTGGGGCTTGGCTTTCTCCCAGGGGCCCCGGGGGCCGGGGGACCGGCAACCTGGGCTCCCTTCCCTCTGGGACGCGTTAGTGGCACCCTCCGGGAAGAGCACCCGGAAGGGCAGCTGTTGGGGGGGCAAGGCTGGGGGGAGCTCTCGGCCCGGGGTGGCGGGTGGCGGCTGCTCTGTGCGAGGACAGGACTCCCCGGTCACAGCCCCCGCGGCCCCTCAGGAGACCTCTGCCTCCCACCGACGTCACAGAAGCAAGGACTGTACATTTGCTGGACGTGGGTTTGAGCCGCTGGGTAAGGGCGCCCCGCAGGGTGACTGTCAGGGGAGCAGCGGGGATCCGGACCTCCCGGCCTCCGCGCCTCCCGCTCCCCTCCCCTCTTTCCCACCGTCTCTGAGGAGACTCGGGGAGGCAACGAGCCAGAAGCCGAGCTATACGGAGCCTCCTCAGTTGGTGCCAGTCCCGCTGTCCCCCGCAGTCCCCGGGGCGTGAGCCCCCTGGGACGGGCCCAGAATCCCGGGCTTGGGCTGCCGAAGCGTGAGCTCCTCCTTCTGGACCCCACCACACCTTCCTTCAGCTAGAAAGCTTTAGATCTGCTGCCCCTTCGCCTAAAATTCCCAGCTTTTCACCAGGCCTATCCGACACAGAGAGACACAGAGACACAGAGAGCGCCGAGTGGCTTCTGCGGGCCCTCAGGACTCCCGTTAGGCGTCCCCCGTCGGTACAGTTCTCCCCGCTCTTCCACGTCCGAGCTGGCCCCTCTCCCCCACCCTGCGCGCGGTTTCCTAACCGCTGATGGGTTTTCCAGTCTTAACCAACTGGCATAAGCTCCCTCCTCGTCACGACAGACCCCATATGCCAGGCGCACCGGGAAGGACCGACAAATATTAGTACATTCGAATGGATCCGATAAATGGGTCGTTACTGCTGCTGCTGGGCTCAGCCCCTCATCCTGGTTAAGAACGAGCCTCGTCCCCAAATACCCAAGCAGCGAGAGGATTTTTTTTTTTTCCAAAAGCGAGACTCAATTATATTCGCTTCAATGCAGGGTTTGCTTCCCCTCCTCGAGACGAGGCCCCGGAGGGTCGGGGAGAGGGAAAACAGCAATAGTAGCTGTAATCTCGGCGCTCCAGAAGCCTCGCGAGTCCGTGGGGACGGCACAGGTGTTGGCCTCCTCCGGGCACCTGCTCAGATCCTCCGCCCGCGGCCCTCCAGCGCTGCCCTGCCCACCACTCTCATAGCCGCCCCTCCGGTGGCACGTGCTGGGGGCTCACGGGGGAGGGAGGGGCACATCGGGGACTCTAGAAGTTCCGTGTAACTGAAATAAGGTGCACTCGCGGCGGGGCGGGGCGGGGCGGGCTGACGGACCAGGTGAGGCCGGAGGCTCAGCGGGGCTCGGGCCCTGAGGGGTCCCCGAGCGCGCCAAGGAGTTGATCCTGATGCCGAGGGGCAGCCCTGGGAGGGCTTTGAGCAGGAGGGCAGCTTTGCGCCATCCTCAAAAAGATAGAGACTCGGTCAGACCTATGTTTTACAGATTCCCCTTCCTGCCGTGTGCAACATTAACCAGAGGAGGGCAGAGCCGGAGGCAGGGAGGCCGGAGGAGGCCGTCCTGCTGCACAGGAGAATCACCTGGGGAGCCTTAAAGGTGAACATGGACGGGCCGGACCAGACATCACCTTTGTCGCCTCCAGCTCCCGGTGATCCCCAGGTGCAGCCAGTGTTGAGGCTCCCTGGCCGGGCAAAGCGGAAGAAGGTGCAGGGAGCCGGCTGGGGGCCCTGGGCCCTGGGGTAGCACCCAGCCCGCCCGTTTTCTCAGATTCACACTCATTTTGGCCCAACTGGTTGTTGAATTTAGCCGCGTGGTGCACAGCGTTTTCCGGCAGCGAGAGCACCCTGCGTGACGCAGTGGAAGTGCCACCTGTCACCGCGCGTTTGTCCAAAGCCTCAGAACACACAGCGCTGAGAGGGAGCGGCGGCCCTGGTGACCTGCTCTGCCGTGGAGGCTGGTGACCTGGCGGGGAGGCCGGCGTGAGCGGGCCCAGGGGCCGTGGGAGGTCTCTATGCACCGGTCACCCCTGCTGCGAACCTCAGGCTTCTCTAAAAACAGTAAAGTCCGTTGGGGCACCTGGTGGCCAGGTAGGTGGTAGGTTAAGCGTCGGGCTGGATTTTGGCCGAGGTCATGGTCTCAGGGTCAAGAGACGGAGCCGGCCCAGGCCCCGGGCAGCGGGGGGGGGGGGCTGCTGGAGGACCCTCCCTCTCCTCCTCCCTCTGCCCCCTCCCCTCACATGTGCTCCCTCTCATTCTCTCTAAAATAAGTAACCTTAAAAAAAAAAGTAAAAATCTATCCAAAAATATGTAAAACTCACACAAAATGTCCAAGTTTCTGCTTCTCTAAGAATTCCGGAGATCTGGCCGTACTGGGTCTGCGTCCTGCCACCACCCCCAGGGCCCCGCGCAGCTCGGTGGCCCGGCAGCCACTTGCTCCTGGGCTGAGGCCTGTCGGGGTGGGCCGGGAGGCGCAGAGTCGGACCCGCGGGCCGAGACCAAATCTGCACACGTACAAGGTCAGTCCGGGGGTGCCCGGGGGTCTGTCCGCTGAGCTCTGCCCTCGGCCCAGGCCGTGACCCCGGGGTCCTGGGATCGAGTCCTGCGCCCGGCAGCCTGCTTCTCCCTCTGCCCCTCACCTGCCTCACGCGCTCTCGCTCTCTCTCTCTCAGATAAATAAGTAAAACATTGTTTAAAAGTCAATCGAGATTGTTGAAATCCCAAGTATAGGAAAGATTTTACTAGTTAATGAAGACGAATCCAGACACCTCAGCCTCCCCTGCTCTTTAACAGAAAAACCTTTATTACATTCCTGTCATGGGTCTTCAGTAAGAACGGGCACTTTTAATCAATAATTTGTCCAAAAACAACAGGCAAAATAACAAGAGAGGATGAAAATAGAGTTGAGCTAGAAAGCAAAAGATCTGGATATTTTTTAAGCCTTTATTTATTTATTTCTGAGACACAGAGACATGGCCCAGGCCCAGGGAGAAGGAGGCCCCCGCTGAGCTGGGACCCGGTGCTAGAGGGCAGCCTGGGCCTCCCGCGCCGACCCGCCGCTAGAGGGCAGCCGCCCCTGCCTGGAAGCACCTGCCCGAGGCCTCAGCCTGAGGAGGGAGATGCCCCGGGGTGCAGGGCCGTGGGGTGCAGGGTGCAGGGCCACGGGGAGCAAGGAGCCGGCGGCGGGGTGCAGGACTGCAGGGTACAGGGACCCGGGGCGCAGGGAGCAGGGCCACAGGGAGCAGGGGGCAGGGGGCAGGACTGCGGGGTGCAGGGTGCAGGGCCGTGGGGTGCAGGATGCAGGACTGCCCCAAGCAGGGAGCCGGCCGTGGGGTGCAGGACCACAGGGTGCAGGGAGAAGGGAGCAGGAAGCAGGACCGCAGGGTGCAGGGCCATGGGGTGCAGAGAGCAGGGAGCGGGACCGTAGGGAACAGGGTGCGGAGCTGCAGGGACCCGGGGCGCAGGGTGCAGGGCCACGGGTGCAGGGAGCCGGACCACCCATGCGGGGAGCGCTCTGGGTCGGCCCAGCTTCCTGAGCACATGATGTGGAAACAAGTGACCATGGCATCCTGCCATTTGGTTCCACTGAGTGACAGTTGTCACACCCACCGAGCCCGCGGGCCCTTTCCTGTCTTGTGCACTGATTCTGTTTCAGTCCATGGGCGGAAATTCAGGAGAACGGGTCAGGCTGTGGGGACCCAGCGCCCCGAGAACTAGTACCCCTGGGAAGTAGCAGGGGCCCTGTTGATCCGCAGGGGGGGACCGCCCGGCTGGCAGTGGCTCGAGGGTCAGGCTTCAGCTCAGGTCAGGATCTCGGGGTCTGGGGTCCAGGATCTACCTGCGGGGAACAAGTTGGGTCTGAGCTCAGGGAGCGTGTGCTCGTCCCTCTGTCTCTCCCTCTCCCCCCCACTCATGCGCGTGTGCCCTCTCTCTGTCTCTCTCTGTCTCTCTCATTTAAATAACATTCTATGACACGCGAAGGTGCCACTCATTTGGGCGCGCAGCTCCGCGAGCTGTCCTAGGTGTGCGCCCCGGGGGACCCACCAGCCCAGCTGGGACACGGCAGCCTCCGGCGCGGCGCTAAGGCGTCCTGGGACCCTCAAGCGGATCCTCGTGGCCCCGGGAGGGCAGAGGCTGGGAGGGTGGAGGCCGGGAGGGCGGGGAGGCTGGGACCTGGGGGAACGGCCCCGACGTGCCAACGGCCTGTGCTTTTGTATTTTCCTGGTAAAATCAAGCAACGTGTTATTTTTAAAAAGTAAGAAATGACATTTTAAGAATCAGTTCCTTTTACCCAGCATCTTATGACATAATTTTCTTCCGAGCATGAAAACGCACCAAGTTCTCCAAAATCAGTGCAGTCGTGGCCCCGCGGCTTGGTTCCTGGAGGGGCCTACGCGCTGCGGTCGTCGGGCGCCGCTCAGAGGAGCCTGCAACCTGCTCCGTGAGCCCCCAGCTTTGTTCTGAGGACACCTTTCCCGGAGCACCTGGGAGGCGCCGGTCAGCCCAGGTCGCTGCAGCTGTCCCCGCGCTACAGAAGTGCAGCGCTGCCACCCCAGGGTGCTTGCCTGCTGGTGGCTTCTCACGGAAGCGCGGCCCACGCGTGGGCACAGCTCAGCGACTCAGCTGGCGGTGGACACGCCGGTCATCAACAGTGGGCCAGGGAACAGGGAGGCCTCTGGTCACCGAGCTACCCCTTAGAGCGCAGATGACCTTTACTGGCTACTTATTTATTTATTTATTTATGAATGAGAGACACAGAGAGAGGCAGAGACACAGGCAGAGAGAGAAGCAGGCTCCATGCAGGGAGCCCGACATGAGACTCGATCCCGGGACCCTGGGATCACAATCTGAGCCAAGGCCAGATGCTCAACCACTGAGTCCCCCAGGCTGCCCCCTTTACCTGCTTTTGAACTTTCCAGAATAGAGTCGTGTACTAGGTGCTGTTCTATGCCTGGCTTCCGCCCCTCGATATTTTGCGGTTGTTTTTCTTTTTGAGAAAGACATTCATGATGTATCGAAAGACATTCATCGTCTTTCTCTTGCTGTGTAGCATCCCCCTGGGTGGCCATCCCAGCCCTTGTTTATCCATTCCATATCGACCGACATGGGAACGGTTTCCAGTTATTGACTATTACAAATAAGGCTGCTACGAAGTTAAAAAAAAAATCTCTTGAGGATCCCTGGGTGGTTCAGTGCTGTGGTGCCACCTTCATCCCAGGGCGTGATCCTGGGGACCCGGGATCAAGTCCCGCATCAGGCTCCCTGCATGGAGCCTGCTTCTCCTTCTGCCTGTGTCTCTGCCCCCTCCCCCCCTGTGTGTGTCTCATGAATAAATAAATAAAATCTTAGAAAAAAATCTCTCAAAAAAAAAAAAAATCTCTCGATGCACATTACTCACACGTTGCCGGGGCCTACATCTGTTCAGCTGGAATTGAAGCTGCCAAAGAGCTTCCCAGTATGGTCGTGCTGATTATCTTCCTTTCAGCAACGTCTGACAATACTACTTGCTCCATTTGGTTGACATTTGATATAACTAATCTTTTTCA
This sequence comes from Vulpes lagopus, assembly GCF_018345385.1. NCBI lineage: Eukaryota > Metazoa > Chordata > Mammalia > Carnivora > Canidae > Vulpes > Vulpes lagopus. The sequence goes on from NC_054828.1 coordinate 52,459,831, forward strand.
TTTTAGATACTCTGGAATGCACAGTGGCATCTCACCAGGGCTTTCATTTGTAGGTAAGTCGACGTAAGTCGAGCACTTTATTCATTCTGGAGACTGGCTGTTTGGATGTCTTCTTTTGTAAAGTGCCTGTTCAAGTCTTTTGCCAGTTTTCTGTAAGACACTTGACATACATTTTTAATTTTTTTCTTTCTTTTTTAAACTTTCCATTATGAAACAGTTTCAGACTTCAGCAAAAAAAGTACCAAAAAAAAAAAAAATCCCACATTCCCTTCATCTAACTCGTATCCGTATCTTGCTTGACTGTCGTCCACTTATCAAAATCAAGAAGTTGACATTACTCATGTGCAGACCTTATTAAATTATCATGGGTTGTCTCTCTAATGTCTTTTTCCAGACCAGGAGCCAGCCTCTAGGTGTCATGTCGTCTTGCCATCCATTAATCTGGGATAGTTCTTTAGTCTCGGTCTTTAATGACCTTTGCCACTTTAGAAAAGTTGTATTGACTCGTTGTTTTGTAAAATGCCCTCCGTTAGCATTTGTCTCGTGTTCCCTCAAGATTAAATTCAGATAATGCCTCTTTGAAGGAGTGATGTTGTATTCTCAGTGCGTGGTAGCAGGGGGAGCATGGTGTCAACACATCTTATCAGTGGTGATGTCACCTTTGATCACTGGTTAGGCTGGTGCCTGCCAGGTGTGTCCAGTTTATTTATTTATTTTTAATGATTTTATGTATTTATTCATGAGAGACACAGAGAGAGAGAGAGAGAGAGGCAGAGACACAGGTAGAGGGAGAGGCAGGCTCCATGCAGGGAGCCCGATGCGGGACTCGATCCCGGGTCTCCAGGGTCATGCCCAGGGCCGAAGGCGGCGCTAAACCGCTGTGCCACCCAGGGATCCCGTGTCTCCGGTTTAAAATGACTTTTCCCTTTGTAGTTAGTAAATATCTAGTAACGCAGGAGGTACCTACTGTGTTTCTTGTCATTCTTATGCTCTCCAATGTTTCTAATTTATAGTATTCGCTTATGTCTTCTAAAAACTTTATTGTCTTTCAGGTTGGGATCTATAATCCATCTGCAACTGATTCTCTTTTAGGCAAGTGTCGAGATTTATTATTTTCTCACATGGTATCAGACTGACCTAGCACCATTTATGGGAAATCCATCCTTTGTTGTAAATCAGGTGACTGTATGGGTGAAGGTCCCTTTCTGCACTCTCTTGTCACATTGGTTCATTTGTCTATCCCTACGTGACTCCCACATTGACTTAAGAACCACATTATTAACTCCTGATATCTTTATATTTCCGGCTTTGATCTTTTTCAGAATAGAGTTGGCTATTTTGGGCCTTTTGCATTTCGGCTTAGATTTCAGAATCCATTTGTCGATTTTCAGCATAAACCTCTGATGGGATGATTTGGACCTGCCTTGAGTTTATCAGTCATTTTGGAAGCACTGTGTATTTACGGTATTGAATCTTCAAATTATGAACACAGTACTTCCCTCCATTTATTTTTTTTAGGATTTTATTTATTTATTCATGAGAGAGAGAGAGAGAGAGGCAGAGAGAGACGCAGGCAGAGGGAGAAGCAGGCTCCACGCAGGGAGCCCGACGTGGGACTCGATCCCAGGACCCCAGGATCACGCCCTGGGTGGAAGACGGCGCTAAACCGCTGAGCCACCAGGGCTGCCCACTTCCCTCCATTTAATCACATGTTCTTTTTTTTTTTTTTTTAATTTTTTTTTAAATTTTATTTATTTATGATAGTCATACAGAGAGAGAGAGAGAGGCAGAGACACAGGCAGAGGGAGAAGCAGGCTCCATGCACCGGGAGCCCGATGTGGGACTCGATCCCGGGTCTCCAGGATCGCGCCCTGGGCCAAAGGCAGGCGCCAAACCGCTGCGCCACCCAGGGATCCCCTAATCACATGTTCTTAATAACGTTTTATTGTTTTTGGTATAGTGGTCTTGCATAGCTTTCATTGATTTATTCCTAAATATTTGACGATTAACAATTTTTGAAATACGGAACTACGTGAGAAGAGAAAAGCATAGAGCAGTGGTTCTCAGTGGGAGGTGACTTTGCTCCCAGGATGACTTTGGCAGTACCTGGAGACATTTTTGTTTGTCACATGGGAGTAGTGCTAGTGGCCTTTAGTGGGTGAAAGCCAGGGATGCTGTTAAACATTCTACAATGCCCAGGTCAGTCATTCTCCCACAATGAGAAATTAGATAGCCAAAATGTCAAGGAACTTCAGTGTAGATGGAGTTAAGAATTTCCCCAAAAATGTCACTTAATAGTCACTATTTTTCATACATCACTTAAGGATTTTTGTATGTCGTGTACATGGTGATCTACAGTGACATTTTCATCATATCAATGTTATTCTTTCCTACTGGAGTGTGAATAAAGCTTGGCATTCTCAGGGTTTTAGAAAGAGGGTGTTATAATTGTTGGGAGATAATTCTCCATGGGTTTGGGTTTCCGTACATTTTCTGAGCAAAAGACATAGACCATTTTCTTCCAGGATGTTTGCATAACAGATAACCTTGGAAACATAAAGATAGAGGCTCCCTGTGGAGGGTTGGAGACATCTCGTCCTGGAGATAGTCCGGGGTAATAAAGCTAGAGACCTTGCCCTTCCTTTCCTGGAGATTATTTGCTTACATTTTAGTGTAATAAAAAGATAATACCTCTGGGGGCGGGGGGTGATAGGCAGGTTTGTTAGCAGGCCCCTTATAAGATTAGGGGTTTCCCAGGCTCCCTGTTCCTCACCTATGACAGATGCACAGTATGCCCGGGGTCCACCTCAGCCTACCCCCCCGCCCCGCGGCCCCCATGGGACTGGGAGGCAAGAAGGAGCCCATCGACCCGCTGGCTGTGGGTCATAAAGCTGTGCAAATCCATCCGGGCTTCTTGTCTCTTCACTGGCTGAGTCTACAGAAGCGTGTTCAACTGACCCAGCAGCTGCAGTCATCTCTGCCGCCTGGGTTGCTGGGTAACAGCCCAGTAGCAAGGCCTAGACCGACGCAGGGAGAGGAGCAAGGACCACCAGGGTCACACGTGTGACCTCTGTCCTGTACGGCGGGAGGGAGTTGCAGTCAAGGGACGCACAACTGTCTTATGAAGCGGCCGCGGGCCCCTCCTGAGCGGATGGGTTTTGGGGTCACCCGAGCACAAGCGTCCTGAGTGGGGGCCGCTCACCGTGAACTACTTGCGGCCGCTATGTTCTGTGAAAGCTAATGTGGCCACGTTCCCTTCGGGGCTGTCCACGTTCACCCGAGCGCTTGCAGAAACAACTGAGACCGTGTTGATCAGAGCTAATTTGTTTTCTCTTCTTTCTTTCTTTCTTTCTTTCTTTCTTTCTTTCTTTCTTTCTTTCTTTCTTTCTTTCTTTCTTTCTTTCTTTTAGCCAGAGCTAATTTTCTAAGGATGCTTTGATTTTACACACTAGCCATGTAGGTGAGCTACAGGCGTAGCAGCAGGAGAGGCCCAAGCTAGAAGAACAGGTGCTCAAAGTCAACATCCCTGAAGAAGTACCTGCCTCAGCAGCCCCAGGCTTCCGAGGGGCGCGGGCAGTGGAGGGAGGCCGTTGACCTGCAAACGCACCGTCATCGGATTCCAAATCTTTGCAGCAGTTTCTGTTGATACGATGCAAATGATTAACCTCCACGTGATCTAATCGGGTTTCTGTTTGGGCTGAACTGCAGCCGCTCCTGGTAACCAAAACTGAGTGTGGAGGAGGAGAAGAAGAGGAGAAAGGCGCTGCTCTTTTGAGACGTGAAAAAATGAAAATAGCAAATGCTGCCGCGTTGCCTTTGAGATCCTTCCTGTGGAACGTTAGGCTGCCTCCTGCTGGAGAACCAGCTTCCGACGGAACCCACCGCCTTGGCTGCTGCCGTCTATCTGCCAGCGAACATGCTTCCCGAGATCCTCGCTTCTAACCGTGCGATAAGCTGGGCAGTGCCCCTCTCCGAGCCCGTGAAGGTTCAGGTGTGCAGCATAACGACCTGACGCCTAGATACACGCTCCCACACAACCGGATCAACATCCGTCACCATCCACGGTTACAGTTTTTTCTTGTGATGAGAACTGTTAAGGTCTATTCTCTCAGCAACTTTTAAATATGCAATAGCGTATTATTACCTACAGTCAATAATGCTGCACATTACATCCCCGTGACTTAGTTATTCTATCGCTGGAAGTGTGTATCTTTTGACCTCTTTCACCCATTTTATCCCTGATCCGCTCCCCATCTTCTCTGGCAACCACTCATCTGTTCCCTGCAATGAGTTTTAGCTCAGTTTTTTGTTGTTCTTTTTTAGATTCCACATATAAGCAAAATCATACGGCATTGGTCTCTCTCTGTCTGATTTACTTAGCATAATACCCTCAAGGTCCATCCATGTTGTCATAAATGGCAGGATTTCATTCTTTTTTATGGCCGAATAGTATTCCAGTGTGTGTATACGTGTGTGTACCACATCTGTATCCATTCACCCTCAATGGACACTTAGGTTGTTTCCATACCTTGGCTGTTCTAAATAATGCTGCAATGAGCATGAGGTGCATATACCTCTCCAAACTAGGAAACACAGGTTTTCTACATGAGATCCCTCCTACAAACCTTTCATAGATTTTTTTTAAACAAGTCTAATACACTGCTGTGACTTGTGATTGGGATGCCTTATTACACCACCTCAGGAATCACTGGATTCTATGGTCTCCCAGAGGGTTTGTGCCTAAAGCACCACTAGTTGCCTGGCAGAAAGATGGAGAAGAGGAGATAGAGCACTGCTGTTCTTGGTGCAACAGGCTTCTGAACTATTTGGTTCTTAAAAGTCTGTGCATTTGCAACTTTGATTGAAATAAATACAATTCTGTGCATTTGCTACTTTGATTAAAATAAAAGTTATTGGGGCACCTGAGTGGCTCAGTGGGTTAAGCATCTGCTTTCAGCGCAGGTCATGATCTCCAGGTCCTGGGATCAAGCCCCACATCAGGATCAGCAGGGAATCTGCTTCTCCCTCTTTCTTGAGCTCTCTTGGGCTCTCTTGCTCTCTATCTCTCTCTCAAATAAATAAAATAAAATAAAATAAAATAAAATAAAATAAAATAAAATAAAATAAAATAAAATAAAAGCTATTTTTTAAAATGTGGTAGATGGGCTGAATAAAATGGACACAACTAAAAACAGAATGAATGAACATGTAAGATCAATCCTGAAGAGCCTCTCAGACTCAGAAATAAAGAACCAAAGCAAAACCAAAAAGAAAAAAAAAAGAAAAAAAAAGAAAGAAACAAAAACAACCATTGCAAGAAAAATTAAGTGACATAGAGGATAAGGTCAGAAGTTCCTACAGCATCAAACAGAAATTCCAGACAGAAAGAATGGAGATAATGGAAGAGAGACGATATAAAAGAAGAGTATTTCTGAATTCAGAAAGTCTTCTGAGTGAACAGACCTAAGAGTGCCAGTCAGGACTAGGGAAGCAGGTCCCCCTCCTAAACAGGTAGGGAGAGGTAGAAACAATCTTAAATCTTTCTAGTGAGAAAAACTAGATTACCTACAAAGGAACAAGAATCAGTATAACATCAGTTTTTCTTTGATATCTGTGGATTCTAGGGAACAATGAAGAAATATCATGAAGGACAGTATCAAAGTTAGTTTCCTTTAGATCCCCCAAACATAGCATTTATATATATATATTTTTTTTAATGTTTATTATATATGTTTATATATATATTAGATGGTAATATATAAATATATATATTTGTAGCAAATACTATTGATCGGGGATGGGAGTGACTGGTTGAAAGTTTTATTATTGACTTTTAATTTTATTTAGCTGTGACCGGGAAAATAGCCAACACTAATATAGAGCTTACAACAGTCTGAGAACTCTTAAAAATTTTACATATATTAAGTCATTTAATCCTTACACCTATGAGATAAGTACTATCATTATTGCCATTCTACAGATGAGAAAATTGAAGCACAGAAAAGATGAGTGACTTTCTTTAGGTCTCCAGCTAATAAATGGTAGAGATGAGATTCAAACTCTGTTTCTATTTTGGAATTTAAGTAATTTTCCTTGCAAATAAATATTTTGTTGGTTTTGTAAATATTCAGCAGACAATTGAAAAGAAGGTCCTTTTTCTGTAGAATATGGATTCCAGTTAGGTTCATAACTATTAATTCTATGTCAGTACAATATTGTCCTGATTACTGCTTTTTTTTTTGTTTTTTTGTTTTTTTTTGTTTGTTTGTTTGTTTTGGTTTGTTTCATTTGTCAACATCAGAGCAGAGACTGTTTAAAATATATTTCTTCCAGGCACCCTGGGTGGCTCAGTCAGTTGAGAGCTCAACTCTTGACTTCAGCTCAGGTCATGATCTTGGGGTCCTCAGACAGAGCCCCCAGTCAGGCTCCATGCCCAGCAGGGAGTCTGCTTGGGATTCTCTCCCTCTTCCTCTGCCCCTTCCCCTGCCCAAATGCATGTGCATGCTCTCTCTCTCTCTCTCTCAAATAGATACATAAAATCTTTAAAAAAATTTATTTCTCCTTCATATTGTAAAAAAAAAAAATTAAGTTTCTTCTACCTTTTATGTTTTCATTTCTCCGTTCCAGAATTTTTTCATAGTTCTATATACTTTTTTATGCTTACTCATCCTTGAATGTTAAAAGTTTTATATATGCTTTGCATTTGTTCCCAAACAGGATGAGGTAATTCTTCTTGGCTCCCTGCCTGTCTATTTGGATGCGGTTGGAACCTTCTCATATCTTAAGCTGAAGGATTGGTTACCTTCTGGCAGCCTGAGAAGACTGTGGTGGGAGCCAGCTGGCAAGGAATGTCTCCGCTGAAAGATTTCTTCCCAATGTTTTACGAAGCCACTGTCCCAAGGGGCCAGAGGTTCTGTGGCCTTTGTCCTTGCCTCCTTCCTGGCAAATGGCCAGACTGGATATCAGAGAGGAGCTGGCCCTGGCCGTTCAAAGCTTTCCTTTTTGCCTTAGGTCACTTCAGTAAGTATCAGGAAGAGAGAGTCAAAAAACTGGGCTGAGCCCACAGTCTGCTGTGGGAATGTTCTGGTTCCCTACGGCCCTGGGCGATAACCTCGGCAATCATTTACTATTGTTACCTCTCCTGAGGCTGGTGAGCGACAGGGCTCAGCCAGGTGGTTCTCTCAGTTGGCTTCCGTGAGACGGAGAAGATGAGGGAGTCCGCTCACAGGCCTTTCCATCCGCAGGGCTGGCACTGGCACTGGGGAAGTTCACGCTTGGGCTGGGACAGCGAGGGTTCCTCTGCCTTCTGTCTTCGTGTGGTCTGTCCACGTGCTCTCTGCAGCATGGTGGCTCCGGGGCAGCTGTACTTGCCACACAGCCACTCAAGGTGCCACACGCATTTGTTCTGAGCAAGAGAACTAGATGGAAGCTGTATCAGCTTTTAAGACCCAGCCTCGAAAGCCACATAGAGTCACTTTAGTTGTGTAGTCACAGCAGCCCATCCGAGGAGCCCACTCAGTTTCAAAGAGGTTCTCTCTCTCTCTCCTCCTCACTTAAATATTTTATGTATTTATTTGAAAGAGGGAGAGCACAAGCAGGGGGGAGAGGGAGAAGAAGACTCCTCGCTCATCAGGGAGCCCGACGTGGGGCTTGATCCCAGGATGACCTGGGCCAAAGGCAGATCCTTAACTGACTAAGCCACCCAGGTGCCCTGTGAGAGGCCATCTCTTGACTAGGGGTGAGGGAGGGCAGGGTTTTGGAAGAGCATGTGAGACGGAATGCATGTTGTGACCAATTTTGAAAAATACACTCCGCCACAGGAAGTTTGATACAATTTTGTTGAATTAATAAATGATCCTATACCATCAATAGGTAATACTTCTTGACACCTACTCTTCGGGGGTATCTAACCATTAGAGCTGTTGTGAAGATAAATTCATTAAAACTGTAGATCTAATGTACATGAGGTAGTGACTGGCACATAGTCAGTGCTTCTATAGATGCTAGCTGTGCTCTACAGGTAAAGAAAACTAGAGATCAATGACTATAGTGTCAACTGACCCCTCCTCCCTGCCATTCAGTTTCAGGTGTCCATTCTACTATTCAACAAGTTTTTTTAAAAAAATCTTGGTTAACCTACTTGTTTTGATGGAACATACCATCTGAAAGCTTCTTAAGAAAAGGTACATGAAAGATCAATTTCTTTGAAATCCTGCACGTCTGAAAATATCTTTATTTACCCCTATACTTGACCAATAGCTTGAATGGCTCTCTATGTGGGGAATAACTGTCTCCCAGAATTATAAAGACATTGTTCCGCAGTCTTTCAGTTTGGTGCGTTGCTGTGCAGAAATCTGGTTGTAGGGACCAATGGTAGGTTCCTCCAAGATGGGCTGCTTTGGGATGAACAGTATTTTGAGCTAAAAGCAATCAAAAGGGGATCCCTGGGTGGCTCAGTGGTTTAGAGCCACCTTCAGCCCAGGGTGTGATCCTAGAGTCCCGGAATCAAGTCCCATGTCGGGCTCCTTGCATGGAGCCTGCTTCTCCCTCTGCCTGTCTCTGCCTCGCTCTCTCTCTCTCTCTGTGTCTCTCATGAATAAATAAATAAATAAATAAATAAATAAATAAATAAATAAATATTTTTTTTAAAAAGCAATCAAAACCCAGCTGAGTTAAGAAAAGTTCTTTTCTGTCCCCTCCACTGCCTGGCTGTACCAGGAAGAGACTTACTAACAGATTCCTCTTAAGAAACTGACCTACATAATAGGGCAACGTTTGTTTTCCAAGCATCTCTCCTTCCCTTCCTGCTAATGGTCTTTCTCCTCTCGGGACCCTCAGGCCTCTAGCCCTCTTCTGAGCTCATGTACGTGACATGGAGCCTCACCGGCTGTGGACTTTCCATGTCTGTGCCGATTTCCTGTATGTATGCTCTTCAGTCTGACTCCCTCCTGTCATTCTGTCGATTTGATTCTTAGTCCAGCAAGAAGGATCTTGAAGGGCAGAGGAAATTCTTCTCCCCCCACCAGCCCCGCCCATAGTCTGCAACCTCATTTTCCCCTCTAGGTGCTTGTAAGACCTTCTCTATGTCCCGGGTCTTCTGAAATGTTATCCAGGTGTGCCTTGATGTGATTTTTCTTTGTTTGTTTTTGTCTGTTGTGCTGGGCTCAGCGAGTACTTTCAGTGTGGAAACTCAATTTGTACGCAGAAAGGATTAGGGGTCCTCAGAAAAAGACAGACACAGACAGGAGAGAAGTCATGGTAGGCTCCCCACCATCTGGTGGAAGAATGTAAGATCAAACAGCCACTCTTAGGCCAGGACATCACCCGATCACATCAGGGACAGTACAGCAGTGGAAACACTCCCGGGGCTGATCCAAAAATGAAGACTGACCTGTTGTAATTCTTGAATTATCTTTGCGGGATCTTAAACTCCTCTGAGCACTCAGATACCAGACCTACCGGAGCCAGAGAATTGATGATGCTGACCCCTGCCGGCCCTTGTGACTTTGACCCGGACTCTATTACCTTAAAATGACTTTTGGCCAAATTCCCTGCCAATTCCTCATTGCACAAGCCCCTTCATGAATATGCATGAACCCTAGCTTAAAACTTCCCCAGTTGTTCCCGGAGACACTCTTTTGGGGAATATCCCTTCACAAGTTGCAAGTTAAATACTTCCTTTGCCTAGTCTCTGGCTTGGTTGTGTCTTTTGACTGGACATTCACCAAGAGGCAAACCCAGTTTGGGATAATAATATCCTGTAGTTTGAAAAATATATAATTGTATTATTTAATTGATTTCTTCTCTGTTTCCCAGATGTCTTGGGCTGGCTTTCAAATTTTCTTATCTCTTTCTCCTTTTTGCCTTTTGTCTATTCATCCTAGCATATTTCCTTAACTTTATCTTCCTACCACTGTACTGAGATTTTCATTTTTGCTATCATATTTTTAATGTACAAGAGTTCTCTTTGGTTCTCTGTTCATTTTTTTTTTTAGAGAATCTATTCTATTTTTGTTCTAATTCTTTTTATTTCTCAAAGGAAATTGTTAATGGATTTTTGAAAGTTTTCCTCTCTCTACGTACTCTCTTTCTTTGAGATTTCTTTTTTCCTGTTCAGATTTATGTCAGATCCTTTCCTTAAATTCTGATAACCTGCAGCTTCAGGCAAGAGTGTCAGATTTAGCAAAACAAAACAAAACAGGACACCTACTTAAATTTGAATTTTAGATAAACAGTAAATAATTTTTAGTATAAGTATGTCCTGTGCAACATTAAGGACACATTATGGCATATAAGTATTTTATACTTTAGCGAAGAATTATTTATTGTTTATCTGCAGTTCCATTTAACTAGGTGTCCTCTATTTTATGTAGCAACCCTAAGAGTCAGATCCTAAGTGCTGCCTGGAGGCTCTGTGCGGGTGGGCGGGGCTTCACTAGGGTAAGTTCACTAAAGTCTTGCTTCTGTTTTCACTGAATACTTGATGACAGTCTCTCTGGGTCTTTACTCTCCCCAAAATAGAATATTCCAAACTCTACATTCTAGAAACCACATAAGGAAGATTACTGACCCGCTCGATATTCATCATATTAAGTTTCATAGAGATCTTCAGTGTCAGTACAGCTTCCCTAGCTAAGCGTGGCCGGCTGGACTAATAGCAAACCACAGGCCCCAAATGGTGTCACTTAGGAAGGCCCCACGTCATTAAACCAAGACTTAATCCCTGACCTCACTGCAGTTCCAACCCCCAGGAATGTAAGTTCTAACCAGTCACGGAATTTCCTGACCAGCACTAGGAAATTTAGGGATAGACCCTCTGTGCCCTCCACCTTGTCTAAAACAATGGAGACTTTGCTAATAATTTCCTCTTTTCCGCTCCTTCCCTACCTTTAACAACCTTTCCCTTTCTGTAGCCCTTTGGAGCGCCCCTCTAACCCGCTGGACTGACTAGTTTGCTGCCTGATTCAGGAATCGACCAATAGGGCCAATTAGATCTTTAAATTTTACTTCTGAATTTTTGTTATTTAACACTGCAAATTTTTTGTTGCTCCCCCCAGTCAGGGATGGAGCCCAATTCCGGTCCCGTGAATCCGGGCTAGCCTTAGCGACTTGCACGACCTGCACAGTGCAAGGGGGGGGGGGGAATGATCCTTGTTTTAAGCGACCAAGTTCTGAGGCATCTCGTGAGGGAGACTTAAGTAACCAGAACAACGTGACCACACGGTCCGGCCCATTCAAGAGATCCTCTGCTCTAACCCTCCAGCAGGTCTTCAATCTCTCCCTACAGCCCCCGGGTCCTACTCACGTAGGAAAAAATCCCTGTTCTTATTCTTATACAACCACTTCCAGGAGCAGCGGGGGCGGCAGCACCTGCAGGTGCTGAGAAATTCCACCGCACTGTGCTGCCGCTTGGCCTCACCCCTCTGGCTCAGGAGGCCGGCTGGGTCCGGGAGCCCGGGGCCGTCTGCTTTCCAGCCTCCAAATTTTGTTCTTTTTCCTCTCTTGTTACCTTGTTCTTGTTAAAATCTGCTTTTGTGGGCGCCTGGGGGGCTCAGCAGTTGAGCATCCACCTTCGGCCCAGGGTGTGGTCCTGGGGCCCGGATCGAGTCCCACATCGGGCTCCCTGCAGGGAGCCTGCTTCTCCGGCTGCCTCTGCCTCTCTCTGCCTCTGTCTCTCTCTGTGTCTCTGCCTCTCTGTCTGTCTCTCCTGAATAAATAACATTCTTAAAAAAATAAATAAATCTGCTCTTGTTTTAGTCGTATTTCAAGAGAGAGCTGAGGCAAATGCACGTGTTCCTTCTGCTATCTTTAAAGGCTCCTTTGAGTCTTTGATTTCATCAACTGTATTAATTTTTTTTACACCCCGTCTTAGGGGAGACTCCCTGGAAGCGGAGGCCGGTTCCCAGCACGGGCCTGTACCTGCCCGGGCAGCACAGCACCGAGGAGGAAGCCGGCTCGGCTGTGGCTTCTCCGGAGCTTCAGCTCCAGGCCTGAGCTCCAGAACCGGGAGTGGGGGAGCCACCAATGTGTCCCTGCCTTTCTACCCTGTGAAGTCAGCGGTGGACCTGGCTCCCAACCTGGCGGCAGGGCAGCTGTGCGAGCCCTGGGCCTTGCCCAGGGGAGGTGACCTGGGTGATCAGCTCCAGTCCCAACCCTTTCATTATTTTTTTTATTTTTTAGGGTAGCCCAATTGTTCATTTTTTTTTTAATTTTTATTTATTTATGATAGTCACAGAGAGAGAGAGAGGCAGACACAGGCAGAGGGAGAAGCAGGCTCCATGCACCAGGAGCCCGACGTGGGATTGGATCCCAGGACTCCAGGATCGCGCCCTGGGCCAAAGGCAGGGGCCAAACTGCTGCGCCACCCAGGGATCCCCCAATTGTTCATTTTTAAGGGATGCAATGGTGTCTCCCGGGGTCCTGGTGGGGCGGGGGCTAGCACCTTGGGGGTGGGGGTGCGGTGGCTAGCACCTGGGGGCGTGGGGGGTGCTAGAACCTGGGGGGGGGGGGGCCGGTGGCCAGCACCTGGGGGGCGGGGTGGCTAGCACCTGGGGGGCGGAGGGGGGCCAGCACCTGGGGGGCGGGGGTGGGGGGCTAGCACCTGGGGGGCGGGGGGCTAGCACCTGGGGGGTGGAGGGGGGCCAGCACCTGGGGGGCGGGGGTGGGGGGCTAGCACCTGGGGGGCGGGGGGCTAGCACCTGGGGGTGGAGGGGGGCCAGCACCTGGGGGGCGGGGGTGGGGGGCTAGCACCTGGGGAGCGGGGGTGACTAGCACCTTTGTCAATGGCCTGGGGGACGGGGGGGGGGGAGGGGGCCAGCACCTGGGGGGCGGGGGCGGAGGGGGGCGGTGATCCCGGGTGGGGTTGGGGCGCGCGGGGGCGATCAGCGGGGTCTCGGGCCAGGGCGGCGGGGGCGCGGGGTCGGCGGGCTTGGGGCGCCCCCTCCTCCGCGGGCCCCAGGTGCGCCTCCCCCCGGACGGCTTCCGGCCCGCGCAGAGGCCCGGCGGGTCTCGGCTCAGTCTCCACCCCGGAGTGGGGCGGGTCCGTCCGGGTCACACCCGCTCCCGGGCCGCCTGGGCGGGGTCCGCGCGGCCGCAGGGCTCGAGCACAGCCGGTGTCCGCAGCCAAGGTAAGGGGGCCTGGGGGGGCCTGGGGGGCCTGGGCGGGGGGCTGGGGGGGCCTGGAGGGGACCTGGCGGGGGCTGGGGGGCCTGGGGGGGCTCGGGGTGACGGCCCGGGGTGCGCCCAGCGGGTCCCGCCCGCCCCGTCGGGGAGGAGCAGCCGCAGCCGGCGCGGGCTCGGGGGGAACGAGAAGCGGCTGAGGCCCAGGTTGCCCCGCACCTGGCTCGCCCGAGGCTCGCCCGAGACCAGGTTGCCCCGCGAGTCTCTTTTCCCCTTTTAAGAAAGCTGCTCCCTCCTGCTGGTCTCCGGCCCTTCCCTCCCTCCGCGCCTCCGCCCGGCCCCGAGTGTCCTCCCCCCAACCCCCTTCCCCCCTACCCCCTTCCCCCTACCCCCTTCCCTCCTACCCCCTCCACCCCCACCATCCCCCCACCCCTCACCCCTCCATTCCATCCCCCCACCCCCTCCACCCCCTCACCCCCTCACCCCTCCATTCCATCCCCCCACCCCCTCCATCCCCCACCCCTCACCCCTCCATCCCCCCACCTCTCACCCCTCCATTCCATCCCTCCACCCCCTCACCCCCTCACCCCACCATCCCCCCACCCCTCACCCCTCCATTCCATCCCCCCCACCCCCTCCACCCCCCCCACCCCTCACCCCTCCATCCCCCCACCTCCCCTCACCCCTCCATCCCCCACCCTCACCCCTCCATTCCATCCCTCCACCCCCTCACCCCCTCACCCCTCCACTCCCTCCACCCCCTCACCCCTCCATTCCCCACACCTAGGAGCCCACTCCGGTCACCACCTCCACCACCTGAACCTGCCACCCGCCATAGCCCCGGCTCCCCCCTGGGTCAGGCTCTGGGAGCGGGGAAGGCTGAGCTGCAGCAGGAACCCCCCACAGTTCCGACAGGGTCCCCTGAGCTCCAGAAGGGACCGGGCCCCCCTCCAAGTTACACATCCCCGTCCTCTGTAGGTTGTAGGCAACCCTGGTGATGGCCAGACCCTAGCTCTTCAGGTGCAGGGACTTGAGAGGACAGACAGGTGGCAGAGGGAACAGGAGTGACATGGGCCCTCGCGGTCACCCAACACCTGCTTCACTGCCGGAGCCCAGCCCTCCCTGGGCAACGCCGGATCTCTGTTGTTTTGGGGAAACGCACACACACAGAACTTTCCATAAAGGGCCTCTAAGAACTTCCCTCCTAAATAGTCTTACATTTGGTTATAGGGATAATTTTTCTCTGAAAGCGAGTTAGAGACTAACACACACGGTCAAGTCAAATCACAGCGGCCCTCCACATCTGAAGGCTGAGCCTCCGGGTTGTCCTCAGACTCATGTCCTTTGGGCCCCGTTTGTCTGTCCAGCTCCTCCCTCATTTTCCCCACCTGGGTCCTCGGCTGGTCCACTAAGCCCCGTGTTCTGCAGGAGCAGGTGCTACGCTCTGCCCACTGCCAGGAACAGCTGAGGCTTTACTGTAAACCAGGGGCCGTGCTGTCAATTTGACCGAGATATTTGAGATCAAAAACACTTTTTATGCTAAAACAATCATACATTTTGGAGTAGAATTCAAAATTTATACCTTAAAAAAAGATTTATTTATTTGACAGAGAGAGAAGTACAAGCAGGGGGAGAGGGAGAAGGAGAAGCAGGCTCCCCGCCAAGCAGGGAGCCAGATGCGGGTGCTAGGATGCTCCATCCTGGGACCCTGGGGTCATGACCTGAGCCGAAGGCAGACACTTAACCCACTGAACCCCCTGCCCCCCCCAAATTTATACCTTTTTAATATAAAACAAGAAACTTTTTTTACTGGGGTTTAGGGCTTTGCTCTGCCCCCCACGAAGCCCCTGAGGGTTTGCTTTCACTGCAAGTAGTGTGATGGGTGCTGCTGTGTCCTACCTGGAGGGATCGGATTAGTGGTCGTCCTTGGCTACTCATTTACTCTTCATTTCAACTTGAGGTGGGGTTCCTTTTTTTTTTTTTTTTTTTTAATTTTTTTTTTTAATTTTTATTTATTTATGATAGTCACAGAGAGATAGAGAGAGAGGCAGAGACACAGGCAGAGGGAGAAGCAGGCTCCATGCACCGGGAGCCCGACGTGGGATTCGATCCCGGGTCTCCAGGATCGTGCCCTGGGCCAAAGGCAGGCGCCAAACCGCTGCGCCACCCAGGGATCCCGAGGTGGGGTTCCTAACCTTGTTTTACAGACTAGGTGGGCCTGGGGACACTTGTCAATGGCCGTAAATTCTTGAGGGGTTGGCATGTGGTGTCGGGCAGGGCTGGGGTGGATGGCAGGCTCCACTGAACGTGAGTTGTGGCTTTCGAGTCCCCTGGGCTGGGTGCACTTGGGATGGGGAGCTTTCCCAGCAGAGGTGTCTGGGCAGGGGTGTAGTCCCTTTGGCTGGGCCTGTGAAGGTAGAAGGTCAAACTGGGAGGACCTCTAAGGGCGTAGCTTCCTTACTTCGGGGTACATCAGGGATTCCTCAAGAAGCGTGCACGGCGTGCAGACCCTTGCCCACTCCCCAGAATCTCGCCCTGTATGACAGGGTTGGGCCCAGGAGAATGTAATCGGTTCCCCGGATGATTGTGATTTGGATGTTTCCTGGCCCTTGCTTTGAGTCAAGGAAGCTTCAGAAACACTTACATGAGCGTATGCGCGCTGGGTAGATTGCTTGGAGCCTTAACAAAGACACGGGACCTCAGGGAACTTAGGCCTGTCGTCCTGCTGCAAATTATAAATAAGGCGGTAAAAGCTGATGCCGTCCCCATTGTCAAGGACAGCTCTTTATTACACCTGTCACATCGGATTCACCCCGTAGTTTTACATTGCTTGACCCCCCCAGACCGAATAGAGGGTCTAAACTAAAAGGGTTTCATTCTTAGACTTCACGGGACCTGGGATGGGTTGCTGTGTCGGGAATAACGGACCTAGGAATTTGGCATTTCGAAGCCCCGTTGCTTGTTTCGAGCCTGTGGGTGTTGTGTCTGAGCTGGACTAAGGGCCTCGGCTGTGGGCACCTGACCCACCACCTTTGAACAGTTCTTTTTAAAGGTTTGAGATGGGTCCCCCCGGGGGCTCAGCGGTGGAGCCCCTGCCTTGGGCTCAGGTAGTGCCCTTGGGTCCCGGGATCGAGTCCTGTGTCCCCGAAGGGAGCCTGCTTCTCCCCCTGCCCGTGTCTCCGCCTCTCCGTGTCTCTCATGAATAAATAAAATAAACACAAGGATTTTTAAAAGATTTCATTTATTTGACACGGGGAGGGGGTTGCGAGGGAGAGGGAGAAGCAGGCCCCTGACCCAGGCCGCCCCGACCCACCTGCACCGAGGCCCCCAGCGCCAGCTCCTTGAGCAGCGGCCCTGGCCTAGTGTCATGTGTCACCCTGAGGGCTGAAGGAATATGTGCAAACCGAGGCCCGTCCCTGAGCTCAAGCTGCACAAAACGAGCCCCTTGTGCAGGTGACCTCCCCCCCAGGGCTTCCGGACTCCAGCTCTAGAGGAGGGTGCCCCTAGAAGAAACCCTCCGCAGGTGATTGTTGTGCACAGTGAAATTCGAGACCTTTCCCTGGGTATCACTTAGGTGCTTTATGGTCTGTATGGTAATGAGGATCGGTTGCAGCCACAGTGTGCTGACGTCATCCAAGGCCAGAGAAAGAAGGAAGTTGGCAGAGGCTAGTGCGGGGGCGTCTTCCTTCCAAAGCCTCTTGGTGGGTTTGTTCTTGTCTCTGACCCTGAAGGGGGTCACTTGGCCACTTGGAAACCGTTAGCTGCCGTTGGAATGGGGTTGCCTTGGACCGATCGTTATTTCTTCCCGGGATGAGGCCCGGACCCCTGCACGCCCGCAGCTTCTCTTAATGCGGAGGGAAGGTGGGGCGAGGGCAGCGTAGCCCGTCCCGTCGGGAGCCCTGCAGTGGTCCCTCCCGTGTCAAGTCAGGCCAAATTAAGTGACTGTGTCGGGGGCCTAAGTCTGCAGGCCAGAGCCGAGCCTGGATTTTGGCCCTTGTCTGGGATTTGCAGGCCGCCTTGTCCCGCACGGGGTGGCCTCCGTCGGGGGGCCCCTGGCGGCAGGGGGGCCGGCCGGGAGCTCAGAGGGTCCCGCACACGGAGCAGGGCCGCGCAGCTCTGCCCGGAGTGATGCATGTTTGCAGTGAGGGCTTTGAGAACTCCACTATTGACTTTACTATTTTTATAACATTTTAAAAATTTTTATGTATTTATTCATGAGACACACAGAGAGAGGCAGACGCAGGCCGAGGGAGGAGCAGGCTCCCTGCGGCCGATGCGGGACTCGATCCCCTGACCCCGGGGTCACGGCCTGGGCCCAAGGCGGCCGCTCGGCCGCTGAGCCCCCAGGGCCCCAGGAGTGTGCACTTGCACCCAGCGCCCAGCGTGTGAGGGTGCGCAAACCACCGTCTCCCAACACCGAGCCGCGTGAACCTCTTTTAGGTTGAAGTACGGGAAAGACACAGTTGTGCGCCCGGGTGCCAGGCCCAGCCCCCCGGGGCTCCGCGATCGCCTGGAGCTGAGGGCCGGCGACACCCACGGCCCCCCCAGGCCACGCCCGTGCGCCACCCGAGAGGCCCACAGCCGAGTCCGAGTCCGGAGCGGAGGTGAGGGAGGCAGGCGAGAATGGGAGCCGGCTCGGGGGCTCCGGGGCTCTGGGCCCATAGAAGAGTCCTGGAATCGGAGGGGGGGGGGGCGACCCGTGAACGCGGTCACTACCCCGACTGAGCCTCCCGGCCTTGGTTTCGCCTCCGGTTGTGGTCTCAGGGCCCCAGGGGCCTGGGTTCGAGCCCGGCATTGGCATCGGGCTCCCGCTCAGCAGGAGGCGGCTCCTCGCCCTCTCTCTGTCTCTGCCCCCCTCCTGCTCATGCTCTCTCTCTCTCTCTCTCTCTCTCTAATAAATAAATAAATCTTAAAAAAAATACCATTGAATTATATGCTTAAAACTGGTTAAAATGGTAAACATCGTCATGTGTATCTTATCACAATTTTCTCTAAAAATGTGCCTTCTCTACTCCTCGGTCTCCGGTGGGTGCCGGAGCGTCCTTGCATCAGCCTATTAGGAGTAACTGTGACATTTTCAGGGGTTTTGTGACCTGATTCAATTCAGTTATATGAACTTAGCAATAAATACATTATATTAAAATATGTTTATAAATAAGTTATATTTAGGGATCCCTGGTGGCGCAGCGGTTTGGCGCCTGCCTTTGGCCCAGGGCGCGATCCTGGAGACCCGGGATCGAATCCCACGTCGGGCTCCCGGTGCATGGAGCCTGCTTCTCCCTCTGCCTGTGTCTCTGCCTCTCTCTCTCTCTCTCTGTGACTATCATAAATAAATAAAAAATTTAAAAAAAAATAAGTTATATTTAAAGTAGCATCACTTCCTAATTATTTTACTACCTTTCGATATCCTGTATGCTCTTGTGGTTACTCACGCCTGTTTTGTCTTGAAATACTGCCTACCTAGTCCTAGTTCTAGGTTCAGTGACATCACATTGTGATTTGAAATCAGTCACGTTGCAAATATTCATGCCGAAGAAATGGCTACACAGCAGGGTTTTCTTTCTCTGGAGAGTCAGCTGTTAAGTTTATCCCCAAAATGTCGCCTGACCATGTGTTACTGGTGGGTCAGGGTTGAAGTAAGTTTGTAGGAATGAAGTTCCAGCTACTTGGGATCTTCCGGGGAACTTGCTTACGTTGAATTCTAGCCCTTTCCAGACAGCCGGGCCGTTGGGTATTTTGGGTGCCTAGGGAACGAGAGGGCGAGGCCAAGTTTAGTGGGTGGGAAACAAAATGAGTCATAGAGTAAATGAGTTACTCTAACATCCCGGGGAGATTGTCCTCGACTGGAACGTGAAGACGGGCGGGGAGACACTAGTAGAAATAAAATCAAGTGATTGCTCTCAAAATGCGAAAGAGATGCTTTTAAAGAAAGTTTTTATTATGGACATTTTCCAACATATGCTCAAGTGAGGGAATAGTTAAAATGAACCTCTATGTATTTATCTCTCAGCTCCACAGTGATCAATATTTCACCAAAAAAGAGACTTTCCAACTATTGAAGTGATAAGAGGGAGGAGCCCAAAGGAAAAGATGGCCAGATATGATTCAAAATGTTTCTTCCAAATTTTGGCTGTACTGAATTAAAAGGATAATATTAAATTGGTAAAATACTTAATAATACACCTTAGATATAAGATACTAAATTTTATAATATAGGAATAATTTCTATAAATTTTAGGAAAGCACCAAGATGCTAAAAATGGGTGAAAAATGCAGATAATACACAAAGGAGGATATAGATATGAGTTGAAAAAAGGGAAAGTCAGTGTTCCTACTTTAATTTTAAAAAAGGAAGTTAAACCAATAATAAGATTTAGTATTACACCCAAATGTTATGTTATAAAGAAATAAATAAAGCAAGCAAGCTTATGGCTTGGCTGGGCCTTGGACGTCCTTGTAAATTTGGAGGACAACTGGAAATATTCAGAAGTATCAGATATCACAAGAAATACAGCAAAAAAAAAAAAAATAATAATAAAATATCTTACAAAGCAAATTGTAGAGATTGTAGCCATGGCCTTTAAAAACCTGAACAACCAAAAAAGAAAATAAATAAAATTTTAAAAACGCTAAGCAAGCAATAATAGTGAATAAATTTTAACATATCATGTCATGAAAGAGTGTAATTCAGTAAAGGGATCTAGATGGTGATTGCGTGGAGTACAAAAAATGAAGAGGAAAGAACACAGCACAAAATCATCTACACACTGTGGCTACAACCAAAAGATTGGCACAAATAGAAATAACAGTAGATCGTAAGTCTACATTATTTTAAAATGTCCTTCTCACTGCATAAAGTCGATTAATTTACAAAATAAAATGAAAGAGAGAAATAGGGGATTGCCTAAGGCTTCAGTCCCTACGATTCTCTGAAAGTTCATTGTTTCCTTTCATAGGTGGTGGAAAGATTCATAATTTTTAGCATTGCAACGGAAATTTTTTCCTCTACCCACATTCTGCTTGTTAAGAAACAAGTTTATCAGATCACACAATTTAATAACAGCTGGAGGGAAGGAGAGGTTAACAGTAGGGGGTAAAGGTAGCACCAACTGTCCTGTTACCACCATAAAACCCTGAGGTTGCTAAAACAGAAAATAAAATCATAATAAATAACCCAATAATAAGTTTTACTATATAAATTAAATTACAACTTAATTTGAATTTACCAGACTTAAATTTCTGTTGCTATATTCCGTTGCTGAAACAGAAAACTGTAACGAGTAAGCCAAGTAACTTTTGGCCATGTACATCGATGATGTTTAATATTAAAAAATGAATAAAGGTTATTTTTAAAAAGCTAACCCATATTTTCTGTTTTATCCTTCCTGTGATATTTCCTGAGGTGGTAATACTAAATTTTTTATGATCTCTGCAGATAGACTCCATTTCTTCTAGCGCGATTCCTGCTGGAGGACTCTGTTTTTATTAATATAAAACAAAACAAAAAACCCCACAGAAACAGTGCAGTTGAAACCAAACAGTAGCGAAAAGAATGCTATTTAGATACGAATTTGGTAAGCCTTCCTAAGTGCATGTGTTTGTTTTACAAAATCTAAAATGCCTCATCACTTGAATCCAGTAAAAGGAGGGAGGGGACCCCTGGGTGGCTCAGCGGTTTAGCGCCCAGGGTGTGACCCGGGGTCCCGGGATCGAGTCCCGCGTCGGGCTCCCTGCGTGGAGCCTGCTTCTCCCTCTGCCTGTGTCTCTGCCTCTCTCTCTGTGTCTCTCTGTGTCTCTCATGAATAAATAAATAAAACCATAAAAAAATAAAAGGAGGGAAGGGATGGTCAGAGGAAATGAACCTGGGCCGTGATGTGCCGAGTACAGAACATCTCAGCCAAAGTCTTTAGTCCCAAAGGATTTCTTGGTGTTGCCACGTTCGTCATCCCGCCCTGTGCTGAAGGCCTCATTACTTCACCAGAACAGTGAGGGCGCCGCTAGTTCCCTGAACCTTGCTTCTGAACAATTAAGTGGATTATTTTCAGGAATGGACTTTCCCCCTGAATATTCCGAGGCCTTATTCCTTTTACCTTCTTCTCTAGCATTTTGTCCTGGGCCACTTTAGGGTTTTCTTTCTTCATTTAACAAATGGGGAAATGAAGGTACTAAGTGGATGAACAAACATTTTTTGTGGGATTTAAAAGATACCATCTGGGGGCACTTGGGCGGCTCAGGTCGTGATCCCTGGATCCGGGGATGGATCGGGCTCCCTGCCCAGCGGGGAGCCTGCTTCCCCCTCTGCTCCCTGCTCCCACTCTCCTTCGCTATTTCTGTCTCTATTTATAAATAAGCTAAATCTTTTTTTAAGAAATAAAAGAGAAGTCATCTGGTCATTCATGTAAAGTGTTGAGCGCACTGACGCGTAACAGAATAGGCGCTCGATGATAGCCACGCTCAGTACTGTCGGACGAGCCCAGGGGGTCCGGAGCGTGGTCTGCAGTACAAAGGGCGAGGCACGCACACTCGGTCCAATTATCTGGTAGTCACATTCGAGGAAGTCAAAAGAGACAGGCGAAATGAGCCTTAATGATAAATTTTACACTCTACGCAGTGGACCCAAAGTAGTATCATTCCAACGTCTAATCAATAGGAAGCAATACTGAGCTCCCTATACTGAGCTGTTTCCTAGTCTTCGAGCCGAGCCCTAACAGTCGGGTGTGAGTGTTTTACACTGACAGGACATCTGAATCTGAATTTCCACCAGAAACATTTGATTTGTATTTAGATTTCCTGAGTCACCTTTGACGGAGATTCACACACCCAAATTATTTTAAACATACTTAGTTTTCCCGTATCTGACATGAGCACCAAAAGATAATTTTACTTTAATATTTGCGTCCACATCGAAAAAGCTGTTTCATCTTTTTTAGGAGCCTTGATTTGACCGTATCATACTTTTTTATTTACTTATTTTAAATATTTTATTTATTTATTCGCGGGAGACCAGGGAGAGAGGCAGAGACACAGGCAGAGGGAGAAGCGGGGTTCCCACGGGGAGCCCAACGCGGGCCTCGATCCCTGGGACCCCGGGGCCACGGCCTGGGCCGAGGGCGGACGCCCCACCGCTGAGCCACCCGGCCCCGTCCTACTGGTTTCCATAGAGGCCGTGCCCTCTTCCATCCCTGCCGGCGGTACTCGAGGGTTCCCCGTCCTTGCACATTATTATTTCCTCGAAGGAGCCGTCCGGTGGGTGTGAGGAGAGTGTAACACGCTCCTGTACGGAGCCTATAACCGGTGTGCGGCCGCGCCAGCGGGAGGGGCGTCCCTGCAGCGCCCGGAGCCCCGTCGAGCCCCCGCAGCTGCCCCTGCGGCCTCGGCGCCGCCGCCAGCCCCTGGACGGCCTCCTGACCCAGCACCCAGTCGGGCCCCCGGTCGGGCCGGCTGTGCAAGCGGCCGCTTCCCGCCAGGGCCCCCGGGGCAGCCTGCTCCGGCTTCGCCCTCACCGGCTTGCTGAAGACGGGAAGACGCCAGCGCATCCCGCTCGGGGGACACGGACCGGGTGGCAGGTTTAGTCCTTGTTCCTCTGAAGGCTCCTCGCGCTGTCACCTGCCCGTTCGCACACGTGCGTTGGCGCGATAGGACACAAAGGCCTCCAGGATTGCGTAGACTTGTGTAAAAGCAGCTCTGGCTGCCTCCGACTGGGTGACCTTGGGCACCGGTCGCCTCCCACTAGGTGACCTTGGGCGCCGGCCGCCTCCGACTGGGTGACCTCGGGCACCGCGTGGGACCGTGCTCAGCGCCGGGCCTCGTGGGCCAGACGGGGAAGGAGCAGGACGCCCGTGGGTGCAGGGTGCTCCATGCAAGCAGGTGTCCCGGCCAGCTTCTCGGCCGCCCGAGGGAGGGGGACAGGCTGCGGGCCCCCCGGACGGCCTTGCGGAGTCCCGGCCGCGGCAGCAGGCTGAGCGCGGGCACCGCGGGCGGCCTGCGGGGCTGCTTTGGCTCGGCAGCCTGCTGCTGGCCACGGCGCGGGCCCTTCTCCGCGGGGCACGGCCGCACGATCGGCTGCAGCTCCTGGCACCCAGCGGTCCCTGTCGCCTTTGCAGAATGGGCGGGCAGGCGAGTGTGCGTGGAACGTCAGTGAGCTGTCGCATGGGCGCTGAGCGTGAGCACTTCGGTCCCCGCCGTCCTGTGTCTGCGCCACTGGCCCCAGAGCGGGGAGTCCAAGCAGTTTGTCTGCAGTTAAGAGGCTTAATGGTCAAAAGCAACAAAATAGAGCGCGGCTGCCGACAGGAGGGCCGAGGGTGGAGGGCGGCCGGCGGGAGGGCCTGGGACCTCCAGCGGCTCAGCTGACCGAGAGCGTCGCTGAGGAAAACCCGAGCAAACCCGAGCACGAGTCTATGCAGGCTGACACCTCAGGACCGGGGGGGGGGGGGGGGGGGGGGGGGGGGGGGGGGGGGACACAGGCTTCAGCAGACGCCTTCCCCGTGGGGACCGCGGGGTGCGCCGCCCCGGGACGTGTATCTGGCAAGGCACGGCCGGCACCCAGAGGCGGGCACCTGGCCCCTCGCCCCGCACGCGCTCGGGCCGCCGGTTCCGTGTCTCCAGTCGTGCGGCCCAGGGTGAGCGGCCGGAGCTCGGCCCGGGCTGGCGCTGGGGACCGTCCTGTGGCTCGTGGAGCGCAGGCGAGGGCCCGGCTGCAGGGGGCCGTCGGGTCAGATGGGCCACGGGCGGGAGGGGCGCTGGCCGCTTGCACCTCTCCCCGCCCGCCCTGGGACACAGCATCCCGGGTGGGGGGCCGCTCCGACAGACTTTGCCGCCTGTGGGGGCGACAGAGGAGGGGGAGCTTTAAAATGATTTGTCGGGGCGCCCGGGAGGCTCAGCAGGTTGAGCATCTGCCTTCAGCTCAGGTCATGGTCCCGGGGTCCTGGGATCGAGCCCTGCGTCGGGCTCCGCTCAGCGGGGACTTTCTCCCTCTCCCGCTGCTGCTCCCCCTGCTTGTGCCCGCTCTCGCTCGCTCTCCGTCAAATAGATGAAGAGAATCTTTTATTTTATTTTATTTTTTTAAATTTTATTATGATAGTCACACAGAGAGAGAGAGAGAGAAAAAGGCAGAGACACAGGCAGAGGGAGAAGCAGGCCCCATGCCCCGGGAACCCGACGTGGGACTCGATCCCGGGTCTCCAGGATCGTGCCCTGGGCCAAAGGCAGGCGCCAAACCACTGCGCCACCCAGGGATCCCCGAGAATCTTTTAAAAAATAAAATAAAATCACTTGTGGATTGAAATTATTGTCCCCCACAATATTGCGAATTGGTGGCTAAAATTTGGACGAAAGACTGTCACTAAGTCGTTTGCCCGCTATTGGGTAGGAAGAGATCCGTCCCGAAGATTCTTAGCGCGCATGCTCTGCCTTTGAGGAAGTGTCTCAAAATGCTTATTTCTGGGGGATCCTCGGGGGGCTCAGCGATTTAGCGCCAGCTTCGGCCCAGGCCATGATTCTGGAGACCCGGGATCGAGTCCCACATCGGGCTCCCTGCGTGGAGCCTGCTTCTCCCTCTGCCTGGGTCTCTGCCTCTCTCTCTCTCTCTGTGTCTCTTGAATAAATAAATTTTAAAAACCCAACAAAACAACAAAATGCTTATTTCTTCCAGACTCAAACCCCATCCGGGCAACAACCTTCCTTTACTTTTAGAAGGATCTAAGTTCCAAGGACAAAGGGTTGCATTCACTTCCCGATTCCACAGGGTTTGGAAAGCCCTTCAAAGCCAGCGCCTTGGGCGGGGCCCCGGGCACACCCTCCGCAACCCCGTGGAAGAGTGTAAATGTGTCACGCTGTGGGGTGTAAACTGAAACCGAGGGCCAGGGACAGCCAGGGAGGGTCACATGTGATCTCGGGGGGAGACGCGGAGAGCAGCTCCTCCAAGGACTGCAGATCCCTCGGTAAGGGCCGGGCTGCGTGGCCTGGGGCCTGGGGCAACCTGGTGACAGAGCGGAGGCCACCGGGGCCACGGGCTGTTGGGGGCTGTTGGGAGCTGTCAGGGACTGTCGGGGGCTGTTGGGAGCTATCGGGGGCTGTCGGGGGCTGTCGGGGGCTGTTGGGGGCTGTTGGGGGCTGTCCACGTCCCCGGCCCTGGTGGGGGCTCCACCTGCCCCCCACGAGCAGCGCCCCGGGAGGCGCCCGGCCCCCGCACTCTAGGTGGGTCAGGCCCCGGGGTGGCGCTGGGGACAGGCCCCCCCTCGCACACCCCCCCAAGTGCCGACACCTGCAGCCGAAGCCATCATGCTGGGACTTGGAGGACAGGCCACACGGCAGCCGACTCCAGGCCAGGGCGGGTGTGGCTGTCTTGGAATCAGAGCAGGGGGTGACCCTGGGCCGGGCCAGGTCACCATCTCCTGGGGGCTGTGCCCGATGGCCCGTCCAGGTGTTGCCCATGGCTCGACCCTGCTTCAAACCCGCTCGTCCCTTCAGGGGCTGCCCCCAGGTCAGGACGGGGTCCTTCTCCCTGAAATGAATTTGCATGGCTTTGTTTGGAGGGCGCTGGGCTGATTTCACTAGTCTGATGCTCAGGAAACCATCTCATTTGCCTGTTTTCCAAATTCCGGGAGAGTGGGGAGGAACCCGCCACGCTGCTGCCTGCACGGCAGCCGCTCAGGTAGTGCTCGGGATTGGACGGCCTTGATCCGTGTGCGGCGCCCGGGGGCTCCCTGGACAGCATATGCCTTTGGCCATGACCCTGGGTCCTGGGTTTGAGTCCCGCATCGGGCTCTCTGCAGGGAGCCTGCTTCTCCCCCTGCCTGGGGGTCTCCACCTCTCTCTCTGGGTCTCTCAGGAATAAATAGAATCTTAAAAAAATAATTTTCAGGAGCCCTATTGTGAACCCCAGTTGTAGAGTCCAGATCCCATAAAGCAGGTGCAGCTTCCCATCCACAGACTGGGTAACCCTTGGATTTTGGGGGGCATCACTAACACATGGCCCCCTCTCTCTGTGGTGAAGGGCCCTGGAGCATTTAAGGTCATTCGAGCCATAGGCCCAAGCCCGAGTGGGTTTGCCCTTTTCCTAAAACCGCGGCACGGTTGCTCATTATTTTGCCCCACCTGCAAGCGGCCAAGAAGCTTCTACAGGCCCGGCACAAAGTCTGGGTCACTGTGATCCCGGTGACGTCGTTCGGTCTGTGGGCTGGTAGGCCGGCCTCCAGACAGGAGCATGGACGGACCAAGGGAGTGGGGCCCAGGAGGGACCCCCAGGAAGAGTCCCGGCTCCTCGGGCTGCAGGGCAACGTGGAAGGACCTTGAGGTCGAGCTCCCGGAAGAAGGGCCCGGCATTCTTTGGGAGCCCACGGTCTAAGAAGAGGCCTGGGGCGATCCCGCAGCGGGGGGTGGTCTGAGGGACCCCTTCCCTCTGTGCCGGGAGCGACTCGCCCCTCAGCAGGTGCCAGACACCGCGCCAGGAAGCGTGAGTGCGGGGTAACGTTACATGTTAATACCCGATGGAAGAATCAAGGGGTGGCATTTCCAGCATCCATGTCTAGAATTTTTTAAAAATATTTATTTGCTCATGAGATACACAGAGAGAGGGGCAGAGACCCAGGCAGAGGGAGAAGCAGGCTCCTGCGGGGAGCCCGATGCGGGACTCGATCCCGGGACCCCAGGGTCGCGGCCTGAGCCAAAGGCAGATGCTCAACCGCTGAGCCCCCTGGGCGTCCCCATTTCTAGAATCTACTGAGAAAGTCATTTGGTGCTGGTAAGTAACGACTACCCGACAGCTGTCTCTCGATCAGTGGGCTTGGGCGGCGGGCTGTCCCGTCTGGTAGATGTACCCCGTGTTCACGCAGGATACATTTTTTCCCCTTTAGTAAGTTATTTCTAGCTCGTTGAATAATGACTCTCAGTATTTCCAGAAGGTTTTGCTCAAGCATTTTTTTCCACTTCTTGATGTGGTCAAAGGATTGGCAGTATTTCTACTAACGGCCGGCTTTTTGGGGGGAGGAGTTTTCCTTCCCGGCCTCCTTAGGTGTTGTCATCCGCAGCGGCTCCCCGTTATCCAGGGGTGTGTGTTCCAGGAACCCCGACGGGTGCCCGGAACCGCAGGTGGCCCGGAACGGTGCGCGAGCTGCTTTGTCCCGTACAGACGTACCTGTGGGAAAGTCTGATTTGTAAACTAGTAGGAGATTAACAACAAGAACAAATAATAAGTCTAACGATATTCTGTAATAAAAGTCATATAAATGGGGTCTCCCTCTCTTGAGACACCTGGTGATGCTGTAGTCTCCCTTCTTATGACGATGGGGGGGTACATGGGGTACCACGCGGCGGAGTGAGCTGGGGGACGTGGGCGTTGGGAGCAGCTTTAGTCTCCTTTGACCTGGTGTCAGGAGGAGGACCACCTGCTTCGGGACCGCAGTTGACCAAGACCACAGATGACGGAGGGTCACCACGTTCCAAACCAATGTAGAAACCAATGTCTTACCTTAGTCATTCTAGAATTTTCCTTCCTAGAGTGGAAAGCACAGTAAAGGGAGACTTTGCTCCGCAGAGCGTGTCCGCAGGCTGTGCCCTGATGAGCAGGCTCCGTCCGACTGCCGGGGAAGGTGGCGCCCCTGAGCCCTCCCAGGACGGGGCTGGGCCCAGGGCAAGTGGCGGCTGCGTCCCCGGGGGCCTGGCTCTCGGCTCCCCCCGCATTGGGCCACGAGGAGCAGCCCTTGGGGCTCGGTGGTGGCCCGGCCAGCGCGTGGACACCGGGCGGGCTCGGCGGGAGGGGCCCTGAGGCTGCTGCGGGCTGCAGAGCGGGGACTGAGCACGCAGCGGCTGGGGGGTCGCCGGGCGGTGGCCGTCCCTCCCCGGGGCCTCGGCCTCCTGTCCCCTCGGGGGACGCGCGTCTGCAGAGCAGCGGGGACGGTGTCCGCGGCAGCCTCCCTGCTACCCACCTGGCCGCGGCGCCTTCGGCGGTCCATGGGGCTGGCCTGCGGGGCCGGCGCTGCCTTTCCCTGGTGACCCACCTTTGAGCAAACCGCACGTCACCGTGGTCAGCGATTTTAGCGACGCATCGCTCAAGGCGGGAACCGCCCCTCTGCTTTTTTCACAGAGCAGCTTCCGGACTGGGACGGTGACCGGGACGTGGAGCGCGGAGCCACCATGGTAAGTGCGGGGGCACCGGGCCGCCTGCTGCCCGCGGCGGGGCACGAGCGCCGCCCTCCTGGTGCCCGCGCAGGTGCGGGATGTGCTTTCGGGCGTGCACTTGGCGGGCGCTGTTCCTCAGTAGGGAGGGGAGAGGGGCGGGAAGGGCCTCTGCCTCCCTCTCTCCCTCCCTCTCCTCCTTCCTTCCTTTCAGTCACCACGTTTTAACTTCTTCCCAGGACGGTAAGTCACTTGACCCTGAAAACTGACTCCAGAACGGACCCCTCTGCATCCTTCCAACATCCCAGATACAAAAAGAAGTCGTAGTTTTCCCATCCCGGGAGCTCCTCCGTGTTCACGTACAAACTGCAGGCACATGACAAGGAAAAACGAAAAACCCCCCAGGCCCACCTGCAGGACCCAGGGGCCACCCACACCTTGGCGGGACACCGCCGCAGGCTCCTGGGGAGGGGTGTGTGGCAGCGGGCAGGCGCGCCACCTGCCCCCTGTTTGGGGCGTGAGCGGGCCCCTCGGGCTGCACTAGCGGATCTTTGGGGCGGGCTGGGACTTGGAGCCTTGAGAGCTTCACGAAGTCCGGTCTTGAGCGGAAGCTGCCTCCTCCGGGGCTCTCCCCGCGGTGGCCGTCCCCTCCCCTCCTCCCGCCCAAAGAAGGTATCTGGACACACGGGTGCTCCTGACCCCTGGCCCCCGGAAGGGGTAGTGGACATGCAGTCTTCCACCTGGAGAGGAGCCGGAGACCCCGCCAGCTCTCACTGGCCTCCGCTAGGAACATGGAGGACAATGACTAATATACCCTTAGCATTGTTTTACCTGAGACATTCTAGAATTTTCTTCATCATCATGACAGTCAAAACCTCACTCATCTCTGCCCTAAATCTCCACGCTTTGTTTTAAAATTCGTTTCTTCTTGATTCTCCCTGGACACAGAACATTTATTTAGAAATGTTTACAGGGTCCCAACCTTGTGCCAGATGTGGTACTTGGCCCTGCGGACTCCAAATTAATGGGACAGTCTTCCTGCCTGCAGCAAGCTCACATAGGAGGCCTGTGGCCCAGTGACCCTTTACTGTGCTGTCCACTCGAGGAAGGTGACCTCAGTTGCTCTCATCTTTCCTCCTAGTACCTGTTTCTCCATCATCACTGATATTTGTTGGACAGATATCAAATTTTTTTATTTTTATTTTTTTTTAAAGGACATTTTTAAAGGTTAGGAAAAACACACAATGGTCGCAATATTGTAATTCCCAGGAATTGTTGATGGAATAAAATCATTTTATTTTATTTATTTTATTTTTTTTTAAGTTTTATTTATTTGTTTGAGAGACCGAGTGAGAGAGAGCATGAGCAGGGGGCAAGGAGGGGTAGAGGGAGAGAGAGCAGCAGACTCCCCACTGAGCAGGGAGCCCGAAGCAGGGCTTAATCCCAGGACCCTGGGACCATGACCTGGGCCAAAGGCAGATGCTCAACCACTGAGCACCCAGGTGCCCTCCCACTTTTTAGATCTTTTTTTTTTTTTTTTAAGATTTATTTATTATGACAGAGAGAGAGAGAGAGGCAGAGACACGGGCAGAGGGAGAAGCAGGCTCCACGCACAGACCCCGATGCAGAACTCGATCCTGGATCTCCAGGATCACACCCTGGGCCGCAGGCGGCACTAAACCACTGGGCCACCTGGGCTGCCCACTTTTTAGATCTTTTTAAAATTTTAATTTATTTTCACTTCAACTTGCCAACATATAGCATAACACCCATGTGTTTCTTCTTTTCTGCCCATTTCATGATTGGATTATTTGTTCTTTGGGTGTAGAGTTTGGCAAGTTCTTTATGGATCTTGGGTTCCAGCCCTTTATCTGATGTGTCGTTTGCAAATATCTTCTCCCATCCTGTCGGTTGTCTTTCAGTTTTGCTGACTGTTTCCTTTGCTGTGCAGAAGCCTTTTATCTTGATGAAGTCCCAGTAGTTCATTATCGCCTTTGTTTCCCTTGCCTTTGGTACGTGTCTTGCCAGAAGTTGCTGTGGCCAAGGTCAAAAAGGTTGTGGCCTGTGTTGTCCTTTAGGATTTTTTGTTTGTTCCTTTGGTTGGTTGGTTTTTTGTTTTCTGGGATTTTGATGGATTTCTGTCTCACATTTAGGTCTTTCATCCATGTTGAGTGTAGCTTTGAGGGTGGTGTGAGGAAGTGGCCCAGTTTCATTCTTCTGCGTGTGGCTGTTCAGTGTTCCCAGCACAGTTGAAGAGACTGTTTTTTCCAGTGGATCTTCTTTCCTGCTTTGTCAAAGATTAGTTGACTACAGAGTTGAGGGTCCATTTCTGGATTTTTCTATTCTGTTCCATTGATCTCTATGTCTGTTCTTGTGCCAGCAGCCAGCGTTCTGATTGTTATTACCGTAGATGAGTTTTGCCTGTTCCGGAACATCCTATCAACGGAGCCGTAGAGGATACGGTCTTCTGCGTCTGGTTTTTTTCCCACTGAGCATTTCGTTTTGGGCAATCCGTCCGTGTGGCCGTATCAGCGTTTGTTTCCTCGTGCCCTTTGATTGCTGATTGGTATTTACTGGGGAGTGTCATCAAAAAGATGTGACCACTGACTGGCCAGGGAGCTGGACCTGGGCCGTCGGAGGCGCCTCACCCCCGCCCCCCTTTGGAGGATCTGCTGACCAAGGGTACAGCCCTGAGACGGCGATGCGGTGAAGACGGCTGCACCGTAAACATGACTGAGCCCGCTCAGGGCCTCTTCATAACCTGAAGGTCTCGGGGCCGAGTCCAGGGATCGATTTGTCTTGCTGCTGCGTAAGACGAGCCTGGTGTCTAAGTTCCCTTTGCTGTTGTTAAAGCCGCTGCCAACCTCCTTCAGCCTCTCCCTGCCCCCTGCCCAGGGGGGCGGTTTCGGGCCACCCGGGAAAGCTCCTGAGGGCTTGTGGACCTACCGTGTTCTAATCTATCGTAGTCCAACTTCTGACATTTATTACCTTCCTGATTATTTTAATAACTGGATAATATTTCATCGATTATGATCTAACACCTTGTCTAGCCATTCGCTTTCGTTATTCTTTCCTGCATCCTCCCTGTTTCCTTTGTCTGCTGCTGCCACACGAAGCCTTCCTGGTACAGGACCCCTCGCTGTGCCAGGACGGATAATGGTGCATTATGCCCTGGAATTGGATCAATACGCTTACCGTAGGGCTAACAGGAACAAGTTTCCTGAGCTTATCTTTTTCCTGGAAGAAAGAGCCACTGAGAATGTTCATTGATAAGCTGAAGCATCTTTGCAAATGCCTCCATCGACATTTCTTGTTAGATATTAATTTTAACCCCACAATGGCATCCCTCAGCAATGCAGGTTGTGTTAAAGGTCGATGCAGTGTTTGGGAACCATCCAAAATTTTGCAATAGAGCTCAAAAGAATGCCGTGAAACATTTCCCCCGGAAAGCTATCTCCTAGTGGAACCAGTGGCTGAGGTAGGCCAGGTTGGAGTTTTGACAGCACGTCACCCATTTGCTGTTGATGCACATGGAAGAAAAGAATTAAGGTACCTGTATTAACTTCCTAGGGCTGCCGTAACAAAGTCTCACAAACTGGGTGGCTTAAAATAATAGGAATTTGTCTAATAGTTCGGGAGGCCAGAAATCCCAAATCAAGATGTCGGCGGGGCCAGGACCCTCTGAAACCTGTAGGTGACACTTCCCTGCCTCTTTCTAGCTTCTGGTGGTTTGCTGGCAGTCTTAGGCATTCTTTGGCTTGCGGCTTCTTAACCCCAATCCCTGCCTTCAGGGTCGTGTCCTGTTCTTCCTGTGTGTCTGTGTCTTCATGTGCTGTCTTCTTAGCAGGCCACCAACCATATTGGATTAGGGGATCCCCTTCTCCAGAATGATCTCATCTTAATGTAATTAATTACATCTGCCGTGACCCTCTTTCCCAATGAGGATATATTCTCAGGTGCTGGGGGTTAGGACTTCAACGTGTCTTTTTGGGGGTTACACTTGACCTCTAACAGTACCCAATGATTTCTACCTCCTTCTGTCAGGTGTATAGAGGGTGGTCTCCAAGTGCTAGATGCTGACCGCATCCAGGAGGTGAAAGCCTGGGCTTTCGGCAAACCAGGCCCACGCTGTCTGGTACCCGAGGCCTTTGGATGGGCTTGATGCGGGCCCCAGTGAGCAAGGTCCATCTCACTAGAGAACTTCCCTAAGGACATAAAAATCCTCTGTCCCTTTAGATGGTCCGCATCATATCGTTGGATGAAATTAAACCACCAGAGAGCCTTAGATCTATTCTACATTGTTTTTTCCACCTGTACAAACTCTGTCTTCTGGATTTTGCTTTGTCGTTACCCCATAGGCTTACATTAAGAGGCATCATCAGTGGGACGCCTGGGGGGCTCAGCAGTTGAGCCTCTGCCTGTGGCCCGGGCTGTGATCCTGGAGTCCCGGGATCGAGTCCCACATCAGGCTCCCTGCGTGGAGCCTGCTTCTCCCTCTGCCTGTGTCTCTGCCTCTCTCACTGTGTCCCTCATGAATAAATAAATAAAATCTTGAAAAAATACCCCCCCTTTTTTAAAGAGACATTATCAGAAATAGACAAAAGAATTTCACTCTCCTGTTTATTGTGGAGATGTTGGAATCATACTTGATGACGATGGTGATAGCCACTGAGTTTGAATGTCTGTTTCAGTGTTTAATATTTGCTGGATTCTGTGCTAAAAGCTTTGCCATCTTATTCTGCTCCATTATTACAGCAACTCTGTGAGTTGATATCATTATTTTCAAAGTACAAGTGGGAAAAAGGAGACCCCCCTACAGACAACCCAGCTAGGAAGGGTTGAAGCCAGGATTCAAGGCTGGGTCTATGGCACTCCAACGTCTGTGTTCCCCCGCGAAGCTTTGCTACCTCTCCCTGGAGCCTGCTGTGTCTGCTTCACAAAGACCCACAGATGAAATTTCCCCCAATGTTAGAATTCCCTTCACAGTGATTGTGACCCCAAGAGTGATGTAACAGTGACAAAACTCTCTCCATGAATATTAGATTTTACTAGATCCTGAGCACAAGGCTATGGGTTCATTTCACCCAAGGCTGACCTAGGATGTTAAAACCCTTCCCCCTTGCAGGAGCGCGTATCCTCTCGCTCTGTTTCCTCCCATCACCAGAACATCCTACCACCATTCACCAAAAAAGACCATTATCAGAAAAGTCACGAGAAACAGTCACCTACTCTGTGACCTGTGCCCTAAATGCAGCCTCGGCTGTCTCTGCCTTCTCAGCTTGTGAGCTCCTAGCATCCTAAAAGCACATAGCACCGGCTGTGAACAGGAAGGTCTGCAGCTTGGTCTGAATTCCATTGACATCCTGGTGGCTTCCCAATGCTCTTAGGACAGACTAGAAACCCCTTACCCCAGTGAGGGCTGTCTTGCTCTGGCCTCAGCCCACCCCTCTGATTCTCTTTCATCCTTTTTCACTTTTGAAAATTCTATGGAAAAGTGTAAATACCTAAGAAAGTAGACTGAGTATCAAAAAGAACCCCGGTGTGCCTACTGATAATTATTAACCTATGGTCAGACCTGTTTCTTCTTTATCTCCAACT
The DNA here is from genome assembly GCF_018345385.1 of Vulpes lagopus. NCBI lineage: Eukaryota > Metazoa > Chordata > Mammalia > Carnivora > Canidae > Vulpes > Vulpes lagopus. The sequence continues at coordinate 52,493,662 of NC_054828.1, forward strand.
TCCCCCCACCTGTGTTATTTTGAAGCAAATTCTGGAATCTTATCCTCTTTAACCCTGTAAACCCTGGATTTTGCGGATTACAACCCTGTACTGTGGGTTGACATTTTCCTCTCCCTTCTATTTTCTGTAAATTGGTATTTGGCTCTAGGGGCTTGATTGGATTCAGGTTTGATTTGTTCCTTTCTTGGGACAGGGGGTGCAGATGAGATGACTGCACAGGTGATAGTGGAACTTATCTTACTACTGTCCTCCTTGCCCACCTCCAACTGGGGCCACACTGGCCTCCGTCCTGCTTCTCACATACAAGCTAGACCCAGCCTCAGGGCCTTTGCCTGTAACCCCCGTTTCCTCTGCCTGTAACCCCGCCACCACCACCACCCCACCCTGCAACCCCCTATCTTTGCGTGGCCACCTGCTTCATGTCATTCAGGTCTCAGCCTACATGTTGCTGCTCAGAGCAGCCCCTGCAGGACCTCTCTATTGGCGCCCTAGCACTTCCCACCGTTGGACACCATTTATGGATTAATTTGTTGGCTTGTTGATTGTCTCCCTCCTCCTGCACTAGAGCCTCAGCTCCATGGGAGCAAGAACCTCATCTCTCATGCTCACTGTGGTATCTAGAATAGTCTGCTGTAGCCCCAGCAGCAGCTTGTGCTGAGGGGGATGATGACGCCGCTCACTTACATCTTCCTCTGTGTGCTCAGGCAGCCAAGGGAGGCACCGTCAAACCCGCGTCAGGATTCAATGCCACCGAGGATGCACAGACCCTGAGGAAGGCCATGAAGGGGCTTGGTGAGTGTCCCAGCAGAGGTGAATGCTCCCTGATGTGTTGTGCGTCACAGAGTCACACAGAGGGTGTTGTGTCCACTGGCAAAAAATGAGTAGGTCTCTAAGAAAATACAGTGGGAACAAACTGGCTTTTGAGACAAATTAGATGAGAGGATATTAATCACTTTTTTTTTTACAGAAATAACATTTAATGCACTCATTCTGGATTTCCTCATTTAAATCTGTTTTTCGTTTGAAACTCTGTTTTGCATGAGAACATTACGAATCTACATATAAAACTTGAGCAATGTACCTGTTTTCCAGCTGGTGCAGCGGGTGTATGTATAGTGCCACAGGGTTTACAAAGCACTTTCACAAATATTATTTCGATGGGTGCGTAACACGACAGCCCAGTAATGCAGTGAAAGCAACGACTGCTTTTGTTATTTTCAGCGCATTTCATGGAATGTGAAGCTGAGACCCAGAGAAGTGAAGTCACATAGTAAGTGGAACTGAGCCAGGAGTCACACTTGGCAGGCAGGGCCTCCTGTAGGCATGCGGGCACACTGCAGGCTGCCCCGGATTATTCTCTTGCCTTGTGTAGACGTTCACCCAGAGAAGTGCCCTTGGTTCTTAGCTGCTATTTATAATTTCCTTGAGATGTGGCTTAAAACATTTGATCCTGAAGCCTTATTTCCCAATTTTTCTCCCCTCTGAGAGCTCATTTTACTTAGCCCCAGTGTTATTAGCAGCAGATATGACAAGCACAGTAACAGGCAAAAGCTTGTTGTACTGCTGAGAAGCTGAGATTTAGGCAGGTGGCGAACTTGCCCAACATCCCAGAGCCAGTAGACGTTAGTCAGGAGCTAGGCAATTCCAGGCAGCCAGACCGAGGCAGTCTGACTCCAGAGCTGGAGTTTAAGTCCCTATGCTCTCCTGCTGCCCCGCTCTGAACGGAACATTGTTCTGAATCTAGACAGCCTTCTCCTCATTTTTCCCTCTTTCATGAATAAGATGGAAAATGTGCTTGGCCCACTCTTTTTCCCCGTTCTCCTGCTTCTTTGGTATACAGCAAGAACACCGTAATCCAGGGTGTGGACCACACGGCATTCAGAATTCTCAAAATAAAAGTCAGGAGACGTTTGACAGCCAATGCTTGTCAGTGTCTGCTGTGTGGAGACCCGTCAGTGGGAGGTAGATGGTTGGAGGAGACAAGGATTACAACCCCTACTTCACGGAGGCCATGGGTGCTGGATGGGCATGGCGTGAGCGGAGATGACTGTAATAATGTGACAACAGCTGCCATAATATGATGGTGATAGGAGGGGCACAAATAAGGTACCATTAGGTTCAGAGAGGAGATCATATTTAATTTGGGGACATCAGGCAAAACTTCTCAGAGACTGTAGAATTTGAGATGAGCCTTGCGAGATAGGTTGTGGCAACAGAGATAAGAGAGAATGTGTTTCAGCTGAATGGAGTCGCATGAGCAAAGGCATGGGATGAGTGCGAGTATTGTCCCATTTTCCGGGTCGGTGGAGGCCTAGGGGAGTCACAGAAAATACATGGAAATGTGGCTTGCCCCAGGAGGTTGTTGGAAAACAGTTGTCGGCCGGTCCAGAGGGCGGTCCTGAGGTTGCCGCTGACAAGGCCCCCTGGAGAATCACAGACGTGGGGAGATGCCAGGAAACCAGCGCCACAATCGACATCCTAGGCGGTGGCCAGAGGGGCGTACAAACCAATAGACCGAGAGTGAGGGAGGTCGGGAGGAGGGAGTGCAGTACATTGGAGCAAGTGCCATCATTCAAGAGCGAGGTCTGTGAAATCTGGCTGCCTGAGTTCCTTTCCTGTGCGTATTTACAACAGCACACGGGGTCTCGCGGAAAGTCTCCAATGCCAGACTGCTGCTCCTGTAGAAAGCCCGCGGATGGGGGCCGGGGACATTCCTGAGCCTGAGGGCGGGGGACACGCGGGAGTTTTACTATTTAGGAAAATTAATCTAGCAAGAGTTTGGAAAGACCAATTAGGAGATAAGAATACCAATGACCAGACTTCACATTTGTCTAAGCCCCTAAAGTCCTGAATCTGAGTAGTAGTGGTAGGAATCAAAGAGGAGAAGCACGCAAAAAAGATTTTAGAGTTAGATTTTTGTATGCCTTGGCAGGAAATTTGAATGTAGAGGATGAGGGAGGGTAAAAACAATAAATAAATAAAAATCAAAGCTATGTTGAGAATTCAGATTTGACTAACTGAAAGGATGGTGCCTTTTATAGAAATAGGGGTGAGCAAGAGATGACCTCCCCCCACTCAGAGTTCTGAAGGAGAACAGGAAGTTTGTATGTAGAGACCTGTTTTGTTTTGTTTTATTTTGTTTAAAGATTTTATTTATTCATAAGAGGCGCAGAGAATGAGAGAGAGAGAGAGAGAGGCAGAGACACAGGCAGAGGGAGAAGCAGGCTCCATGCAGGGAGCCCGATGCGGGACTTGATCCCGGGACCCCTGGTCACGGGGGATCCTGGGGTCACGCCCTGAGCTGAAGGCAGATGCTGAGCCACTGAGCCTCCCAGGCGTACCCCCATTTTTTTCCTAATACAACAGAGAGTAGGGCCCTAAGATACGTAAACACAGTGCTATAGCTTCCTCCCTACAGCTCACACTTTTCTGGATCTCTAATCTTGCGAAGAATACCTATGGTAAATCTATATTTTTTTCATTTCTCCCTGAAATCTCCCAGCAGAATCTTTGCCGTAGTCCCACACAATTCCCCATACAGGTTAAACAGTGAGGAAGCGGAAAACTCACCAAACATACATGGACGTCCAGCTGTTAGTAAGACAAGGGACCGATTTTGAAAAAATCAGAATAAAGCCGTCCTGGCAAAAGTTGCTGCAAGAAGCCTGCAAACAAAATTGAGAAGGTTTACAATTTGTAATTCTCACGAAGTTTTGGTAGGATATTGCACGGTGGGAATTTTTTTTAGCAGTTCTAAGAAGGGAACCACCGAGGTCGGGAAAGATAGCCTGGAAATGAAAAGCCACACCTGCGGATCTGAAAGCTCAGGGCAGGGGCAGCCCTGGTAGCACAGCGGTTTGGTGCCGCCTGCAGCCCAGGGCCTGATCCTGGAGACTCGGGATCAAGTCCCATGTCGGGCTCCCTGCATGGAGCCTGCTTCTCCCTCTGCCTCTTGCTTGCTTGCTCTGTATCTCTCATGAGTAAATAAAATAAAATCTTAAAAAAAAAAAAAAAAAAGAAAGCTCAGGGCAGGCAGTGAGCAGCCCACTAAAACCCTGCAAGCACTGGGTGAAGGGGGTGCAAGTACACTAGTGATGAGTGCTCCGTGACGTACAGAATTGTTGGATCCCTATGTCGTACGCCTGAAACCAGCATGGTGCTGTTTGGTAATTAAAGTGAAATTAAGGGGGGGAAACCCCCTGCAAGAGGCTGAGTGAATCAAGAGTCCAAATTGTTTCAAGACTCAGAGGAAATTTTAACAAACTTAGAAATGAGGAGAGGGGGCACCTGGGGGGCTCAGTTGGTTAAGCATCTGACTTCAGCTCAGGTTGTGATCTTGGGGTCCAGGGATCGAGTCTCACTTCAGATCTCTGCACTCAGCCGGGAGTCTGCGTCTCCCTCTCGCTCGGCCCACTCTTGCACGCTCTCTCTCTCTCTCAAATACATAAATAAAATCCTTTTTTAAAATATGAGAGAAAAAGCAAGAACACAAGATAGAGGAGAACCAGAAGACATGCCAAGAACTGCAGGGGGGACCGAGGGCCCGACCCGGTCAGCAGTTGGTGCCCGTTCAGCGAGTGCGGGCGCCCCGAGGGAATCCGGGGAGGCCGCGGGCCCGCAGGCCGCGGTGCAGGAGGACGCCAGCGCTCACACGAGGTAGCTTCTCTGTTCAGTGGCGAACAGGTGATTGAAAGGAGAGGCCGAGACTCAAATCGCGTTGTCTGGTTCCTGAAAAAATAGACGAACCTACCAAACCAGAACCTCTTTTCTTAAAAAGTGTGTGTTTGGGTAGCGCTGGTGTCCCTGGGGGAACCCGTTTGCTCGCTCCTCCCCAGATCACCTCACCCGCTGTCCCTGCTCCCCGCCAGGCACCGACGAAGATGCCATCATCGGCGTCCTGGCCCACCGCAACACGGCCCAGCGCCAGGAGATCAGGACGGCCTACAAGAGCACCATCGGCAGGGTAGGCGGCCCCTGCGGCCCCCCAGGACCTCCCAGGGCAGGGAGGCCGGGCCCCTCCCCGTCTCGATTCCTGCAGTGGCCCTGTGTTTGCGAGAGCGGATCCTTGCCTTGTTTAAAGATGTTCTTGGGGGAAAAAAACCTAAAACGGTGTCAGCAGGTTCCGTCCGCTGCCCTTGGGCAGGAGTGACTTCTGGGGGCTCTTGGTGTCTTCCCACTCGGCCCCTCGCGGGGACTCGGTCGCTCAGTGGACTCCGCCGCCACCCTTGGGAGCACCTCCCCTGATCCTGGTCGGGCTTAGGCCACCTGCGGACGACGAAGCGGTGCTTAGACCTTGTTTGTTTTAAAAAGGCTGTCCTGGGACTGAGAGTCCCTGCTGACCCTTCCCACACGCCCGCCTGTAGCGTATATTCACTCCTTTGATGCTCCTCAGCCGAGGGGCACCCCCTCAAGTTCCCGAGCGGGCCTGGGTGTTTGTGAACACGCGGTCGATCTGTCCGCTTACGTGTTCAGAAAGGGAGCCTCTTTCAAACTCCGCTTTCGGCAGCTCGCTTAGCAGGACCATTCCACCCAACCTTTCCTCGTCACTGCGGACCCACCTGTGTGATTGGCAGGAAGCCTTTTTTAGAGGCTAAGCGGCGGCGGGGACAGGGTGGCGGGGCCGCTCACCGGCGCGTCTGCGGGCCAACTGTGGCCGGGACGGCAGGGAAAGGGATTCTTCGCAGCTCAGACTGTCGTTTGGGCATTTGAAACTCCCCTCCGTCCCGCAGACACTTAATGAGCACAAACCGGCATGAACACGCATGGGATAGGTGAACGGGAATATTCAGCCTCAGAACTAAGCTAATCTGACGGCCGTTTGGCAAGATGCCCAACGTTAGCGGATTGAGCACTAAGTAGTTTGTTCACCTGTTCGGTGCCTGTGGATTTGGCCTAGGAATCTGCACAAGAGATGAAACACGGGGCTGTGCAGTCAGGTTTGTGAGAATCGGAGATCTGACTCGAACAGTATCTCAGCTTCTTACTTTAGTTGATCAATTTTTTAAAAAGATTTTATTTATTTATCCACGAGAGACACAGAGAGAGGGAAAGAGGCAGAGACCCAGGCAGAGGGAGAAGCAGGCTCCCTGCGGGGAGCTGGATGTGGGACTCGATCCCAAGACCCCAGGGTCACACCCTGGGCCGAAGGCAGATGCTGGACTGACTGAGCCCCCCAGGGCCCTTTGCAAAGCTCTTCAGTGCCTGCTTACGGGGATACTCGGCTCCTCAAATCTGCCTCTGCGTTGTTTGCGGTGACACGCGGTTTTGGCCGAAGCACAGGAAGAAAGGCTGGTGTCGCAGAGCCGTAGTGGGCAAAGGGCCTCATAGAGGCCTCTTGGCATAAGGGTAGGCACGTGGATGCAGCAGGGAGCCTTTGCAGACCTCCGCGGTGCAGCTGCGGCTGCGGGAGAGGGACCACGGGAGAGGACAGGGGCGACTCAGAGTCACCAGCAGGGGAGCTGGGACCGTGCAGGCCTCGCGGCCGGTCCCCGCCCCCCCCCCCCCCCCCGAGGGGCCGCTGGTTGCCGTGAGCCTGGCAGGTGAACGGGCCCCTGGCTCGCTCCGCAGGACCTGATGGACGACCTGAAGTCGGAGCTGAGCGGCAACTTCGAGCGGGTGATCGTGGGGATGATGACGCCCACCGTGCTGTACGACGTGCAGGAGCTGCGCAGGGCCATGAAGGTACGCGCCCGCCTGTCCTGCAGCGCCCGGGCCCGCTCCTCCCCGGGTCCAGCCCCACAGGCTCCCGGCGGGGTCGCGGCCTTGGCGAGGTGAAGCCTCGTGGCTGCCAGGGCGGGGGCTCCCAGCTGCCGGAGGGGGTTCTCGGCCAGCGCCTGCCCGTCCTTGATCCCTGTCAGCGAGCAGCCTCGTGCCAGGCTCTGTCCGGGAAAGCGAAGAGGTGCTGGTCTTTGCCAGGAGGTTCAAACCTGGGGGAGGTCAAGGAGAGTCGCCCCGGCCCCCGTCGCGGGCAGCCGCGGGGCACAGCCTGGCGCAGCAACCGTCCGGTACAAACAGCCCAGCGGGGTTGCGATCACTAGACAGCGTCGTGGTGAAGCACCCTGCAGTTTGGGGGGGACAATTAAGATGGGCAAATCCTACTGCTAGAACCCCGTGGGTTGTCTTTACGCCCCGTGGGCTCCGGGCCGGAGGCCTCCAGGTCCGCGCTCAGCAGTAGACGGGCTCCTAAGCCCTCTCTCCCCGCCTCGCGTCCAGGGAGCTGGCACGGACGAGGGCTGCCTCATCGAGATCCTGGCCTCGCGGACGCCCGAGGAGCTCCGGCGCATAAACCAGACCTACCAGCTCCGTATGTAGCCCTCAGTGGCCCCGTTGGGCTTTCCTTGCGATTTGAGAAGTACTAGCGGGGGGTAGTGCCCACCGATTCAGCCGTCCTCATGGAGACCCTGACCACGGGGGATCCCCAGGTCACTTCCCTAGACGGTTCCCGTGGCTTCTCAGGACCTTTCTGGTGAAGATGCCACTGCCCCGGAGCCCCCCGGTGTAGCATTACTATTATTCTGGAGGTTGGAGGGTTGTTCCTTACGATCAAACAGTGTGTTGAAAAGGGGGGGCACCAGCGAGCCTTACCGTCCCAGGGGCTGGCCCGGAGGGGCTTCTGGGCCCACCTCTTACCTCCAGACTGGCCTGTATCCCCTCCAGGCATCTCAGAAAGATGGACATTTGCTCCCCTCTCAAAAATCTCCAGAGGATGAAGCCCACCTAGGAAGAGCCTTTAAAATACGCCTTTTTGCCCTAAGAATGCGATTTAAAAAAAAAAATGCACAAAGGTTTAGATCCTACGAAGCTTATTTGGTATCGTTGACGTCGCTACAAACATCCAGCAGTGGCAGGTTGGCCAGACAAACGCGGCGCATCCGCACGCTGGAGTGTGTGTCGGCATCGGGACGTCCACGGAAGGATGTTATCAGATTCCATGAAATGGGTTACGGAGGAGTTCTGTGGGGTTTTTCCCTCCTTCGTGTTATTTATTTGTTTTTCCCTTAGTTTTCCATGGCAAGTGTGTACTGCTCGGGTAGGAAGAGAACAAAATAGTGGGGGTTGGGTCAGTGTTCGGAGCAGGAGGCCCTAAGCCCGGGCGCTTGGCTCAAGGTTCTCTGCCCCCGGGGGCGTGAGGCTTGGGGCTTCTCTGGGGAGGACCCCGGCCCTTGGCCCTGACAGCCCCCTCCCAGGGCCCGACCCCGGGGCACCCACTGCTCCGCTTGCCTGTCCTTGGCCCGTCGGCGCCCCCACCCCGCCGCCCTGTGCCACCAGCCGGGCCTGGGCCGCGGGAAGGTTGGGGTGCGGGGCCGGCGGCCTCGGGGGGCTGACGGGCGCCCTCGCTCTGTCCCCAGAGTACGGCCGGAGCCTCGAGGACGACATTCGCTCCGACACGTCCTTCATGTTCCAGAGGGTGCTGGTGTCGCTGTCGGCCGTGAGTCCTCCCGCGGGGCCCTCTCCCCCTCCCTCCCGACGGCCTTCCCGGCCAGGGCCGCCTTGCTCCTTCCCAGGCCCCGGCTCCTTAGGGACGTGACAGGTGCTGGGGCCCCTGCCCAGGGCTTCCCACGCTCCCCAGGGCGGGGCAGGCACCGGGCTCCTGTCATCAAGGCGGGGACACTGCCGGGGGCCGGGGACGGGCTCGGGCTGAGACACGGTGGCGGACACCGAGCAGGGCGTCTCGAGTGAGGTGCCCATGGCGTGGGGGCCTGGGGGTGTGGGCCTCGGGGCAGGGGAGCCGGTGGGCGCCCGGCAGGGGGACCGGGTGCTGCCAGGAGCAGGGGGCAGGACGCCCTGGGACGCGGGGGGTGGGCGGGGACCACCGAGGCTCTGGGAGCCCCACAGCGAGCGGCATTTCCGGGCGTCCTGGGACCGCGCCGTGCAGGTGGCTTGGCCTGGAGGTGACCTCGGGATTCCGGGTGACCCAGGGCAGGGGCGCCGGAGGTGGCAGACGGGGCTCCTCCCCTCCTCCTTCCTGGGGCGCGGGCGCTCTCGCTGCCCCTCGAGGTGCTTCCCCAGGTGGCGCCTCCGGCCCGGACGTGCCCTCTCCGCCCCCCAGAGCAGCCCATCTCCTGACGTGCCTGTTCTAGTGCTGCTGCTCTTCCAACAGAGGAGGACCCAGGGCGCCCTCCAGCGCCCCCGCAGCCCCCCCACTCCTCGCAGCGCCCACCCGCTTCTCCTGTTTTGCCCACTTTGCTCTTTGCCTCCCAGACTTAGCATCCGGCGGGGCCGGCCTGGAGCCCAGGAGCCGGAGGCCGCGTGGCAATAAACCTCAGCCGGCAGAGCGGAGGGGAGGCCTAGCATCCCTCCACGGCCCGGGCCTGGGTCTCTCCTGTTCCCAGCCCCTATTTGGCAGGGTCCATTAGTGCGGGTTTGCCAGCTGGGAAGGCCGTCGTCCGAGGGAGGGGGTGGGTGACAGCAGTCAGCAGGCCGCGGTCGCGCTCCTTCCCCGTCCGCTGGAGCCACTGACTCCGGTTAGAGCCGCGGGAGTAACGCAGGCACATTCGAAGGGCATCGCCGCCCCCCCCCCCCCCGCCGAGGCTGGAGGTGTGACCCCCCCCTTGGCATTCGGTCTGCACAGTGCCCCCCGCACCTGCCTTCATGGACACTCTCTCATCCCTTTGCCTTGTTTTTCCCAGGGTGGCAGGGATGAAGGAAATTTTCTGGACGATGCTCTCATGAGACAGGATGCTCAGGTCAGTAGAACTGCAGCTTCTCTCTTTTCTGTTGCCAATAAGGCTTTAGTGGGTGGACACCCCCCGCCTTTCATATTTCAGTGTGTGTCAGCCAGGCTGGGATATGTCCTATGGAAAAAAAAAAAGATTCCCGCAGATGACCTTCAATAGCAGAAATTTTTTTTTTAAGATTTTATTTATTTATTTATTCATGAGAGACAGAGAGAGAGAGAGAGAGAGAGAGAGAGAGGCAGAGACACAGGCAGAGGGAGAAGCAGACTCCATGCAGGGAGCCCGACGTGGGACTCAATCCCGGGTCTCCAGGATCACGCCCTGGGCTGAAGACGGCGCTAAACCACTGAGCCACCCCGGGCTTCCCAGCAGAAATTTCTTGCAGAAATACCCGGGGCTCCGGGTGACACAGGGGATCATTATATAAGCATCCCTGGGTTCTTGACATTGGGACCATGGTCTGGCCCCCCCAGAGAGCCATGGAGCATCTTCTGAATCACTTGGAGGTGAAGGGACCTGCCTTTGCCGCATTCACCTTGCATTTTTACGTTTGATAGAACCTGTGTAAAACAGCCTGCGCAGTATGTACCCTATTGGGTAAAATTAATTTCAAAGTCCAAGAGGCAGTTGTTTGCCTGGTGCCCGGCCCACCACCGATGCCTGCCCTGGCGCCAACCCCTGATTCCTTTACTGAATTAGTGGCCAGATAACACTAATGATAATAGCTGATTAAAAAGAAATGGGGGGGATCCCTGGGTGGCTCAGCAGTTTGGTGCCTGCCTTTGGCCCAGGGCACGATCCTGGAGTCCCGGGATCAAGTCCCACATTGGGCTCCCTGCATGGAGCCTGCTTCTCCCTCTGCCTGTGTCTCTGCCTCTCTCACTCTCTCTCTGTGTCTATCATGAGTAATAAATAAATAAACAAATCTTTAAAAAAAGAAAAAAGAAAAAGAAATGAGTCCTTACCAGGTGCCAAACACTGCAGTGAGCTGTTGACACAAGATATGTCATTGAATCCTTGCAGTAACCCTACGAACCGAGCGCTGCTCTCCCCAGCTCATGGACAAGGAAGTTGGGGCTTGCAGACGCTCAGTCCCTCGCTCAGGCTTCACGGGGAATGCATGGCTGAGTAGGATGGGGCCCGAGGCGGTTGGGATCTAGACCCTGTACTCTTAACCAACGTACAGCCACAGGGGAGGATTGGTCCCATTCGGTACGTGAGGCGTGAACCACTCTGGGTTCTGCAGGAGAGAACCCGTTGCTTTCTCCAGAAGGGAGGGGGTAAACGTGCCACAGGAGTCCTGAGGGTACAAGGAGGACCATCCCATACTGGAAAAACAGGAAATTGCCTTTAATCCGGAAGCTTTGAGGAGGGAGGTGTTGAAAACGTCGGAGCCCCTGGATGCTGCTGTGAGGCTCAGCTACCTCAAGGACAGCATCTGTGGATGTGGGAAGGCGCCTCCGTGGCCCAGGGGAATCTCCCCTTCAGTGAAGAGTCAGTGGACACTTCATTCCTGAGACACCGTACCCGCCTTCAGTTCCTGGGGGGTCTCCTGGGCGCCGGGCGTCCCATGGACCACCTTACACTTTTTCCTCGCCACACATCTGTGAAGCAGGTAGTGTTCCTTCGTATGCTTAGAGATTAAGACACCGATGCAAAGGTTTAAATACCTCGTCCAAGACCACATAGCTGGTGGAATTGGGCTCTTTGCAGCCATGCAACTCAATGAACAGGTGTTTTGGGGGCTCTTCAAGGGGCACAGTTCCCCGTGGAGGTGTGATGAGGTACAAAGGGGCTTCCAAGTAAGTTTGGGCTGGGGGAGTCGGATAGAGGGAGTAGAGTTCACAGTCAGTTTTTCTGGATCCTTTCGAGTCTCACCAGGAGGTGAGGAACTTGAGAACAACTGCAGCTGAGATTTCAGCTCTTGTAGGATAAGGCCGTAGGAAAACCTTGGCAGCCTTTGCTCTGTGACTTGTATCAGCAGCACCGGGGCGGTGTCTGCAAACACTGCGTTACCAAAGCTGGATTTTGACGGAGGAAAGTAAGTGAGTTCAGATGAGAAGACTGATCCGGGCAGGTGGAGTCAGGTAGTGGTTCCTTCTGGAGGGTGGACCTCTGGAAGTACGGAGGCTGTTACCCCCCAGTCCCATTTTAGTCCAATTTTATCTGTCCTTGGGATGGAACTCGCACAGGGAGGACGTCATAAGGAGCACTCAGAATTTTTACTTGAGGAAGAAACGTGCGATATATTAAAACTACATTAAAAACGGCCTCAAGACCTTTTGCGAGCTGATGCATCTTGATTCCCTTCTTCTGGGAGACAAACAAATACAGAAATAGGAAACATCGGCACGAACACTGGAAGCTGTGGAGGAGGAGGAGGCCCCCTGAAATGCCAGGTGGGCAGCACCGCTGGGCCAAGCGCTCAGGAAGGGCGTCCCCGCCCCCCCGAAGCTGGAAGCAGGCACAGCAGCTTTATGCGGAGGCCGAGGCTCCTTGGGGAATCCTAGGTCTCCGCCGCACACCACGTGCTCGCCATGTGCTCGCCGCCCGCGCTCCTGCTTGACGTCCGTCCAAATAAGGAGCGAGGCCTCGCTCCGAGAAGAATCCGCTTGTCTTGTTCTACAGGGAAAAGCACACTGGACAGACTGCGCATCACGTAAGGCTAGAGGAGCACGGAAAGCAGCACACCCTCAGCGCAAGCTCCGTGTGGCCGGGGGACCAGCAGGAGCGGGAGGGAGGCAGGTGGCCCAGGCGGGGAGGGGGACGCAGATTTCAGCTTCGGACCCCACGACACGCGCGAGAAGACACATTCCGATGGAACAAGAGCTGAACAAACAGACCGACGGAAGTGCAGTGGGAAAATAACAGGTGACGGTGGGGCCGGATGAGGCGCGAGAGCTGGCGGGAAGCTAGAGGAGCCGACGGGAGGATCTTGGGTGCAGCTCTGGGCGTGAGGGTGATGAGGTTTGCCCAGGGAGCCCCGGGCCCTCCGGGCTCTCGAGGTCCAGGGTTCGGTGGATTGACTCTAAAGCAGTGAGGAACCAAGACCCGGACGAGGAGGCGGAGGTCAGCCCAGCGGGTGGCCCAACGTGCCGAGTGAGGGCGTCTTGACAAATTTAACAAGCGCGCGGCTCAGGAGTGTTGACTCTGCCCAGTCTTGTGAAGCCAGTCTCCAGAACCTTCTCGCCTTGCGCACCCATTAAACCCGTTGGACGACTCCTCATCTCCCGCTCCCCGCAGCCACTGACACGATTCGGTTTCCTGAGTCGAGGAGTCTGACCTCCGGGCGCCTCGTCCAAGTCAATCACACGGGACCCGTGGTTGTGCAACGGGCTCATTTCGCTTCACGTAGCGCCCGCGAGGTTCATCCTGGTCGTAGCCACGGTCAGAGTCCCTTCCTCCTCAGGGCTGCGTGGTACCATGCCACGCCTGCACGCTGTGCTCATCCGCTCGTGTGCCAGGGACACTTGGGCTGCTCCTACCTTTCGGCTGCCGTGAGTACTGCTGCTGGGAGCACCCCCGTAAGGTCGGCTTTCAGTTCTTTTGACCGTATACCCAGAAGTCATGTTATTAGGTCCTACGGTAATTTTATTCCTAATTTTTTCAGGAACAGCTATAATACTGCTTTCTGTAGCAGCTGCACCGTTCTCCATCCTCCTCAACGATCACAGGGTTCCATTTTCTCTGCATCTTCGCCAACACTCGCTATTATGTTCTGTTTTGCTTTTTTTAAAAATAGCAGTGAGGGGGCAGCCCTGGGTGGCTCAGCGGTTTAGTGCTGCCCGCAGCCTGGGGCATGGTCCTGGAGACCTGGGATCGAGTCCCACATCAGGCTCCCTGCATGGAGCCTGCTTCTCCCTCTGCCTGTGTCTCTGCCTGTGTGTGTGTGTGTGTGTGTGTGATGAATGAATGAATGCATGAATGAATAAATAAATAAAATCTTTTAAAGAAATGAATGAACGAATGAATGAATGAATGAATAGCAGTGAGGTGGGGCACCTGGGTGGCTCTACCTTTGGCTCAGGTCATGATCTTGGGGTCCTGGGACCGAGCCCCACATCAGGCCCCTTGCTCAGCCAGAGGCCTGCTTCTCCCTCTGCCTCTGCCTACCGCTCCCCTGCTTGTGCTCTCCCTCTCTGTCACATGAATAAGTAAGATCTTTAAGTAAAAATAAATAGCAGTGAGGAGATATGAATAGTAGCTTTGATTTATCAATAATATAGTAAAAGCAAGCAGAATTTCTGATAGTCCTACCTGTTGAGAATATAAGCAATTACTGATGGGTCCTGGTCCTACTGTGAGACTTCCGATAGCCTCGAGCAAATCACAGATCTTTCTAGAGCAGTGTTGTCCGATGGAACTTTCCGTGATGCTGAAAATGTTCACATTGGCGTTGTCTAGGATGGGTAGCCACTAGCTAATTTTAATTAACTAAAATAAAATAAAATTTAAAATTCGACTCTTCAGTCGGACCAGCCACACGAGGCCACTGAGCTCTTGAAATGTAGCTCGTGTGACTGAGGAGTTGAATTTTAAATGTAATTTCGTTTTAGTTAGTAAAATGTAAGTAGCCACATTTGGTTGGTGGCTACTGTACAGAACACCGGGTCTAGGGCATTCCTTTTAGCTCTGAAAGATAGAACAGTGTGGGGCGCCTGCCTGGCTCAGTCGGTGGAGCATGTAACTCTCGATCTCAGGGTTGTGAGTTCGAGCCCCACATTGGGTGTAGAGATTACTTAAAAATAAAATCTTAAAAAAAGAGGGATCCCCCCCAAAAAAGAGGGTTCCCCGGGTGGCTCAGCGGTTTGGTGCCTGCCTTTGGCCCAGGGCGTGACCCTGGAGACCCGGAATCGAGTCCCACGTCGGGCTCCCTGCATGGAGCCTGCTTCTCCCTCTGCCTGTGTCTCTGCCTCTCTCTCTCTCTGTCTCTCTCTCTCTCTGATGAATAAATAAATAAAATATTTTTTTAAAAAGAAAAAGAATCATGTAGTCCACATATAGGGAGCTGCTGGTGCTTGCCTTGCCTCTCCCATTAGTCTTTTTTGGGGGGAATGGGGAGGGGTCACAGGGAGAGAGAATCGTAAGCAGGCTCCACACCCAGCGGGGAGTCGAGGCGGGGCTTGATCTCAGGATCACGACCTGAGCTGAAATCGAGAATCAGATGCTTGACCAACAGAGCCACCCAGGCGCCCCAAGATCCCATCAGTTTTATACCTAAGGGAAAATCTTGAGTCATCGCCACTCACCACAAACAGCTCTTCCACACCCATTACCAACAAAATAAAACGAAGCCAGCTCGGCTCTTTGATGTTCTGGAAATATTTGCATGTTTCCTGGCACCTTCTCTGTGATGTTTTAAACTTGTGCTTTGTTTGGCGTCAGGACCTGTATGAGGCTGGAGAGAAGAAATGGGGGACAGATGAGGTGAAATTTCTGACTGTTCTCTGCTCCCGGAACCGAAATCACCTGTTGCATGGTAAGGCCCTTGCCTCATCTTCCAATGACCTGAAAGACAATGAAAACTGTGTTGTCCATAATTAATTGAGAATTTGCCCCCTTTACCTGGTACAAGAAACGGATCGTACTGAAGTGTCTTAGATGCCTAACCTTGGAAATACAGGAGCGCAGCGATGTGCATGAGGGTCGATTTCTGAAAGATTCATTATGAAAACTTAGCAGATATACAGTGTATTCGTAGGACTTTGACATTCCTGTTTGTAGGAAACCAGCCTTCATAGTCTTTTTTCTAAAGCAGCCCCGTTTAATTTTAGTTACATAAGAAAAAAATCTTCAGTACGTCAGTGAGCAATAAAATAAAATTGTTGGTTGACATTTGTTCTTATTTAATATCCAAGTTGTAAAGTTGAGAGACATGATTTCTTTAGGGAGTCTGTTGCGTAAGATAAATAGTGGATAATTTCGAATTTTATTTCCTATGTGTAATGTTTCTAATTTGCTTCTGATAATGCTAGTCTTTATAATGTGCTTTTAACATCTTTGGGGGAAAAAACTGTAGAACATTTGTCGTCAGGTTTACTTTCTTATAAACAGCAATGAGGGTTTAATAAGATATTTCATCTTTTATATAAGCTCTTTAGGTCTTTATGTTGCATCATAAATTTGTAAACCTACCATGCCTTGTAATCACAGTTTACAAAACCTACGGGAAATTTGAGAAGAATGAGTTCGGTAAATTGAAAACATAAAGTAACTGAAAATTACGGCACGTTTGGAAGTTGCACTTATTTCGGATATTCCACAGTGACTATAAATAGGTGATTGCACCTGTTAATAAATGTCATGAGCTACCATCAGATGCACCAACTTCTGACTCAGCTCCTTGTTTCTTTGCCTTCCCTGGCCAGAGGACTAATGACGTACACCTCCCCCTGGTGGCTATTTTCCAGAAGCGGCAGGTCCTCCACAAGATGCAACCAACTTTTAACAGTTTTCACTTCTAGGCACAGGTCTGTTACTGGGAAGTCATAACATACCTGCACCGGAAGACAGTCGAAGAGGCACTGTTTGGATAAAGAAAACTTCATGATTTACTTACCAACCGACGCTACTAGGGAGGATTCAAGTAACTAAGGCTTTATTCATTATCTTCTAGGTGCAGCGCTAAGCGCGTGATAAGCATTGCTCCTGCGACATCCCATTGCAGCAGAAATTATTACCCATTTTACAGCCGAGAAAACTGAGGTTTAGAAGCTGTGTCCATTAGATCTTTTGATTCTAAGCAATAGACGCTGATTCCCATCTGAGTAAGAAGAAGGAATCATACAGAATGGGACAAGAGGGAAAAGGGAAAATACTGGTGGCTCATTGAATTGGAAAGGGAGAGCCGAACATTTCCAGGAAGTACAGAAGTCAAGGCAGATCCGGGCATCTCAGGGGAAGGGGGAATCCCATATTTTATTTGTTTTGTTTTGTTTTAATATTTTTAAAAATTTATTTATTTATTTATGATAGTCACAGAGAGAGAGAGAGGCAGAGACATAGGCAGAGGGAGAAGCAGGCTCCATGCACCGGGAGCCCGACGTGGGACTCGATCCCGGGTCTCCAGGATCGCGCCCTGGGCCAAAAGCAGGCGCCAAACCGCTGCGCCACCCAGGGATCCCCCCCATATTTTATTTGTAAGGCAGAGTCTCCCAAAGTCTTCATTGAAAATGTTGCTCCCCGAACCCCTACTTCAGACTGGCTAAGAATCTCCAAAAGGGTTCATCACTTTCCAAAACACTTGTCCAAAAGTGAGAGAAAACTATGTTACAGTCTCTTTATTAGAAGATGCAACCTTTGTTATCAAATGTGACTCGGTAGTGAAGGGGGTGAAGGACTCCGGTTTGGATGAGCCGAAAGGAGGGTGAACATACAGGTGACGGCTGAGGCCAGCGTTACACTCAGACGTGTTCTGCCCCGTCAAGGGAACAACGAGAAAAGAACGCAAATCTCTCTAGACGTTATCCCCACTTCACGTGTGAGCAACAGGGTCCTAAACAAGGGGAAGGGCTTGCCTGCTGTCCTCCGAGACTCTCCATATATCCCTTCGTCCTCTCCTTGCACCTGTTCCTCTGGCCACACGCCTCCTGGTCCTCACTGACGTTGCCGATGTTAGTTTGCTCCTGATGTACGCCGAAGAGTAGTGAGCTCTAGAAAGATGCCCATTCTCTCCCTAAATTTTAGTTTCCTCCCTTTTGTTATTATTTATAATTCCATTTTGTTACTGTTTGTAGTGTTTGATGAATACAAAAGGATATCACAGAAGGATATTGAGCAGAGTATTAAATCTGAAACATCCGGTAGCTTTGAAGATGCTCTGCTGGCCATAGGTAAGCTGGTGGGTCGTGGGTGGGGAGCAGAGAAACAAATGTTTATAGACTTTCCTCCTTACCACTTGTTGTCATGGGGATATAGTATTTGTTTTCAGGGATTAAAAAAAAATGCTTAAATCACTCATAATGGGATTTGGAATTTTTTTTAAAGTCTTATTTATTTGAGAGAGAGAGAGAGAGAAAGCATGAGCAGGGGAAGGGACAGAGGGAAAGGGAGAAGCAGGCTCCCCACTGACCCGCAGGATTATGAGAGCCCAAAACAGATGCTTATTAACTGCTTAACCACTTAACCAACTGAGCCACCCACGCACCCCAAGATCCAGAATTTTATTTTATTTTTTAAAATTTATTTATTAATGAGAGATAGAAAGAGGCAGAGACACAGGCAGAGGGAGAAGCAGGCTCCATGCAGGGAGCCCGACGTGGGACTCAATCCTGGGTCTCCAGGATCACGCCCTGGGCCAAAGGCAGGTGCCAAACCGCTGAGCCACCCAGGCACCCCAAGATCCAGAATTTTAAACAAGAACTATTTATGTGTTATTGTATTATGTAGCTTTATGTATTGTGTATCCTCTGTGCTTTTGCATCTCAGTATACTGGAAGGATAATCCTAAATTAGCGGTCTCTCACGGGTCTATGAATTGTTAGAATTAATAACGGTTTTATATGGTACAGATAGTAATCATTTTGAAACTATATGCTGCCTTTTGCTTTAATTGCCTTTATTAATCAATTCTTCAATTAATTGCTTTATTAATTACTTCCCCATGGCCTATATTCATAAAACATTGTTTGGCTAAAATTTTTCCAACCAAGCCTTCAAGAGATACAATTTCATACCTTGTAGAAACAGAGAGAACAACTGTCACTTTTTTCTCATAGATTTTATCTGTAATTTTTTAAATTTCTTTTTTTTATCTCTTAACAGTAAAGTGCATGAGGAACAAATCTGCGTACTTTGCTGAAAGGCTTTATAAATCTATGAAGGTAAATGGCTTCATTCTTGGCATCTGAATGACTCCAACATGTCTTGTGTCCACTTCATGTTTACTTCTGTTTCCCACACAAATTAACCAAAATTGGCCCGAGGTATTCAGTTCAATCAGTGCCTGCTAATAATAATAATATTAGGTAATATTTATTGAGTAGTTATAACATGTGATCACTATTTTTAATGCTGTCTACATATGGGGCAGGTGCTGTTGTAAACCCCCATTTTACAGATGAGGAAACTGAGACACAGGGAGGTATGCAGGTTGCCCAAGGTCCTCAGTGAGGAAGTAAAGGAGCAGGGATGCAAGCACTGGCGGTCTGGCTTCAGGGCCCAGACCCCTAAATGTGCGTTGTCCTCTCTGCAGACCCCTTTGCTGGGAACCGTGGGAGATGCAGGAGAGATCAAAAGGTAGGAAGGGGAAGGCAGGTAGGGGCAAAATGCAAATACGAACAAAACGGAATGTAAGACAGTCGTTGAGGACCCAAATACATAGGAGCACAGAAAGAAGAGTATTTTTTTCTTTTCAGTATTTGTTGAGGGGGTGAGGATCGGAAGAGACTATAGGGAGAAGTTGGTATATTTGAGCAGGACCTTCAAGGAAGTTTTACCTGGGAGGGTTTGATAGGTAGGAAGGATGGTGAGGCTGGGGGGGAGGCACGTTCGGGGGGACGAAGTTGCAGGCGAGGCAGCAGGCTGAGCAGGCGGGTAGGAGGCCCGTGGCAGGGAGTGGTCTCCGGTGGTCAGAATGCAGAGCGCTGGAACGGTAAGTGTGGACCCTCGCACACGGGTGGGAGCAGTGGTCCCGGGCTTTTGAGTGTGCTGCGGGGCACATCTCCTTCGGGAGAGCCCTGCACAGGTTGGCCGTGGTGAGCCGAGGAAGGGACCGTCTGAGAGGCAGCCCGGGTCTTGTTTTCTTCCTTAGGGCTTGGGCACAGATGATGACACCCTCATCAGGGTTATGGTGTCTCGAGCGGAGATTGATCTGATGGACATCCGGGAGAGCTTCAAGAGGCTTTACGGAAAGTCGCTGTACTCCTTCATCAAGGTGGGTCCGGGAGCCCTGAGGAAAGAAGGGGCTGGACCCCGGGCGGTCAGACACTTCTCAGCTGCCCCGCCGGATGCCATCCCCCTCAGAGGCGGCCTTCCCGGCTTCTCCCCCTTCACACGCGTTCAGTCTCTGCCAGGCTAGAGGCTGGAGATGTTTCCTTCTAAATGCAGCGGTTATCTCACGCTGCGCTCAGGCAGAGGAGGGCGAGATACAGATAGATGGGGGGGGGGGGTAGGGGGAGCAGAGGGGGAGGGAGAGGCAGACCCCGCCGCGCAGGGAGCCCGGCTCCGGGGCTGCTGGGCCTCCGGGACGATGACCTGCGCCAAAAGCACACACAACGGACCCGGCCACCCAGGCGCCCCAAGAGAGTAGATTTTAATGAATACTCTTAAGAGTGCAATTTCCTGGGGCACCTGGGCGGCTCAGCTCAACCGAGTTGAGCGTCTGCCTTAAGCCAGGGCGTGGCCCTGGGGTCCCGGGATCGAGTCCCACGTCGGGCTCCCTGCGTGGAGCCTGCTTCTCCCTCTGCCTGGGTCTCTGCCTCTCTCTGTCTGTGTCTCTCGTGAATAAAGAAGTAAAATCTTTAAAAAAAAAATTTTAAAAGAGTGCAATTTCCTTGTCCGCCGGCTTACGGTGACCGGTGACCACTACACAGCTAACAGTCTTCCAGAACCCTCTTCAGCGCCAGCTGAGAGCTGCCAAACAAGGAAGGCACGTTAGCTACCCCGGATTGCTGCCTTCCTCTACCTGGCAGCAGACTGCCCGGCGTGACGACGAATGATTCCCGTCCCTCAAAACCCCTCATTACTGGGATTTGGCTTCCTGGGGAAGCCAGAAGGGCCTCATGAATATGAAGGCAAGACCCACTTCCCTATAGGAGCTGCTGTTGCCTGCACAGCTGACGGCAAATCTGGATTTGATCCATGAATTAAGTATTCTGAACCCTACACCGAGCTTGCAGGGTGCAATTATGAGCTGATTTGAGCTGCTAAGTTTGTTACTGTGTATACAAAGCATTTAGGAACCTGTTTCTATTCCTGGACAGTCTGTGAGGTAACTATTTTGCAGAGCTGAGAGCCAGCTTTAAGTAAAATACTTTTAAGATTCAGGGATGACCAGTAGGGAAGTTATGGGGAAAATGTATTTGTAATATATACTATAGAGTCAATATCTCTATGTGAAGAGCTTCTACTAAATATAGTGTTTAATCCAATTAATGTATGTTAAATTACAGGTAAAAACAAATCACCACCTTTCACCTAATACCTTAACAAATTTTATTTTTTTAAGATTTTATTTATTTATTCATGAGAGACACAGAGAGAGGCAGAGACACAGGCAGAGGGAGAAGTAGGCTCCCTGCAGGAAGCCCGATGTGGGACTCGATCCTGGACCCCGGGGTCACATCCTGAGCCGAAGGCAGACACTCAACCACTGAGCTAGCCAGGTGCCCATACCTTAACAAATTTTAAAAAGATCCTAACCAGCATTGAGAAGAGCTTGGGGAAAATTCACCATCTCTTGTGGAAAGACGGACTGTAAATTGGTCTAACTTTTCTGGGGAGGCAATTTGGCAATAAATGTTTGGGTATTTTGGCAAATGACGTTTATTTATTTTATTTTATTTTTTAATATTTTATTTATTTACTCATGAGAGACAGAGAGGCAGAGACATAGGGAGAAGCAGGCTCATGCAGGGAACTCGACATAGGACTCGATCCCAGGACTATGGGATCATGCCCTGAGCTGAAGGCAGACGCTCAACTGCTGAGCCACCCGAGCGTCCCTGTTTATTTATTTTAGAGAGAGTGAGAGAGTGAGTGTGATTTGGGGGAGGAGCAGAGGGAGAGGTAGAGAGAAAGAGAGAGAGAGAGAAAGAGAGAGAGGCAGACTCCTGCTGAATGTGGGACCTGACGCAGGGTTCAATCTCATGACCCTAAGATCCTGACCTGAGCCAAAATCAAGAGTCTGACACCCAACTGACTAAGCCACCCAGGCGTCTGGGCAATAAATGTATAAAAAATAAACTATACCTTGGGGCACCTGGGGGCTCAGTGGTTGAACATCTGGCCTTGGCTCAGATTGGGATCCCAGGGTCCTGGGATCGAGTTCCGAATCAGGCTTCTCACAGGGAGTCTGCTTCTCCCTCTGCCTGGGTCTCTGCCTCTCTCTGTGTATCTCTCATGAATAAATAAAATCTTTAAAAAATAATAAACTATACCTCTTACTTAGCTATATGTTTAGGAATTTCTTTAGAGAAAATAATAAATTAAAAGTGCACTAATCTAGAGGATTGGAGAAAATATTTGCAAGTCACATTTAACTAGAGTTTACTATCCAGAATATGTAAAGTGTTTCTACAACTCAACAAGAAGACAAACAACCCAATTTACAAATGACAGAGGGGGCTCCCTAGGTGGCTCAGCGGTTTGGCACCTGCCCTTGACCAGGGCATGATCCTGGGGTCCCGGGATCGAGTCCCACATCAGGCTCCCTGCATGGAGCCTGCTTCTCTCTCTGCCAGTGTCTCTGCCTCTCTCTCTGTGGGTCTCTCATGAATGAATAGATAAAATATTTAAAAAATTTTTTTTAATTAAGTGAAAATGACAGGATTTAAATAGACATTTCTCTAAGGAAGATAAGTGGTCAATAAGCACATAAAACCACAATGAAATACCACTTCATACCTACTAGGCTGACTATAATTTTAAAAAACAAAGCCAGAAGATAACAAATGTTGGGAGGACATGGAGAAATTGGAATTTTTGTGCATCGCCAGTGTGGATGTACAATGGTGCAGAAACTGGGAAAAACAGTTTGGCACTTCCTCAAAACGTTAGACTTTAAAAAAAAATTGTTCAACGTAGAATTACCCTATGACCCAGCAATTCCACTCCCAGCTATATATACTCAAAAGAAATTAAAACAGGGACTCTGTGCACACCAATGTAAACATTATTCATAATAGCAAAAGCTGGAAACAACCTAGGCATTCAGCAACAGATGAATGGATACACAAAGTGGGGTATATTCGTGTACCCAAAAAGGAACAACTTTTCGACATATGGGTGCACTTTGGAAACACGCTAGACATAAGAGGACAAATACTATATGATCCTATATACTTATATGAAATATTTAGAATAAGTAAATTCATAGGACAGAGAGTAGATTAGAGGCTACGGCGGGTGGGGAGGAGGAAAGAAATGGAAGGTTGCTGGTTAGTGGTGACAGACTTGGGAAGATGAAAAGGTTTTGGAAATAGATGAAAAGGATTTTAGCGATGATGGTTACACAACAATGTCTATATAATTAATGCCTCTGAATTATACACTTGAAATGGTTAAAGTGCTGGGGCGCCTGGGTGGCTCTGTTCACTAAGCATCTGCTTTCAGCTCAGGTCATGATCCCAGGGTCCTGCTCAGCAGGGAGCCTGCTCCTCCCTCTGCTCCTCCCCCTGCTCATGCTCACATTCAGTCTCTCAAGTAAATAAATTAAAAAATCTTTTAAAAAATGGTTAAAATGACAAATTGTTATATATATATTATCATAATAATAAAGATTTGTGAAAGAATTTAAATAAAATTGTTTTGTGAAATGTGAAAAAGTCAACTAAATATTGTATCATAGATTTATATTTACATTACTTTATATTTTTATATTTGTATAAATTATATGGCATAGACTTACGGCACATAATTCATTAGATATTATTATTTTTGATAACCAATAGAGGATGACTCAAATAAATTACGGAAAATTTATATGATGTAATACTATACAGGCACTCTAATGATGGGGCACAAAAACATTGGCTGGCTTGGGCAACATCACTATAAATATATTTATATTATGTTTGTATATATATAAATATGTAAGTATATATGTGTACACACACAACACTGGAATATATTAGAAATAAAGAATACATTGCTCATTTAATAACAGCTGTCAGAAGAACCAGAACAGAAATATAAAATATGTCAATAATAGAAAAAATGACAGAAGCAAGACAAATATATAAGTTATAAAATAATCCCTCAGGTTATATAAAAAAGTAAAATCCTAGTCTATGCTGTTTATAAGGAACAACTAAAACATAGTGACAGATGAGTGACTTTAAAAAAAGGCAGCTTACATTTGACAATATAAAAAAGAAAGGGATTACCCTACCAGGAAAAAGAAGAATTTGAGGAGAAAAAGCATTAAATAGGAAAAAATGGATGACTTTATACATATTTTTTAAGATTTTATTTCTTTATTTGAGAGAGAGAGCAGGAGCAAGAGAGCACAGTGGGGCGCTGGGGGGAGGCACAGTGAGAGGGAAGTGTGGGGCCCAACATGGGGCCCAATCTTGGGATCAAGCATCCCAAGACCTCCAGACCGTGACCTGAGCTGAAGGCAGATACTCAACCGACTGAGCCACCCAAGCGCCCAAGATCACTTTATATTAAGAAAAGTATTCACAACGAAGATTAAATTGTCATGAAACTTTAGGTACCAAATAAGTATTGCATTCAAATCTATAAGAAATTTGAAGCTCCGAAAGACCTTGATGGCCGCAGTATGCCAGATAGAGTTTAACAAACTCAGCCTTGTTCTTTGGCAGATTGATGAGGCAAAGCATAAACAAGGATATATAAGATTTATTTTATTTTTATTTATTTATTTATTTATTTATTTATTTATTTATTTTTTAAGATTTATTTTAAAAGATATGTATTAGGGATCTCCAGGTGGCTCAGTGGTTTTAGTGCCTGTCTTCAGCCCAGGGCATGATCCTGGAGTCCCAGGATCGAATCCCATATTGGACTCCTTGCATGGAGCCTGCTTCTCCCTCTGCCTGTGTCTCTATTTCTCTCACTCCCTCTGTGTCTCTCATGAATAAATAAAAATCTGAAAAATAAAAGATATGTATTAAAGTTTGAATCCTATAGAGGTTCCATCTTTTCTTTCTTTCTTTCTTTCTTTCTTTCTTTCTTTCTTTCTTTCTTCTTTCTTTCTTTCTTTCTTTCTTCTTTCCTTTCTTTCTTTCTTCTTTCCTTTTTTGTAATGATTTGTTTATTTTAAAGAAAGAGAGAGTATGTGCAGGAGGGAGAGGCAGAGGGAGAGAGAATCTCAAGCAGACTCCCTGCTGAGTGTGGAGCCCAATGCAGGGCTCAGTCTCATGACCCTGAGATCATGACCTCAGCCGAAATCAAGAGTAGGACTTTTAACTATCCCAGGCACCCAGGCGCCTTGGCATTCCCTCTTTTCTAGTGCCCATGAAGCACAAACAAAATTTGATCTATTAATTAGACCATAAAAATTATATGTAGAAATTACGGCACCTTTCTGGAAGGCTATTTTGCAACATATATTGAAAGGATTAGGATAATACATGATCATAAATCTGGTAATTCCCATTTTATGAAAATTTATCCTGACTCATCAAGAAATGCACAAAAACTCAACCATAATTGCTTATTGCAGCAGTGTTTATAATAGTGAAAAACTGGAAACAAGAAATATCTAACAGTGGGGGAGGGTGATCTAATAAATTATTTTACCTGTATACAATGGAATACCTTTTAATCATCAAAGAATGACGTTGTAGAAGAATATCTAATAAATTAAAAGAGGGAAGTAATCTACTTATGTAAAAAAAAAAAAGAAAAAAGAATACAGAACACTCTAGGACGATCACACAGGAATCTATACATATAGAAAAAAGTCTGTAAGAATATGCACACACAAAAGTGTGAGGAATAGTAATCTCTAGATGGTGGAATTAGGATTTTTATCTTCTTCTTTTAGGTCTTTATTCTCAACATTGAACGTGTATTATTTTTTGCAATTAAAAAAATAACACATATTCTTTAAAAAAAAAAAAAAAAACACCTTTCTGGAAAAAGCCAGAGAAGATTTAAAAAGTTAACACTCTGAGTTAACAGAGTTAACACTCTGATGACTCTGAGCTGTGAATTCCATGTTAAAAGCCATTTTTCTGACTGTATCTTTGCTTCCCTTGTTCTCAGGGTGACACATCTGGAGACTACAGAAAGGTTCTGCTCATTCTCTGTGGAGGAGATGATTAAAATAAAATCCAAGAAGGAAAGGAGGATTCCCAACACTTTGAAATTTTTTTTAACTTCATTTTTCTACACTGCTATTAGCATTATCTCAGAATGCTTATTTCCAATTAAAACGCCTACAGATGCTTCCTAGGATACAGACTGACTCTTATTATTCATCAGCAATTACTCATTATGATGCTTTAAAGCTGTACTCGCATTTCAAAGCTTATAAAACCTAAAAGGAGATTTAAAATTAGAAATAAAAATGTACTCCACCTTTTAAACAGATTTCTTCCTCATCTGTGTTTCACAGAAATTGGAACGTATTAAATTTATTTCATGATTTTGGTGAAAAACTATTGAAATGGAAGATTGAAAGACTATTCTAAAATCACTCTCTGCTTCCCTAGTTCTGATTTCAAAGTGACTAGTAATTTCTTGATTTGAAATTGTATCTAGTTCATAAGACTATCTATCCAATTTGCTATTTTGCATGATCATACTTTGAAGACATCCAATAATCTCCCTTGTTTAGACTTTGTCTGTACTGTTAATCTACAAAAGTTTGCATTGGAGACTTCCTTCCTCACATCTTATGTTAAGATTACTACTCTCTCCGGGTTGAAGTATACCAAAAATCAGCCAGCTTTCTGAACAAATTAAATTCTAGGTGTGGTGATACAGATTATATATGTGTGATTAACAAACATAAATGCTGAACATTCCATGTTGTTACGGTTAATATCTTAATCTAGCTGGAAGATGAATGGAAAAAAGTGTGCAACTAGGTTTTTTTTTTTTTTTTTTTTGGTGATGGTATAATGTTCTGAATTTACTTAAAGGAATTCTTTTTGTGCTAAAAATAATTTAAAAAATATTTTTCAATTCTGTTAATTTGTAGTAATTTACGTTTGCATGTGCCTTTCAACTCTAGAATTATTCTGAAGTTGTACTTGATTTTAATCAAAAGTTCAGTTTGTATACATGGAAAAATAATTTTAATAAAATATGGTATCTTTAAAATGAGGTGTATTCTTTCTCTAATTGACTTTTCCACCTCTGAGATTTTTCACCCTGGACCCTGAAAGGAGATGTCTTTAAAAAGCTTGTATTGCTCAGTTTCTATTAGAAACTACAACATTAAGAAAAAAATATTTAGT
Source organism: Vulpes lagopus (assembly GCF_018345385.1). Taxonomy (NCBI): domain Eukaryota; kingdom Metazoa; phylum Chordata; class Mammalia; order Carnivora; family Canidae; genus Vulpes; species Vulpes lagopus. The sequence continues at coordinate 52,520,432 of NC_054828.1, forward strand.
CTTATGTGCACTCACTGCTTTAACACTAATGTTCACATACACCAAACACTAATGATATAAAATAATGTATTAATTTATTCTCCAGAAATGAGTGATGCTCTGTTCTACTAAATACAACATTTGAATTGAGAATAACTGCCTTCTTTGTTCATTCTATAATATCTATTGTATTTTGATATATGAAATTTTTTTTCAATTTGTTTCTACCTGCCCATTATAAATGCCTGAGTTATTGGTAAAGGTTATTTGTATGATTACTTAGTCATTCACATTAATTATAGGAAACAGTACTGCTGCTTTGATGCCTACCTAGAAAAGTATGGCATCTCCAACTTTATTTGACTCTGGAAGCATTATAAGTTCTTGGTAGTTTTATCTTTAAATTATATATATAATTTAGACAAAATTTTAAATTTAATTTGTTCACTGGAGGCAGGATAAGGCTTTTTTTTTTGGTGATGGTATAATGGCCAGGATTATATCTTGGAAGGATGTTTATGTCAAGGACAAGCATGACTCTGGAATATAATTATGAGGCACTTTGTTTTTCTCTCCCACTGTTCATTTACCTGTGTTCATGGGCCCAGCTCTTCTCCCAGCATTAGATGAAAATTCAGATAGAGGATAGAGCTGGAACCTTTCTGGTAACTCTTAGGTTTTAAAAAGTCCTACTGTGTAGTCCCTTAAGGTCACTTTAGTCATTATGTCTGATCAAAATTGCAAACTGGATTTACAGTTGAGGCTTCTTCCCTTGCTCAGCTCTGGCCTATTGGCAGCAGGAATAAGGAATAGAGTGGGCTTCTCTCCTTTCTCCACCTCACTTTCCGTCCACACACCCAACCCTCCACCCCAGCCCAAACTTAGCCTGGGTGTAGCAGGAGGGAGAAGACTAATGGGAAGCAGGGAAGTTCTTAACCTGTTATGGCTGTGGTGGTCGAGGGTCAGCACTGTTTAACATTGCCAGATATTTAAAGCTGATTTTTTAAAGATTTTATTTATTCCTGAGAGACGCAGAGAGAGGCAGAGACACAGGCAGAGGGAGAAGCAGGCTCCCTGTGGGGAGCCCGATGCGGGACTCTATCCCAGGACCCCAGGGTCACGTCCTGAGCCAAAGGCAGATGCTCAACTACTGAGCCACCCAGGTGTCCCTGAAGCTGATTCTTGAGGGCATTCTCCTAGGTTCCTTTATCAACCCCATCACCAGGGAACTACTCATCTTCTGTTCCTTTGGAAAAGCAAATGCATTCTCCTTTTCCAGCCCCTGGGGATTCAAGGATACTGAAGGTATCATTGATACTGATATTTTTTTCAATGATACCTTTACTCCTGCTAAAATCAGTTTATCCTTCCACACAGGCCTCTGGGACATAATCTAAGACAATCCCATGCTGGCTGTCTTCTGGCAGCCCATACTTTTTCCATGGGAGACACTTGCACATCCTTTGTGCTGACAAATTCTGGGCATGATGACTGATCCCCTTGCTGCCATCATTCTCTGCTCCTTTCCATCCCACCCCTTCCCAAGAAGCTGCTTCAACCGGCCTCTCCCCATTCAGATTTCTCAGGGATAAGTCAGACACCAGTCCGCTGGGGCCCTCAACTACATAAACTGGTGCAATCATTTCAGAGACCAATCTGGAAACAGCTAATAAAGACGGCAAGTTCCCAGGAAATCCGCTTCTAGGAATCTATTTGATGAATCTTTTAAGATTTTATTTGAGGGGAGAGCGAAAGTGAGAGATCACAGAGGGAGAGGGGGAAGCCAACTCCTGGCTGAGTTGGGGGCCCAATGTGAGGCTTGCTCGCAGGACTCAGATCCTGAGCTGGGCAGAAGGCGGGCGCTCCACCGACTGAGCCATCCGGGCGCCCCTTGCCCCGTGGCCCTTTGCACGCAGTGTTCATTGCTACCCTGTAAGAGTATTAAAGTAGGAACGACCTCGCTCCCTCAAAAGATAAATCGTGGGGTAGTGACCCAATCAACAGTGAAAATTACCTGGAGAAACGTCAACTGGAGCGTAAGTCTGAGAAAGGAGCAAGGTGCAGAATGACAGGTGCGGGGTAATTACGTGCCTAAATGTGTTAAAGAACACACCTTGCTCTTGGCTACAGGGACAGGCACGGGAAAGCCCGACGGGGAGGGCGAGCTTCGTTCTGTGTCGTTCTATTTAAAAGACTAAATCACGACGATTTTAGTTTTGAATCCTCATACTTGCGGCGGGGCCACGGGGGCTTATGGGGTCACTGAGCCACGGCCCGTACTTGGGAGTCAGGGGGCGCAGGCTGGCCGTCCCCGCCCCCGCCCCCGGCCCGAGCCCCACGCCCCACGCCCCACGCTCCCCGCGAGGACCGCAGCCACGGAGGGCCGGGAACGCCCGCCCTCAGCGCCTAGGGCAGAAGCAGGCCGAGGCCCACCGCTCTGCGCAGTCGTCCTCCCCGGGAAGGCTCGGCAAACACCCGCCCGCGGGATCCGGCAAGGCGCCGGCTCCTGCAGGGGGGAGGACCCGGGGCAGGGCGGACCCCGCGCTGGAAGTCCCGGCCGCGCTGGAACCGGGCTGCGGGCAGGGATGCGCACGCCGAGGTCGGCCCGCAGGTCACGGCAGCCGGCGACCCGGGCCGCCCCCGCGGAGGCCCCGCCCCTCCCCGCCGAGGCCCCGCCCCTCCCCGCCGAGGCCCCGCCCCCGCCCGCGGCCGCTCCGGCGCAGGCTCCGCCCACCGCGCCCACGCCCTGGCCCCGCCCCTTCCGGGGGCTCGCCGCGCGCACGCGCCTTCCGGTCGGCGCTTTGTTGCGACAGCGAGGGGGCGGGGTGCTGCGGGCCCGGCGCGCCGCGCGGCTGGACGCGGCTCGACGCGGCTCGACGCGGCTGGACGCGGCTGGACGCGGCGGGCGGGGCGGAGGATGGAGGCGGCGGCGTCCGCGGCGACGGTTGGGGCCGCGCGTGAGGAGGCGGCGGCGTAGGCACCCGGCGGGCGGCCGGGCCATGGCGGGAGGCGGTCTCCGCCGCGCTCGCTGAGGGGCGCCGAGGGCCCGGGAGCCGCGGCCCATGGGCTCCCTGAGCAGCCGGGTGCTGCGCCGCCGCGGGCGAGCCCGGGCCCCGCCGGAGCCGGCTTCCGGGGCCGGGGGCGCGGCTCGCAGGCCGGACGCGGGCGGGGGCGGCGGCGGCGGGGCCGGGCACGGCTTCTGCTACTGTCCCGGCGGCCGCAAGCGCAAGCGGAGCGGCGGGGCCTTGTGCTACTGCCACCCGGACTCCGACACGGACGACGACGAGGACGAAGGCGACGAGCAGCAGCGGCTCCTCAACACGCCGCGCAGGTAGGTGCGTGGGGGCGGCGGGCGGCGGGCGGGGGCCGTGACCCCTGACCGTGACCCGTGACCTGCGGGCCGTGACCCCTGAACTGGGCCGTGACCCGGGGGCGCCGGGCCGAGCTTGCGCCTCCTGTCCGGGCGGGCGGCAGGAGAGCGCGTCCTCCTGCGTCCGGTCACCTTAAGGGGCACCCGTGCCGCCGCCCGCGGGTGTGGAGGGCAGTGGCGGGAGCCGCGGGGCGCCCTCCCGGCCGCGAGGGGGACGTTCACCGACGGGGACCCGGAACGCCAGCCCGCGCCGCAGCCGGCTCTGCCCAACCCCCCCCCCTTTTTTTTTTCTTCTTCTCAGAGTTGAAGAACAGGATGTTAATTGGTGAACTAGAAGATTAGAATGTAAAAAAAGAAAATTAGAATGTAGTTTACCCGTACAGTGTTTTCACGCAAAGCAACCCGGCTGAGTTTTTTTTTTTTTTTTTTTTGGTAAGATCGTCAGCGGGGGTCACAAATGTACTTTTTTTTTTTTTTAAATTTTTTATTTATTTATGATAGTGACAGAGAGAGAGTGAGAGAGAGATAGAGAGAAAGAGAGAGGCAGAGACACAGGCAGAGGGAGAAGCAGGCTCCATGCACCGGGAGCCCGACGTGGGATTCGATCCCGGGTCTCCAGGATCGCGCCCTGGGCCAAAGGCAGGCGCTAAACCGCTGTGCCACCCAGGGATCCCTTTTTTTTTTTTTTTTTTTTTTAATGAAACTTTAAAAAACTCAAGACCTCTGCTGTACTTAACACGAGTATGACGTATGCATCGTTAGATGAGAGGCTCACGGATACCCTCTGTCAATGGCTGGATGTCTAGAGGCCTTTCGTGCGGGCTCCTGCAGGGAGGCCTGTGTTTATTTACAAAAATGGGCACCCCCGCCCCCCACCTCGCACCGCCCCCCGCCCCGATGTCGAGTTTCCTTCTCTGGAGGGTTACCTGGTGGGCTGAGCTCAGACTCTGAGGTCTGGTCTGCATTCTGTGCTCACTAGCCTTATTTCCTCATAAGGAAGATGGAGATGCTAGTACTTGCATTTTACGGTTTGACAGGTATTAGATTGTGTATAATGAACAGTACCTAATGAGCGTGGCTTTTTTTTTTTTAAGATTTTATTTATTTATTCATGAGAGATACGGAGAAAGAGAGAGAGGCAGAGACACAGGCAGAGGGAGAAGCAGGCTCCCTGCGGGACTCGAGCCAGGGACCCTGGGGTCACACCCTGGGCTGAAGGTGGTGCTAAACTGCTGAGCCACAGCGCAACCGGGCCCGATGTTGAAGCACTCAGTAAATATTATGTCTCCTTGAAAACTTGGCCACCTTTATCATTACGCACTCTTTATCCCTGGTATTATTTCCATGATTACTTTCAGTAAGTATTAAAACATATATCTTTTCCATTGTTTCCTTTTTTACCTGTATCTTTATAATAGGTAGCTTGTAGAGAGCATATAGTTGGGTCTAGCCCCCCCCCTTTTTTTTTAATCCATTGGGATAATCTATGCCTTTTAACTATTATTTAGACCACTTATGTTTAATGTCATTGAAATCTATGTGTCAGGGTCCGATTAAAAGAAATTATGCAGTAATTTGAACAGGGAAAATTTAACACAACCATTGTTAACAAGTAATGGGGAATTAAGGACTGAAGGTAAACTACTAAGGAAAGAGATCTCTACAAATATACAGGAATAGAGGATATAAGGGTGCAATCACGACTTGGACTGAGACCGAATACCCAAGGAAGGAACAAATGTGGAATATAGCCATCTTTCCCAAACTGAAATTCAGATATTGGAGGTGGTGTGGCTGTAGCCCACACTAGACAGTAGAGAAGTTTGCTGAGATGTGGTAGGATAAGACGGGCGGGCAGGCAGCTGCGCACTGGGGTGCCAACACACTCACTTGGAGCCTATCGGGCCCACAAAGCCAAAAATATTTATTGTCCAGATCTTCACAGAAAAACTTTGCCAACCCCTGAACTACATGAGTGGACTAGAAAGTGTATAAAGCCGTATTACAAAATACATCGAGAATTTAGTATGTTTTATATCAGTAGAAGAGGCCTGGCTGTTTAGCCTAGCATGGATGAAGGGTGTAAAAAAATATTATGAAATTTAATAGAAATTTGTGTGTTGGCACCAGTCACGGTCCCTGAGGTTGTCAGATGTGCTCTCCCACCTCAGCCATCTACTCCATGAAGAGCTTTGGCTTCCAGGCCCACCTTCCACTCATTTAACGCCTTGACAGCTGCATCTTTTTACTTCTATGTCAACGTAACTATTAAAACTCAACTGTTCTGCAACCAGATCTTGGGTTTTGCTGTGTCTAGATTGTCATTAAATTTTGAGACCTAGTAGACAGTGTTTGTTATAACTATGTACATACCGTTCACTGGCAACAAGTAGTGTGCTAGGATTATATATTATACTTCCTGTGTGCGATGTCACAACTCGTTTTTCTGTTGAAGTTTTCTAACCTCACATTTAAGTGCAATCTTTTTTCTATATTCCACCAAGTGCTCAGAAGTCAAACCCTGTTTTCATTTTTATCTTATTGCATAGTTCCCTTTTTTTGTATTGCTTTTTTATTTTCCTAGAGTTTGACTCTCCCCTCCTCAACATTGGCAAAAGAATAATATTTCTTCATTATATATTCAGGCTTTTCTATCTTCCAAATGTATTTTCATGGTGTTCTCCTCTAAACCCAAGTCTTGCCCCCACCCTTCATCCTCCTATTCCTTTTTTTTTTTTTTTTAAGATTTTATTTACTTGTTCATGAGACACACACACACACACACACACAGACAGAGAGAGAGAGAGAGAGAAGGAGAGAGAGAAGCAGGCTCCACGCAGGAAGCCTGCTGCAGTACTTGATCCCAAGATGAAGGCAGACGCTCTAGCGCTGAGCCACCCAGGCGTCCCTCATCCTCTTATTCCATTCTGTATCCATCATTCTCCAGGTCTGCGCTTATCCAGGGACTTAATTTTACCACATCTCTAGGATTGTATCTAATTTTTCTGTAGCCTGTGTCTTTTTCTTTCTCACCCATTTTAGGGATCTGCATCCTCATGTATTTTCCTCAGAAAGGATGCAAAAGGAGGTAATTTGTGCTTGTCTAAATGTAAATTTAGCCTTTGACTTTGTTCATCCTTTGGCAGGGTATGGAAACCTAATCTAAAATAATTTCATATCCTTGATGATACAACTTCATTGTCTTCTAGCCTACAGTGTTGATGAGAAATAGGATGCTGGTCTAATTCTCTTTTCTTGGGACGCCCTCTCTCTGTGTGTCTCTCATGAATAGATAAATAAAATCTATTTAAAAAAATAATAATAATTATCTTTTCTTTTTAGGTGACCTTTTTTCCCTCTGGAAGTTTTGGAATTTTTTTCTTTGGTATTTTGGAATTTAACTAGAATGTGCTTAAGTGTAGGTTTTTTTTTTTTTTTTAAGATTTTATTTATTTATTCATGTGAGAGACAGAGGGAGAGAGAGAGGCGGAGACCCAGGCAGAGGGAGAAGCAGGCTCCATGCATGGAGCCCAACGCGGGACTCGATCCCGGGTCTCCAGGATCACGTCCTGGGCTGAAGATGGCGCTAAACCACTGAGCCACTGGGCTGCCCGTAAGTGCGGGTTTTTTAATGGCCTCAGTGCTTGGTTGACCTTACAATCTGGAGACTAGTTTGGAGACATTTTCTTCCAGGATTTCCTTTTTCCTATTATCTTTTTCTCTTTCTTGGACTCCTCTTAATCAGATTTTGGATTTCTTGGATTGTACCTGTTCCTTTTTTCTTTTTTTCCTTTCTAGGTGTTTTTTGCTTTAAGTTCTGGGAAGTTTCCTTAACTTTATCAGTCTGACTCTCGTTTGGCTTTGTAATTTCAGTAATCTGCTTTTTAGTCTCTAAGAGCTCTTTTTTCTCCTTGTTTCATCATAGTATCCTGTTGTTTTATAAATGTAATATTCTCTCAGATTTCTAGATACACCAGTTTTAGAGTGTTTTAAGTTCCCTTTTTCCTAAACTAATATATTTCTTCTGGTGCCAGTTTTTCTCTTTTCAATAGTCTTTAATCTCCCAATTCTCTCCATATTGGGTCATCCTTGGTTGTCTGCTTATATTTAAGAATGAATAACTGGTATGTGTATGTTTTAATAGAGTAAATAGATCTATTGCTACCAAGCCTTTGCTTTAGGAAGACTGACTACTGAATTGGATATGAGTGGAACATGCTTTGTTTTAGAGTAGAGGTTCCCAAACTTTTTTTGTTCACAGAACTCTTAGTGTCTCAGTAATATTTTTCATGGTACCTCTAGTCCTAAAGAAGTACCTCACAGTTAGGCTCAAACTACTGCTTAATAGTAGTAGATAGTATAGTACCTGAAAGATACTGCTGTGTTGTTTCCTTCCAATATAAAATACTCCACACGCATCCCTGAGTTTGCTGTGGTGCTCCAGGTGCTTAGACACATGGTTTGGGGACCATGATTCAGGGTGAATGGGTTAAGAGCTCACAAACTACAGATTCCTCAAATGCCAGAATGAGGATTGCTTTGTCCGGGGTGCCAACACCTACACTAAAGTCTTAGCTTTTCCTGATAGATTTGTCCTCTCCTTCCTAGAAGAGCCTTGGAACCTTTGTCTGAGTTATTTATATTCTGGCTATCTGTGTTCTGTATTCATACATGGTGGAAGAGGCCATTAGGGGAACGTATTTCCCCATTTTTAGCCTCTCTTTTGCCTTTTCTTCCCCTGAGACCTCCTCCCCTCAACCCACACAGGCTTCTGAAGGGCAGATGGGTTTCATCCTCCATCCTAGACCTTCACGATGTATTCCAGGTTGGGGCTTTTGCTGCTCTTTTGTGTTCCATTTCATTTTCTAACTTCCAGATCCATTGAATTCTCTCACCAGGTGATAAACCCATCCTTACTCTCTGCTGTTGTAGGCTTATTCCTTTCTGTGCTTTTAATCTTTTAATGTAATTTGGGGATGGTGCCATCAGGAACTAGAAACTATATTGTCCCATTTATTTCTCACAGTAACCCAATAAAGTGGTTATTATTCATATCCTCTTTACATCTAGGGTAACTGAGCTGTGGTGGAGCTGGGATTCAAACCCAAGTCTCTCCACCACCAAAGCATGTGCTCTTTTTACTATCTGTTGGGAAGACATGTCAAACACATTGGTTCAAGACATCATCTGAAATGATAGCTTCATTTTTCTTTGAAAGATTAAACATTTTAACTACCAAGAAAACTTGTCAGGATTGGCCAGGAATATGAAAAAGTATGCATTGGCCTTTGCCTACGGCTTTTCTTACTCATTGGACCATCTTGAACAATGATTATCAAACTTAAAAATATATACAATTCATCTTTTAAATGAGATCTTACGCAGAAATCCCCAAGATATCGGGGATCCCTAGGTGGCTCAGCGGTTTAGCGCCTGCCTTTGGGACAGGGCATGATCCTGGAGTCCTGGGATCGAGTTCCGCGTCGGGCTCCCTGCATGGAACCTGCTTCTCCCTCTGACTGTGTCTCTGCCCTCTCCCCCCGTGTCTCTCATGAATAAATAAATAAAATCTTTAAAAAAAAAAAAAAAGGAAATCCCCAAGATGTGATGCTGCTCTAGTTGAAGTTAGGTGAGGGTGTCGAGGGTTTACTTCTTAGCTCTTTCTTCTGGTGGCCCCGAAGACACTCTTCATTGAGCTTAGTTTTGAAAACCTTTGATGTAAGGCTGCAAACCATTTGTCTAACGGGGAAAAAAAGTTGTTTGACTAGTTTAAGGATAGTTTGGTACCAAAATAAGATTAAATGTAAATTACTCAAAAATTACTTGGGTAGGTAAAATTTTTACTCTTGTTCTCCATTTTGTAGTTGCATAGAAGTATCATTGCAGTTATATTGAGATCCTTCATAGTACTATTCTCTAAACAAGGAAGTCAGAAAAATCACTGTGCTGACTTACAGGTAATTCACTTAGTTCAACAATCACAAATTACAAAAAGGTGCACAGTGAAAGGTCACCTGTATATGATGTCCCATCTAGCCACTATTAACCCTTTTGGGAATAGAATACCCTAGAGATAACTACTATTAATTAGTTTCTTATGTACTGATGCAAATTTGCATATAATATTCCTCTGTCCTTTTACACAATGGACAAGTTGGCTCTGTTTAATAGAAATTGAACAACAAGAATATTTTGTTTTATGCAATATGAATAAAACATTCAGTAATACACATAATATTTGCATTTCTTTTAACAGGAAAAAATTAAAGAGTACATCCAAATATATTTACCAAACATTATTTTTGAATGGTGAAAATAGTGACATTAAGATTTGTGCTCTAGGAGAAGAGTGGAACTTACACAAAATATATTTATGTCAAGTAAGTATTTTTCTATTTCAGTAATCTAGGTAGTTATTTAAAAATAGCTCAAACTCTTTCAAGTCATGTTCTTTCTAATTGCATTTCACTACTTTGCATGGACAGTTGTTTAAGTCCTAACATCTCATTCCAAAGTCTTGTTTTATTAGAAATACAGCATACACTTAGTTTGGTCTAGAAAACAGATTTTGAATATTTATTGTCATACCAGCCCAGCAAATTTTTGTCATTACTTCAGTGAGGTTCTTGTATTGATGCCTTTTGTTGACAAAAGAGAAAAAAGGGGAAATTGCTGAATTTGTTTATTTGTATATAATTATTTAAATTGGATGCATTTAGCCGAAATGTTATTTGTAGTTATGGTTGAATATGAATGGGAAGTTTTGACACTTATTCTTTTCTTCTGGAAAATGCAGCTAAATTAAAGACCAGACGCAACAAATACAAACTAATTCATTCAGCTGATATACATATTTGGTTTGTGTGCTGAAAATATTACTATCTGCTACCTCATTTAATTTAAAGATTCAAAACTTTCAAAATGAAAGAGTCACTTTAATGGCTCAAATATTTTACTCATTTATTCTTTCATCAAATCTGTTCTTTCTTCAAATCATTGTTCTAGGCACTGGGAATAGAACAGTGGACAGTTCAGTTTTTTATCCTCTGGAGTTTATATTTTCTCCCTTCTTCACTGTTTGACAGTAATTACTGGTAAGACAGTATAGTACAAGATTTTCAGTACGAATATTTTAAAACGATAACGTTTTAATCATGGTTTTTATTTAATTTTTTTGAATAAATTTACTTTGGCTTGAAGTATATAGCCTGGGGAATATATCAGAACAGTGGTCTCAACTTGAGGCTAGGGTCCATGTCCTCTTTTTTTTAATCTGTGAAAGCAGTTTTGTGAATTTAAGGATGAGAATACCTCTCTGAAGGCTTTGCCTCTCGAGAGAAACTGTATTGATAATAGTGCAAGCCAAATGCTAAAATATAGTAAGACCTCTAAGGACAGAAACAATATTTTGTTTACTGCTGTATTCACAGTGCCTTATACATACAAGTATTCAGTAAAATTAGTCAATATCTGATCTATTCCAAAGTAATTCTAATTATGAGAGGTGCCATCTAGATTGTAACTAAAGACTTCATCTGTTCTGGTACCTTTCCAAGAATTTAAGTCCATTCTGGAATTTTCTGATTAGGGTAAAACTAAACTTTGGATTTATCTTAATTTCTGGGGAACGTCCCTTTAATGCTGACTCGGGACTGGTTTGGACCCTTTACAGCCACTAACACAGTAAGGATTCAACAGTATGAAGGTTCACTCCTTCTGAGTACGTGATTATGTATTCACCTTGTGTGTTGTCAGATGTTTATGAGAGTCTTAAATATGTGTTACAAAGCTTGAATTTAGGATGTCATTGAGAAGGAAAGCATATACAAGATGCAGAAATTGATTTAACTAAGTAAAAAACTTTTTTTTTTTTAAGATTTATTTATTTATTCATGAGAAACACACACACACACACAGAGAGAGAGAGAGAGAGAGAGGCAGAGACACAGGTAGAGGGAGAAGCAGGCTCCATGCAAGGAGCCGGATGTGGGACTCGATCCCCGGTCTCCAGGATCACACCCTGGGCCGCAGGTGTCACTAAACCACTGCACCACTGGGGCTGCCCACTAAGTAAAAAACTAATGTAAGTTTCAAATAGTAACATAGGGATTCAGTTCAGATAGTAATATGAGGGATCCCTGGGTGGCGCAGCAGTTTAGCGCCTGCCTTTGGCCCGGGGCGCGATCCTGGAGACCCGGGATCGAATCCCACGTCGGGCTCCCGGTGAATGGAGCCTGCTTCTCCCTCTGCCTATGTCTCTGCCTGTCTCTCTCTCTCTGTGTGACTATCATAAATAAATAAAAATTAAAAAAAAAATTAAAAAAAGATAGTAATATGAGAATTTGGTTTAGTTTTCATTAAATTAATGGTCAACAAAGTATTCTGACATACCTTAAGTGTCCTTAATTTCATTTTTCCTGTAGACATATTTAGCAATTCTTTTTCTCTTGAAATAATATGTATTCTTTTTGATTGAGCAGTTGTTTGGAATTAGGAATGGGAAAGTAATTTGGAAGAAACAAAGTACTGGATAATTGTGGTTTTTTTTTGTTTTGTTTTTTTAAGTCTGGCTACTTTTCTAGTATGTTCAGTGGTTCTTGGAAAGAATCCAGCATGAATATTATTGAACTGGAGATTCCTGACCAGAATATTGATATAGAAGGTAACCACCACCATAATTACTATTATGCAAAAATTATAACATAATCTTTTTTTTTCTTTTGGTAGAAAATAAATATTTTTTTCTAACCTTGTAGGCTAGGAAAAAAGCTCCATTTAATATGCCAGGGTGACAGTTTTGTGTTGATTTGCTCCATAGTTTTTATCAATTCTATTCTATCTGTCCCTAACCTACTTAGTCATGTAGGCCTTATCAGTTTGCTTACTTAAGCTTGTAAATATATCTGCCTGGGATATGGAAGCTGTAGGGTGAAGTATTCCCCATGTATGAAGACTTTCACGTAATCGGTGTTTTAGAGCTCCGAGTTCTTAGATGAGGAAGCTGAGGCTTACAGGATTTAGGGACTTATTTTAGGTTTTAGCAGTTTAGTGAACCTCAGTCGGCCTATAGTTTTTCTAATTACTGTTCCAGTGCTCATTCTCTGCTCCCCTCTTTATCCAAATGTTAAGTACCCAGTACTTAAAACAGAGGCAAAGAAAAAAGTTAAGGATATGTATAAACACATGCAAAAGTGGCAATAGAGAGAAGGAAGGATAGGCCTAAATAGCTGTGGTGGCTGGGGGAGAGTGTGGCATGGAGAGGACCTGGAGCTATTCCCCACTCCCCAGTAATGAAGCACTGAAAGCACTAGGGTTAAGAGTATCATGGGGTCTGTGTACTTAATGATTGGTCTACTCAGGGTATCTTTATAAAACTTTTCCAAGGGTGTCTTTTTTTTTTTTTTTTTTTTTTTTAAGATTTTATTTATTCATGAGAGACCTAGAGAGAGAGGCAGAGACACAAGCAGAGGGAGAAGCAGGCTCCCAGTGGGGAGCCTGATGTGGGACTCAATCCCAGGACCCTGGGATCATGACCTGAGCCAAAGGCAGATGCTTATCTACTGAGCCACCCAGGTGTCCCTCCAAGGGTGTCTTAATTCTGATTAATATCTTAATCTCTGTCAAGATTAGATACAGAAGAATCCAGCTCTGTTAGGTAGAATAAATGGAAATTTGTAACAGTTATTAAATTAGCACCATTAATCAATAACCCTTACTAACATTTTAATTATTGATACTTCTCTTATCCTTTTATGTACATCCTAAATTTATATGTATGTCTTAGAGTATGAAGATGATCATTGTTGTTATTTTAGTAATTTATAGATACTGTTCTTATTTCATTCCCTATGTCTACTTTTGTTTTCAGCACTACAGGTTGCATTTGGGTCACTATATCGCGATGATGTCTTAATAAAGCCCAGTCGAGTTATTGCCATTTTGGCAGCAGCTTGTATGTTGCAGTTGGTGAGTATGCACATTATTCAAAGAAAGGATCACAGTTGGACCTTTGTTTCAAAGTATTTATTCTAAAAACAAAAATAAAGCTTAGCTTTTTAGTTTTTAGAATAAAATGAAATGTGTAAATATGTCATTTGTGATAAGTCATTTAAAATGCTTAACCATAAAAAAGAAAATACTAATAAAATAAAATGCTTAACCAAAACCGATTTATTATAGCTAAGGGGGTCATCATGTCTGTGTAAGATGAATGCAAGCAATTTCAGTGTAGGATATCTTAGAATTACTATAATGTGGTTAGAATTTACTTGTCTAAGTCCATTTACAGATTTCTGTTCATTAATGATTTAACTGTTATCAAGCAGATCACTTAACGATTACTGATTCATATGGGTCATGGGTTTGAAAAGCATTGAGTGCTTTGTCAGCTTTTTCTTAATTTTGAAATTGTTGTGGTAAACCACACAAATATATAAAATCCATTGGTAGAATGACAGATTTGTTCTTTCAAAAGAAGTATATTGAGCAATGTGTCAAACTAGACATAGGAATCCAAAGGTAAATTAAGACCTAGTTCCAACCTTTAGGGAACTCACAATATAATGTGTGTGTGGGGGAAAAAAAAAATATATATATATATATATATATATATATATATATATATAAAATGTGTGTGTGGGACCCAGTAATAAAAAACTGTCTGGTTTTATAGGTATGGTAATAAACATCCTGTAGGATTTAGCAGATGAACAGAGGGAGTGGTCAGTTCAATTTGGTGGTGCAGAAGAGGAAGTTGAATCATGAAGACTGAAAATGTATTTATCTTGCAAAGAAAGAAGAGCGGAAGGAAGCTTTTTATACAGATGTAAGATGTGAAACAGTGGAGGATCAGGGAATCTGAGTGGGACATGGCTCTAGCACAGAGATAAGCACATATAAGCTCTTTAGCTTACACAGTGTATAAGAAAGGTTGTAGAGAAGGCAGCAAGGCCAGATTGTGAAAATCCCTCTATACCTTTTAAGAAGTTTTGATTTTGTATGTAGGTACTTTTGGAAGATTTTTTAAGAAACATTAATATATTGGGCATTTTATTTTATTTTTATTTTATAGTAATGATTTATAGATACAACACCAAAGGCATGAGCCATGAAAGAAATAACTGATAAACTGGTCTTCATTAAAATTAAAAACTTCTGTGGGACGCCTCGGTGGCTCAGTTGATTAAGCGTTGGCCTTTGGCTCAGGTCATGATCCCGGGGTCCTGGAATTGAGCCCTGTATCGCTCCCTGCTGAGCAGGGGAGCCTGTTTCTCCCTCTGCCCCTCCCCCTGCTTGTGCTCTCTCACTCTCTCTCTGTGTCAAATAAAATCTTTAAAGAGGGACACCTGGGTGGCTCAGTGGTTGAGCATCTGCCTTTGGCTCAGGGCATGATCCCAGAGTCCTAGGATCGAGCCCCACATCAGGCTTCCTGTATGGAGCCTCTTCTCTCTGCCTGTGTCTCTGCCTTTCTCTTTATGTCTCTCATGAATAAATAAAATCTTTAAAAAAAGATAAATAAACAACAACAACAAAAAATAGATAAAAGTAAAATTTTTAAAGAAAAAAATTTACTTATTTGAGAGAGAGTGTGCATGTGAGTGGGAGATAGGGCTGAGGGAGAGAATCCTCAAGCAGACTTGCTGATGAGCTCAGAGCCTCATGTCCAGCTTGATTGTATGACTCGTGAGGCCATGACCCGAAACGAAACAAAAGTTGGATGCCCAACCGACTGTGCCACCCATGTGCCCCCTTTAGGAAGATAATGATCAGAGGAAAGACAGTTATGTTTTAGAAAGAATACTTCAGAAATCATGTGAAGGATGTATTGAAGAAAAGGTGAGTAATCTTACTGCAGTAGTCCAAGTGAGGGTCTAAGGTTGGGCAGTAGTGATAAGCATGGAGAGTAAAAACTGGATCACAGAAAGATTAATCGGGGATAATCCACTGGACTTGGTGACAGACAAGATATTAAGAGGAAAGCGGAAGGAGCTAGAGGGGGGCGGGTAGTCTCAAATGACTTCCAGGTAAGTTTAAAAATCCTAACGGAGTCAGTACTTTATTTTGATCTTTAGAAAAAGTTAATTGTTTCCTTTTCTGTGACATTTGTATGCTGATCTGTGTGAAGTATTAGTAAAAAGCTTGCTCAATATACTTAGTTGAAATCATTTGATTTTTTAAATGCTGTGATCCTTTCAGTACTTAATTTTCAACAAGTACACTTTATTTTCTAACTTTAGTCCTTTTGGTTTTGTCCTAAATCCATTTTCTGCATTATCTTTATGACTTCACTAACTAATTTAATAATATACTTGCATGGTGAATGTATTTCAGAAATTTAGGTAAAAAGTAACATTTTTTCATATATTGAATAAAATTAGTTCATTTGAAATCTTACATCTAAACATTTCAGATTAATATTTCAATGTAAATAATATGTTTTAGGTGCATCTCTTAGAAATTGGTAAGTGTTTTGTAGTTTAATAAACACTTCTGATGATTCATACTGTTCACTTGCCTAGCTCCATCACATGGTTGACTGAGTATGTCAAGAGATCTTAATTGAAAGAGAATAGGCGAACCAGGCCGAATGGTGCTTAAATTTGCCGGTCCCGGAGAGGGGAAGAATACAAAAGAAAGAATAGCAGTGTTCATCTGTTACTTTACTACCTTACTGCTTTTACCCCCTCCATTCTGCTTTTCAATTCCAAGTATTTAGTTGAATACTTGCTGGATTTTTTTCAGTACTTTTACTGGACTTCAGATTTAGGCTTGCTACACTTGATGAGTTTTCTTTCATTTCTTCTTTTTTTTTTTTTTTTTTACTTTTTAATATGTAAAAGCACATATTCAGAGCTAATTTTTCCCATGTGAAATGGGCCTTTCCAGTGCTTATTTATATTTGCAGGATGGTTTAATACAGCAGTGTGGTGAGACAATGAAGGAAACAATTAATGTGAAAACTGTATGTGGCTATTACACATCAGCAGGGACCTATGGATTAGATTCTGTAAAGAAAAAGTGAGTTACCTTTTTTATTTTTCCTCCCATCCCACTTGTGGGAATTTGGCTGCTTTGGTTTCTTAAGAGAATGTATAGCTATAAGAAAGAAAGAAATAAAAAAAAATACAGGACTAGAATTTGGTTAAAAAAAAGTCCTGTTTTACATTTGGATAAATTAGTAAATTTCTTGAAAGTGTTGTCTATGTAAGTGACCATGGGTGGGTTATACATGTTTATATGTGGCTTATGAAAACTCTGGTCACTCTTTACAGTGTCTTTTTTATTAATATTTTTTAAGTAGTAGGCATAATAGACATTGTATCAATACACCTACTGGAGATGTTTTTAACTCCTGAGAATTTCAGTACCCATTTTCAAATTACAAAGAAGGTAATAGAAGTATGCAAGTGCTTTCATAAGTGATGTAACTCAAATTTGAAATGAGATTTTCTTAATTAGATATGCACTTATTAATATAAAGAAAATATTTCCTTAATAACTGCTGACAAAAACAATACTAAATTTTTGGTTGTTTAATTTAAAAATTCGAGCATGTTCTAGCAAGACTAATTGTTTTTATTTTAACTATAAGTTCTACTAAGTAAGTTATAAATACATGATATATTTACATATCATGTAATAAATAATTCCATGTTTTAATTTCAGGTGCCTTGAATGGCTTCTGAACAATTTGATGACTCACCAGAATGTTGAACTTTTTAAGGAACTCAGGTATTTTAATTTTAAATAACTTTGTAATTAATCATTCTAAATAATGTTTATTTGTTAAGGTATGCATTTCCTTTATGCAAAAATATATTATTTATGAAAAAGTGAACAATTTAATGAAAGGTATCTTGACATCTATGAACTGAAGAAATGCTTCACAAATTTCTTTGTCATAAATAATATGTATGTCTACTATTTTAACCAATTTTAATATAAAAATTTATTGCTAATATAAAACTATAGAAAAGTATCAAGCGTTACCTCACTTTTGCTAGGTTCTTAGAGAATCTAAAAGTTTTAAAAACCATCTTTACCATTGCAAAATTAAGTTTTAAAGATTTTTATTTTAAGTAATCACACCCAACATGGAGTTTGAACTCACAACCCTAAGGTCAAGAGTCACATGCTTCACCAGCTGAGCCAGCCAGGCACCCCTGCAAAATTAGGTTTAAGAAAATTGTTTTAAATTTTATACTAGGTCTAATGAAGTTAAATTCATGGTCAGGTTGGCCTTTTGAATAGCATCTGCTTATTATTCCTTCCTGCCTTCCTTCCTTCAACAAATACTTCCTGAATGTCCACTATATATGAAGGTACTTTGTTAGGGGCTGTGAAGGATTCAGAGATTATTAATTCATGGTTTCTGCCCTCAGAACATCCCCTGTGATGTCAATTTTACTGATTTTTTTTTTTTTTTGCAGGGGTGGGTGGGCAAGTGGGAAAAAGACAAACATTCTTATGTTTAAATACAATATGGAATAGAGAGAATTCAAGTTTCTTTTAACTTTAAAGATGAAATACAAGAAGTAGTAAATGTGTTATTTTTATTGCTAGACCATCTCTTGTATTCCTGGGTCTTTTCCTTTCCTCTGCCCTTAAGAGGTACTTTGGTAGAAAAGTTTGAGAAGTATTACCTAGTGATATCAGGGTATAAACAAAGCTCTGCATTATGTTTGGCTTGAATATCATTAGAAACACTTTTTTTTTCTTTATAATTTCTCATTGAGCTCTTTCAAAAAGAAATTGTAGTGGTCATCTTAAAAACCTAGATGTTCTTCTGGCTTTTTATGGCTTGAAGGAATGGGGGGAAAAACAGCTGGTGATATCCTTTCCACTAATACATATTTCTTGATCTTACTCATTAATAGTAATATGTTTTATGACCAAGCAGTTTTCTCAGGCTTTGATGTTAAAGGTTACTTTGAAGATAATAGACATTTCAGTGAAATTTTGACATGTCTTAAAAAAAAAAAAAATACAATGAATGGGCAGGAAAGACCTATAAGAACACTGCCACTTTATCAGAGCATACTAAAAGTTATCTCATGGAGAACCTTGTTTTAACTGGGTTAATTAGCAGATCAAAGCTCTTTGTTTTCCTGTTCAAAGAAAGACCTTTCATAGTATATATACTGTCTGAATTAAAAGTATCCTTGTGTTCAGGTAGGTTGTTTCTGTCTAAGATTCTTCCGTCTTGGGCAAAAAGACTGATACAATTTTTAATTCCACATTTTCTTTTCATAAGAAAGAATT
This sequence comes from Vulpes lagopus, assembly GCF_018345385.1. Taxonomy (NCBI): domain Eukaryota; kingdom Metazoa; phylum Chordata; class Mammalia; order Carnivora; family Canidae; genus Vulpes; species Vulpes lagopus. The sequence goes on from NC_054828.1 coordinate 52,539,042, forward strand.
AAAAATTTTTAATTCCACCAGAGTATTTTAGTCTGCACAAGAATAAACTCAGTACCTCTGCTTTATCTTTTCTAGTATAAATGTCATGAAACAGCTCATTGGCTCATCTAACTTATTTGTGATGCAAGTGGAGATGGATGTATACACAGCTCTTAAAAAGGTATTGACATAATATGTAAGGGCATCACCTCAGCATTACTTATAATAGCGAAAAATTAGAAACAGCTAATGTCCAGGGAAAAAGGAATGTTGTAAATGTAAGAGGAAATATGCCATAATGTTAAAAAAATTCTTTGTTTAGGGATTTGCTGTCATGAGTGATTTTAATTTCATTCTTTATATTTGTCAACCTTAAAAGTATAATAGCCAGTTATTTTACCAGCAAAATGGATTTATTTGGGAATAGTAGAGGAATTGCAATTTGTGACATATATGCTATGACAAACCATAGGCAACTCCAGACCTCAAAGGAAAGGAACATAATAGAGAAAAGATAGAATTTGGGAGGGGCTGCTTTGAATGAAATTCTGTTGGAGGAAAGGGAGTTCCTTGTTGTCTGAGTTGTGGTGTCTTCTTATTGGCTGAGCTTGTTGCTGGACAAGGAGAAATTCTTTTTCCTGCTAGAGTAGTAAAGTAGGCTTCTTCCTATTGGAAATGTGAGGCACCTGTCTTACTGTTGGGTCTGCATTGATGACAAGTGCTGGGCCATGAGAGCTCCCATCCTGTTTCTTTTGTTTGGTTTCACATACACTTTTCTATCCTAGGAATATGTTTCTGTTTTTTTCCCAGATTTTTTTCAACCATGAGGATGTATTATTTACATAATCAGAAATGTTAATTTATATGGTTTTTAGAAATGTTTTGAAAGTTGAACTAATGACTTCATGATGAAAATTTCACTTTTTCTAGAAAATGGTGAAATTTTTTAAAGACCTTATTTGTACTTCAGGCACATGTTTTATTTCATCCCTTTGAAAGGTTTTAACATTTTTATTTTTATAACTCTGAAGAGACAAATCAGCTATCATTCTTGTTCTGTAGATGGTAGGACTTAGAACTCTTATAGTTACTAACTGACAGATTTGAGGTAGAACCCAGGTTTGTGAGTCCTAGTCCATTGCTTTTCCCACTGAATAATTTTGCCGCTAGCCTTTTGGCCCTAGCAATACAGTCTCCGTTTAACACAGCTTTCAAATTAGGGAATGAGACATCTTCTAAGTTATATTATTGCAATTGCTTGTTTTTGTGGTAGGGATGAGATTCTATTACTGTTTGTTTTTTTCAAGGAAGTTTAGTAACTTAGTTATGCAGTCATTGAAGGGTGGACAGCCCATTTCTATCTCTGAGCCACTGGTAGCATTCTTTGTTTCCTATTGTTGTAATTGCTTTTATGCCAGTAATGATAAGTGCTTACTATGTGCCAGGCACTATTCAAAGTAAGTTACACCTAATAATTCTTTCAATGTATGGGGAGCCTGGGTGGCTCAGCGATTGAGCGTCTGCCTTTGGCTCAAGCTGTGATCCTGGGGTCCCGGGATAGAGTCCCACATGGAGCTCCCTGCATGGAACCTGCTTCTCCCTCTGCCTATGTCTCTGCCTCTCTCTTTTTCTCTCTCATGAATAAATAAAATCTTAAAAAAAAAAAAATTCTCAGTGTCCCATGAGGTATCATGCTCATTTTATAAATGAAAAAAATTAAGGCCCAGAGATATTAGGTAATTTGTCCAGCTATTAATTGGCAGGGCCAGGGTAAAACAGTAAGAAACTCCTTTTTCCCTTGCTTAATAGACAATTATTAAATAATCTACTAAATTATTATTAAATAATTAATATTGTTTTTATAACCTTATACAATATTTTACAAAATTGAGTTGAGTAGAATAAATTAGTGTAAAATGACTAATGTAATATATATATATATATATTAAACCTTTACCCTTTTTTTTTTTTTAAGATTTTATTTATTCTTGAGAGAGAGAGAGAGAGAGGCAGAGGCAGGCAGAGACACGGGCAGAAAGAAGGAGGAGCAGGCTCCATGCTGGGAGCCTGACGTGGGACTTGATCCTGGGACTCCAGGATCAGGCCCTGGGCTGAAGGCAGGCGCTAAACCACTGAGCCACCTGGGCTGCCCAACCTTTACCATTTTAATTGTGTAACTATACTGTGTTTGAGGCCATATTTTTTAGGAATTTGATTATTCTTTATCACACACTGTTTTAGTTTTTATCTTTGGACCACTATTAAAGCCATGATGATTTTTTTTTTTTTCTCCTAGAGAGGGAGAATGAGGGAGAGAGGGGCAGAGGGGCAAAGGAAGAGGGAGAGGGAGAGAGATTCTTAAGCAGGCTCCACATCCAATGAGGAGCCCAGTGCAAGGCTTGATCTCACAACCCTGACATCATGACTTGAGCTGAAGTCAAGAATCAGATGCTTAACCAATTGAACCACCCAGGTAGTCCAAAGCCATGATGAATTTAAAGCTTGTAAGCATATCACATAATAGTTCTACTTCTTTCAACTGCATGTACTGGAAATTAAATTTTTTAGATACTATGTTTTAAGGTGGAAGCAGTTTGAATGTAAAATTGTAACATGAAATCTTGTCATTTTTTTCTTAAATTTAAGTGGATGTTCCTTCAACTTGTGCCTTCATGGAATGGATCTTTAAAACAGCTTTTGACTGAAACAGATGTCTGGTTTTCTAAGAGGAGAAAAGGTATGCCTGAAACTTTTGAGAATTTGTTTTTTGGGCCTTTTTAATTGAAATTTATTAAAATCAGGTTCTAACTTATTTGTAGACCCAGAGAATTTTAGATCTGGTGAGGATAGTAAGCAGTTGTCTACATCAGCCCCTAATATAAATTGAGAACAGTAAAAATAAGAAAAATGCCTTGCCAAGTATTAACTGAATTATTTTCCCTCGAACTAACACCATAGTTTTATTCCCCCAAACTATTATTTTTCCCATTTTATCACCAACAGGTCTTGGTGATTACATTCATCTTTTATTTGACTACATTGAATTTTCCCTAACACATTAGCCCTATCAGGCAACAGTTCTTAACTCGGGCTTGGGGGGGCCCATCTACAGGCCTCAGTGTATCACTTACCCCAAAAGAACATGCACAACTTTACAGGTATGTGTGTGTTGCATGCATTTTGCAGGGTGAGAACTTCCATAAGTTCTCATAAGTTTTGTTGGATTCTTCGAGAAAATTGTTCTAAAATTCGTTAAGATCAGCTGCCATTAAATTCTTTCTTATTGGGACAGAGGGAACATGCAGTGTATTTATTTTTTACTTTGCTAGAACAGATAATAGAGAAAAAATTTTTAGGTACGAAGAAGCGGATAAATCATAATCCTTATTAGTTCACGGTCATTTTTGGTCCATGGATGGCCACGTTTTTTATTTTTAATAATATACTGAACCCCCACAAACTAATCTTCAAGTACTAGAACATTAGTAACTTCAGTTACTTGTGCTTCTCTTCTGTTGTTGCCTCTGACTTTCCCAACCACTATCTTGAATTTTGTGTTTATTATTCCCTTAAGAAAATGTTATTGTATTATGCATGTATGTCTTAATATATGTAACATAGTGGAGTACTAGTAAGGTGGTCTCTGAAAAAATAATCCCTGATTTGCAGTTTTTTTAATTTCCATGATACAAATTCTCCCAATGTGGCTGATTCCAAGCTACCAACATGATATCACTGACATTGAATGCAGAGTTAAGAAATACACACCATCAGCTCTTATAAGCCAGTGCAGGCCATCTCTAGCACCACTGGACAATATAGCATCTGATTTTAGTTGTTATTGGACAGTTTCATATCGTGGTCTTAATTTGTCGTTTCCTTGAAGAGATTGGACAGTTTTTTACATGTTTATTAGCCATATGTTTCCTCTTCTGTGAAATATCCATTCTTTTTCCTATTTTAATATCATATCTGTGTTCTCTTAATAACACAATAGGCATTCTTTATTCCTGATAACCAAACCTTTGTCATTTATCTTCTAGTTTGTAGATTGCCTTCTTGCTTTCTTACGGATATCTTTTGATGAGTAGAAGTTCTTAATTTAAAATCTAGTGCTCTTTATGTCTTATTTAAATAAATTTTGTGAAGTTATTTTATACAGAGAGATTTCCTAACTCAGAGCCAGATAAGTTATTTTCCTGTCAAGCTCATGAACCAAAAATATAAAGGACCATACCAAAAAAACCTAACTTGATTGCCTTGAAGAACAAAATTCTAAACTTATATTTTAAATTATACTTTAGAGCTACATTATGGCAATTAAAGAGGCATTAGAGAAGTTATAGAGGAGAAAATTTAAACAAAAAACCAAATGGAGAGAGATACAACTGAAAGAGGTTAAGGAGATGTTAGAGAAGCTAAAAAGACAAAGGCACTCTGGAAACCGGGGAGCTGTTAGGTGAATCCCAACAGAAACTTATGCTCATTTGAACTCCAGCAGTCCCATTAAGATTTCTCCTCTACGCTCTTCATTCCGGCCTCAGTCGTGTAGAAATATACAGTTTTAGATAACTTTTCAGGGAGACATTTATTGCATAAAACAAAATGTATGTCTGATGCCTTGTGTTTCAGTGAGGACTTTGAAGGTCATGTCATACAGTTTTATTTTTATTTAAAAAAATATATATATTCATGAGAGCCAGAGAGAGAGAGAGAGAGAGAGAGAGAGACAGAGACACAGGCAGAGGGAGAAGCAGGTTCCCTGCAGGGGGCCTGTTGCGGCACTCAATCCCAGGACCTTGGAATCACGCCCTGAGCCAAAGGCAGATGCTCAACCACTCAGCCACCGTGGTGTCCCATGTCATATGGTTTTAAAATGATCAAAGAGAGGGGCGCCTGGGTGACTCCGTTGGTTGAGGGTCTGACTCTTGATTTTGGCTCAGGTCATGTCTCAGGGTCATGGGATCAAGCCCCACATCAGGCTCTGAGCTTAGCAGGTAGTCTGCTTGAGATTCTCTCTCTCTCCCACTGCCCTTCCCCCCCCCCCCAACTCTCTTTCTCTCTCAGTCTCTCTCAAATAAATCTTTTTAAAAAATTATCAAAGTGGTGAGGACTCAGGAAATAGGACAGAAAAACCACTTGTAGTCCCCTGTCCCATTATATTTTGAGACATTTCTCTTAGGTTTTATTAATTACTTGATTTTTCATATACATTGCTCAGGACTACAAGAAACAGTGGAAATTTAGACTTTGTTCTACACAGTTATTCATAGGGACTGCCATTGAACTTGGTTAGTGCAATTAATATGGCTATCCTTGGCCAGCTACAATCTTTAAAATATATTTCTAATTCATGAATTCTTACAAAAGTAAATGGGCTAATCCTTTCTATACTCTTGAAAAAAAGGGCTTCATGAGATAATTTCCAGATTTCTAGATGATCTAGTATTAGATTTTTTTTTTTTTAAGATTTATTTATTTAAGAGAGAGTGCGCATGTGCATGAGCTGGGAAGGAGGGCTAAAGAGAGAGGGAGACAGAATCTCAAGCAGATTGTCTGCTGAGCATAGAGCCTGACTTGGGCCTAATCTCACGACCCTGAGATCATGATCCAAGCCTAAATCATGAGTCAGACACTCAACAGAATGAGCCACCCAGGCGCCCGCTCCAGGTATTAGATTTTTATAACTTGTTCATGTGATGGGGCATCTGTAAGACCATAATGGTATTCATAGTGCAGCCCATGAATTGGCATATTTGATTCAACATAGGAACACTAGAAATAATGTTATCCTTAAAAAAAAGGACGTTAACGCCACATAAGTAAGCAAAGTTAACTTAATTTTTAAAATGAATTTACTGCTTTTTTGTTTACTTTGACTCTGAGCAGACACCAAAGGAATACAAAAAATGTATGGGGTAAAAATTAGAAAATTATGAAAATACTTTTCATTAAATAGACTTTTTGCTGATTTCAGGAGAAAATTATTTTAGTGGACATCATCTACTTTCTTTTTCACAGTACTGTGTTCCATGTGAAACATAGTTTTAGCCATAATATATAACAATAGCAACTCAACTTTTTTCTCCAGCCTTAATAGCAGCACAGAGTATGCTCACATGGGTGTATCCCTTTTTAATAGAAAATAGGCTAGGGCTTTTGCACAAGTTTCTATATGATAGCAGGAACTAGACCTTTCCTTCACACTCATGAAAGCACATTTGAATACAACTGAGAGCAACTATTTTTAGAAATAACCTGAAATTCTCCCTAAAAGAAAAAATTCACATACTTCATAAACTTGAATTGTTTTAATAATAAATACTATCCTTGTGGCTATAGTGTCTTTGTATCTTATTTGGTACTATGATAGAGAATTAACATATTAACTAGTAGCGTTCATCACATGTAGCTAAAGCATAAATTAGATGAATCGCAAAAGACAAACCCATGCATGTTCTGTGTTTGGCATTCGACCTCTGGGTTCCACTAGAGTGTTCAGTCTCTGGGAGAAGGTTTCTGGTGAGAGACCGTAACCCTACCTACCATTCTCAAGCCTTCTTTTTCCAAACCTTGCTGCACTGGAAGCTCCAAACTCCAGAAACAAGGTACACAAGTGAATTCTCAGCCCAAAGGCCACTTGGGACCAAAATTAGTTTCCTGGGGCTTCTTCCTAAATCTTTCCCAGGTTTTTATCCATACACCACAGGTGTGTATAATCTTTGTAAAGTAGCTTATTTGTATTCTGATAGACATACATGTGTCTGTGTGTCTGGGTCTCCCTACCCATAAAAACATTTAGGAATAAAATTAGATACATTTGAAAAGAATGCCTATTGATTTAAACTGTTTTTTATAGATTTTGAAGGTATGACCTTCCTTGAAACCGAACAAGGAAAACCATTTGTGTCAGTATTCAGACATTTAAGGTTACAGTATATTATCAGTGATTTGGCCTCTGCAAGAATTATCGAACAAGATTCTTTAGTACCTTCAGGTAAGAGAACATGACAAAATTATGATTTTAAGTAATATCTTTCTGATTATGTTGTAAAAAAGAATAATAAAGAGAATAGAAATTAACCTTAATCCCATTAAGAGACACAGTTTTGTACCAAAGTGAAATCATATTATATAGGTAATTTTCTGTGTCCACATTTTATAGTGAGTATTTTCCCATATCACTTAGCACAATCCAGACTATATAAAGGACTCTCGTTTTCTGTTACAGTTTTGTTTTGTGTTGTTTTTTTAAGTATGAGGAAAAAGAAACGAATCCTATTATCTAGGGTTAATATCTTGGTGAATTTCTTCTAGTCCTCTTTTTTTTTTATTATTATTTTTTTTCTTTCTTCTAGTCCTCTTTATTAATATATACGCATTAAAACAAAAACAAAAGTATATAATGTATACTAAAATTTTTATTAATATGGATGTTCTTTAACTAATGCACTATTTTAGACCAGACTTTTAAAAATGAGTTTTGAAAAAAAAATAAAATAAAATAAAATAAAATAAAAATGAGTTTTGAAGTACACTGTAAATGAAGTTTGTTTGTTTGTTTTTAAGATGTATTTATTTGTTTATTCATGAGAGACATAGACTGAGAGAGAGAAAGGCAGAGACACAGGCAGAGGGAGAAGCAGGCTCCTCGCAGGGAGCCCGATGGTGGGACTCGATCCCGGATCCTGGGATCATGACTCGAGCTGAAGGCAGGTGCGCAACTGCTGAGCCACCCAGGCATCCCTAAAGTATCATTTAAAGATCATTACTGCTTTTATTATTAATACTCCTTAAATTTGCTTTTTTTCTTATTCTAGTCTTAAACCTTATGTCAAAGCAAATGTAATATCTTTGCTAATTATAAAATTTAAGTTTGTTAAACAATTATAGATTTGATTTTCTAAGTCTCTAGTGCTTATGTGAGATTTAGCTTAGTACTATATATGCATATAAAAAATAGGAAATAGAATTTGAAGATTTATTTCTAAATTTGTGAACATTAATAATTAGTTATAGATTTGTCTAAAAAGTTATAATTGTTTTTGATAGCTCAATTTTTAATATAGCTATGTGTTTATGGATTTAAATTGTTCTCAAAATCTATAGGTATTAAATGGAAAGCAAACCTACAGTTAACACTTCTGGTCTATTTGAAAGTAACACATTTTTATAAAATCACTCTAGCAGGTTTATAGACACTTTTTCTGTTAATTTTGTATAAATTGTTTTTATAGTAGTAATTTTAGAAAGCCAAGATAAAAGGCTGCATATTACATTTGTATGGTTGTGGTATTTTTTTTTCCAGTGACAGTTTCTATGAAGATTATGTTCCCTGTAATATAGCAGATCTCTAATAGTTCTCGTGTGTTCTATGCCAGGCCCTAGAGAGGTGAATACTAGATGCTAGGGCCAGTTACACTCTTAACTGTACTTCCTTTCAAGGCTTGTTAGAGATGAATTTTGAAAGAAGTGGAAAAAAGTCTGTTCTGAAGTAATTCAGTGTAGGTGTATCTATGATGCATGTGCATAAGCTTTATATTCTTTGAATGTAAGGTGGGTGAAAGTATTTTAGTCTGACATGTTTTATTCAGTATAAAGTTGAAAATAATCTAGATTCCACATTTCTGACCAGATTTCAGCCATTTTTTCCAGACCTAAAATCACAGTAGAGGGCTTTTTCTTTACTTTAGAATGTTCCTCTTTATTTATTTTTTATTTTTATTTTTTTTAAAGATTTTATTTATTTATGAATGAGATACAGAGAGAGAGGCAGAGAGAGAGAGAAGCAGGCTCCCTGCATGAAGCCTGCTTCTCCCTCTGCCTGTGTCTCTGCCTCTCTCTCTCTCCTCTCTGTGTATTCTCATGAATAAATAAATAAAATCTTAAAAAAAAACTGTCTTACTGTATACTTTTACTGTCCTGCCTTAGCCCTCCTTGGTACATCTGATCTATCTTGTTAACATTCCTCCCAGACCTTTACATTATGTACTCTGGGACCCAGGTCAACAAACTCTTATGTCTTCCATCGCTTCTCTTCATTTATTTAACTCTCCCAGAAGGCACTATTTTCTCTCTCTAGAGGACTTTCTGTCAGTTAAAACATCCTGAAAATATAGGAATAGGAGGCCAGACATTCATGGTCCTAGTCCCTCAGTGCCCTTTCCAAAACTATTACTGCATAGCATCTAACTCACCCTCTATCCTTTCTCTCTTGACCCTATCATTCTTCCGCATTCACTGAAGACACTGGATTTACCTTTCCACGTCTGCCCAGTCACATAATGTACTTAAATGATCATTCTATTCCGTTCCCTGGCCTCCGACTAATTGGACCTCCACCACAGTAACATGTTTTGTGATCATTGGGCACTCACCATCCACAGAAATACCGTAAACCTTGTAACCCAGAATTGCTCAGCATCGGAAATCAAGTAGTTTTCAGGCCACGTATAACCAACCGTATAGCGTGTTCATAGCTTCATTTCCTTTTGTACTGTTACTTGATTTCCAGTCCATTTTAAGCCCTCCATTTTCTACCAGGCTCTCAAACCTCTCCTTCCTTTTTAGGGCCTGGATTTCATGATTGATCATCTGAACTACTCTCTCTCAACAGTTGCCTTCACCTCTGTGTCCTTCCACTTGGCAAAATCCTAAAACTAAATTAAATTGTGTTTCTATAGCATTTGAGCTCTGGGTTCCACTGAGTATTCAGTCCCTGGGAGAAGGGTCTGTAGCAGTTCTCAGAGGAGTACTGCTACAGAGGTTTTTTACCAATTTTGTACTGGTGCACTGCAAATTCACATTTCAACACTAAGCTTGCACTTTGGGACTTCTTACGCTGCATTTATTTGGTCACTTTGGCCACTCTCTTTTTCATTTACTTCATTAATTGTATTAGACCTCTGCCATTCTGTTCAATCTTCCTATCCAGTCACCTCCCAGTCAGTATAGGAATTCTGTTGTTGTTTTTTTTAATATAAATTTGGGGTAATCAGGTAATAACTTGTTCAATTCCTATTCTTCCTCACCTGTCTTCCTGTCCTGCAGTTGAGGTGCTCCCTCCCTGTCAAGCCAACCTCCTGCTCTGTTCATGTCATGATCTTATCACTTCCTGTTTGTTCTGAAAGTAAACCTTATCATTTAAATTGTATCTTCAGCCTCTGCCCTCCCTACTCTACCTTAGCCTTTAAAATATGGTCAAATCTCTTATTACAAAACAAGACCAGAAAGCTTCCCTTGACGCTGCTGCCTCCCCCACAAAGCAACCTTCTAAGCCCCCTTCTTCAGAGCAGTCTGCAGATGCTCTCTCCTTCCTTTTAGTCATTTCTCAGCACTCTGCAGTCTGTCCCTTGCCCTCACTGTTTCACTCAGACCTTCTAGCAAAAGTTAGGGTTGTTCTGTTTGCAAAGTCTAGTGGCCTCATTTAGCCTACCTAGCATTTTATGTTATGGTTTGTTTGTTTGTTTTTTCTTGAAATTCCCTACTATACTCCCATGGTTTAGAAATGCTGTTCTTTCCTGAGTCTTTTCCTATTTCTCTAACCATTCCTCCTCTTTTTCTTTTGTAAGTGTCTCTTACTCTGCCTACTTCTTAACTTCCTGAGAATATTTTTGACCCATTGATTTTTTCATTCTCCCAGAGTAATATTCTTTGTTCATATGATTTATTAAAAGATTCCAGTTCTGACCTCTCCCCTGAATTTCATACTTCGATATTCAACTGCTGTCTTGCCATCTATAAATTGCTTCCAGCCATCTGTTCAAAACAGTACTTAAATTTCCTCTTCAGCCCCAATCCCTGCCTGCTTTTTTTCTTCCTGTGTTCCTATTAATCATTAACACCATTAATAAATAGCCCAGCCTTACGAAAAAAACAAACTCCTGGAAGTCATCCTACACTCCTCCTTAAACTCTTTCCTCCACATCCATTCACCAAGCCCTGTAGATATTTTCATAGATAGTTCTCAAAATCACCACCTTCCTTTACCCAAGGCATTCCCTTGATTAAGACGTTGTCGTTTGCTCGATGACCTAAGTGCAGAATGTATCTGTGTCCTTGTTGAACTGTGAGGCCCATAGGTTTTACAACCTTTTCCTTCTAGTACATAGGGCACTGATTGACAAGTAGTAGGCACTCTGTGAAAACTAAAATTGTTTTCTAAAACATACTAATTTACATATGGCCTAATTCTGCATTAAGCAAATATGTGTAGATTCTTCAAAGTATTCTGTGTATGCCAGATACTGCATTTAATGTGTATTTTGTAACATAACTTTGAAATTCATCAAGGTAGTTGTCCCCATCTTACAGACGAAGTAAAGTATAACTGTCCTGCCATACAGCTAGTGAGAAGCACAGCTCAAATGCAGCCCCATGTCTTTCTTGTTCTGTAATCATATTGTTTTCACTCTTACTGGTTACTTAAAAGTCAGACTTTTCCATAGTGTTACTGATACTTCATACCTAGATGCTCTATTCAAAATACTCTTATTTGTCCATATGGGAATTTTTTTATTATGTAAACTTTTGGTCTTTTACCTTCACGATCTACATCTGACTTAAGTGTTTTGTATAGCAGTTCAACTTGTAGGCTGTTTTTTGCTATAAACTTTACTGATTATAAGTAAATTTTTTTGTGTGTATATACCTGAAACATACACCTTTTCTTTCACTTAAGTAATAAAATACTGAGTAAATTAGGAACATATCTTTTTTATTTTGTTTGTCTAAAGAGGGGAGAGGGGCAAAGAGAGGGAGAGAGAATCCTAAGTAGGTTCCACACCCAGTGTGAACCCACCTGGAGACCAAGCTGAAGTCAACAGACACTTTAACCAAACCACCCAGGCATCCTTTATCTTTTTGTTTTTTAAAATGTGTAAAGCTAAGACATTAGATTTTCAAATATTATGCTTTTGGAGACCCTTTGTACCATATCCTTTGTGTAAGACAAGAGAAGTAATCTAAATTTATCTGACTTATCTCATTTATTCTATTGGAAAAATACTCTGTTTACATTCAGAATTACTATATGCTAGATCTGTAGCTGAGTCCAAGGCACGGTCAGATGGCACCTTGTTAACGCCCATTTTGAGCTTTTGTATGGGGCTTTGGTCTAACAACATTTAAAATAAGTGTTTAAGATTATTTTCCTGGATGGAAATTTCTTAAAGGAATCTTTGCATTGAATACTAACTCTGCTAAAAAGGATTCTGGCAAACTCTGTAGTATATCTACCTTGTGGAGATAGGACTGCATATAATTGTATTAAAAACGATATAAAGATGAACCTGTCTTCCTTATTTTTATCCCATGTTTCTCAAACTCATTTTAGCAGTGATTCTTTTTTTTTTTTTTTCCTTTTCTCAACATTGCATTTGAACTTACTGTTCTATGGACTTATTTTTGGGCTACGGGGTAAACTACCAGTGACTAGAAAGGTTTCTAGTTTGACTTTTTACTTGTTTAAAGTAAGACAAGAAAGGAGAGACAAAACTATGTACCCATGTTTTTAATTTGTTGAAGTGGTTTTTGGTTTTTTGGGGTGTTTGGTTTCGAATTTTTTTTCCTTTGGTGCTTTTAGTTTTAAAGGAGATTATTGAAAGGTTGTGAAAATTTTATTTTTTTAGAGAGAAAGAGAGCAGGGGCGAGGAGGCTCCAAGGGAGAGAGAGAGAATCTTATGCAGGCTCAATTTTCACGGCCCTGAGATCATGATAACCTGAGCTGAAATTAAGTTGGAGGCTTGGGGCACCTGGGTGGCTCAGCCAGTTGAGCATGACTCTTCATTTCTGCTCAGGTCATGATTTTGGGGTCCTAGGATTAGGCCCATGTTGGCTCCATGCCTAGCATTAAGATCCTCTTTCTCTCTCTCTCTCAAATAAACAAATCTTTAAAAAAAAAAAAAAAAAAAAAAGAGTTGGACACTTAACTGACTCAGCCACCCAGGCTCCACAGGGTTGTGAGAAATTTAAATTTTATTTATTTATTTTTATTTAAAAAAACTTTTTTTTAAATTTATGATAGAGAGAGAGAGAGAGAGAGAGAGAGAGAGAGAGAGAGGCAGAGACACAGGCAGAGGGAGAAGCAGGCTCCATGCACCGGGAGCCCGACGTGGGTTTCGATCCCGGGTCTCCAGGATCGCGCCCTGGGCCAAAGGCAGGCGCCAAACCGCTGCACCACCCAGGGATCCCTTTATTTATTTATTTTTTTAAGATTGTATTTATTCATGAGAGAGAGGGGCAGAGACACAGGCAGAGGGAGAAGCAGGCTCCATGCAGGGAGCCTGACGTGGGACCTGATTCTGGGACTCCAGGATCAGGTCCTAGGCTGAAGGCAGCGCGAAACCGCTGAGCCACCCAGGCTGCCCAGAACTTTAAATTTTAAAATTGAATTTTAAAACCTTTTCACGTGTTGTATCTTACATGATATTTGAGAATATTTATGTGTAACCTTTTCATTCCAGTTTTATAAATGAATCATGAAAACCATATTCTACATCCCTAGATCAATGCATTTCATCTTAGAGGCATAACTATCAGTGAATTAAGAAATCTATTTTAACGAGAAAAGATCAGCTCTTTTTTTCTTATAAAATACATTAGAACAGAATTTAAAAATTAGAATGCATTGCAAATAAAATACACAATATGTATGCATTTATACTGACTCACATAAACTTTACTAGTCTTTACCTACTGAAAACAAATTATATGTGGCCTAGATATTTAGTAGTTATTCTGCATAATAACAAGAATATTTTGACAGAACAAAACATTCAAAGTGTATTTATAGAGAGTTTTAAGGGAAGATACCAATAAACAGTGCAAGTCATCTGGATACCTTTATTTTAAAAGACTTATGAAGTGAAATGTGGATTTTAATCACAGTAGGGTTTGCATTCTTCTAATAGAGATTGAAAAATCATTTAACTTAAAAAAAACAGAAAATCTGTTCTTTGGGAATAAATAAAAACAAAAATAAGTATGGTACTAAGCCAGTTCTATCTATATTTTTAATAAATTTTAACTAAAATTTCAGTTTACATAGACCTGTGGGTAAAAATTATATGTTTATTAAAGATATAACTGTAACTTTTATTCCATTTAGAATAAATTAAAGTCTTTTTAATAAATTACCTAAATCTAATATGGCAAAATTATTATTTTTCAAAAGATTTATTTATTTTAGAGAGTGAGAAATAACAAGTGGGAGGGGGTGAAGGAGAAAAAATATCAAGCAGACTCCACACAGAATACTGTCACAGGGCTCAATATCTCACTGCTCTGAGATTACAATCTGAGTCGAAACCAAGAGTCCGGATGCCTAACCCGACTATGCCACTTAGGCGCCCTGCAAAATTATTTTTGAGTATGCATGATTCATCTGATAATTTATCTCCCTTAATTGTTATTTTTAGATAATTTAATAAATTAATATATATTCAGTTTTCTATAAAAAATATATGAAAACAAAATACTACTTTACGTATGTTTCTCACAAAAATTAATATGAGCTATGACAAGGAAACTATTAAATGCAAGAATCTACTTTAAAGATTTAAATCCTAATGTGAATGCATATAATCTAAGTACAGTCCATCTTAAAGCAAAGCAAAATAGCGTTTACCACACTAAAAATCATTAAGCCATATTGTTTTGTTTTTTAAATATTTTATTTATTTATTCATGAGAGATATGGGGGAGGGGGCAGAGACACAGGCAGAGGGAGAAGCAGGCTCCATGCAGGGAGCCTGATGTGGGACTCGATCCCAGGACCTCAGGATCATGCCCTGGGCCGAAGGTGGCACTAAACTGCTGAGTCACCCAGGCTGCCCTAAGCCATATTGTTACAGAGCATTTGTAAAATCTAAACTGCCAGATCTATTTGTTGCTATTTTAAGCTTAGAAATGTAACAATTTTGGGATGCCTAGGCGGCTCAGGAGTTGAGTGTCTGCTTTTGGCTCAGGGTCAAGTCCCACATCAGGCTCCCTGCATGGAGCCTGCTTCTCCCTCTGCCTGCCTCTGCCCCTCTCTCTGTGTTTTTCATGAATAAATCTTTAAAAAAAAAATGTAACAATTTTTATCCAGTTCTCAATTTTTTTTTTTAAGATTTTATTTATTTATTCATGAGAGACACAGAGAGAGGCAGAGATATAGGGAGAGGGAGAAGCAGGCTCCATGCAGGGAGCCCGACACGGGACTCGATCCCCGGTCTCCAGGATCTCGCCCCAGGCTGAAGGTGGCACTAAACCACTGAGGCACCGGGCTGCCCCTAGTTCTTAAAATTTTTTAATGTTTTATGTTCTTCATATTATTATTATTTTACATTTATCTATTTTTATATTTAGAATGGCTGTCTTCAGTGTATAAACAGCAGTGGCTTGCTATGCTCCGGGCAGAACAAGACAGTGAGGTGGGGTAAGTATGTTAGGTCATTTCATTGTTCATAATAAACAAACAAAAATAAATAAACAAATAAACCCTGCTATGAATTTTAAAATGCACTTATTATATTGAAAAATCAAGAGGTGTTAAAGTAGGGAAAAGATCATTAATCAGCTTTTTTTCTTACATTTATGTAACATCAATATTAATCTTTCTGGTCAATTAGTGAAATGTTTGAATAGTCATTTACTTATTTGTAAAAACTGAATAATTCATAAACTGTGTTTCACCTGGTGTTATATTAGGATTTTCTTTCAACATACTGAAATATTACTTGGAGTAATGGTTTCACAAAGCATGATTTTCATACTTTTTTATAGGTAAAGCTAATCTTATTTGTGGTAGTGTGATATTGTAATTTTTATTAATTATCTAAGAAGTATTTTATTTTATTTTTATTTTTTTTATTTTTTTTCTAAGAAGTATTTTAAAGATCTCTGAGTCTAAAATGAATTAACATAATCCAGTTATAGATGACCCCCCCCCGCACACAGACAATATTTTTGTGCTTTTTTTCATTTGAAGGAAAAGCAGATATCTATTCTTTCAGTGTGCTTTGCAGTTCACAGAAGTACTTCCACATTTATTATTTGATCTTTATAGCAGCTTCTTGGCTATAGGCCATGTGAGGAGACAATCCATCTGTGAGTATATATGGAAGAGGCCTTAAGTTTGACTTTTTTTTTGCCCCGATTTAACGCATTTTTATGGACCAAAAAACTTGCTAAAATATATGACCTAGTTATGTTTTATCCACACAGTGACTGTCTGAGAGTGTTATACAAACTCATGGTAATGATTACGAGGTTATTTTCCAGGATTCTTGGTTTCTACTTTATTTATAATTTATATTCCATCTTTTTCCAAATATATTCACAGCATACTTATCCTACACAAACACAGTAAGATTGTTGAAATGGAAATAATAACAAATCAGGCATCCCAGGTGGCTCAGCGGTTTAGTGCCGCCTTCAGCCCAGGACGCGATCCTGGAGACCCAGGATCGAGTCTCATGTCGGGCTCCCTGCATGGAGCCTGCTTCTCCCTCTGCCTGTGTCTCTGCCTCTCTCTCTCTCTCTCCTCCCTGTCTGTGTTTCTCATGAATAAATAAATAAAATCTTAAAAAAAAGAAGAAATAACAAAAACCAAAAAAAAGAGAAAGTTAATTATTTAATGGAATTCAGATTCAAAGCATTTTGTAATATATGAAATATTTTCAAAGTCATCCTCATTCTTTTGTATATTCAGTTTTTAGATGTTGGGTGTTCTTCTTTTTCAAGATTTTCCTCATCTGTATCTTTACTGAGTTGAACATAGAGTCTGACCCAAAAGACTGAGCTGGAATAAGTGGGTTTCCTCCCCTCAGAAGTTTATGTATGATTATAGCACCCCAATGAAGTGCTCTGTTTTATAGACACTGAGCATCTGCTTACTGCTGCAGGGCTACTAAAGTGAAGAAGACCGTGTATTTTCCTGAGTGCTAGGTTATAATATAATAAAATCTACCTCCACGGTTTTCTTTCATGTTCTTCCTTCCATATTGCCAACAGATAATCTTTCTGAAGCAGAAATATAATTGTGTCACTTACCTGCTTAAATATGTCCAAGGATTTAACGATAGGGACTATTGTTATTTATATGTGATATATATTATATTAACATTTAAAAAAATTCCTTGTCTTTAAGAAATTTATATTGAACTATTTACAGATTAAAGGATATGCCTGGGGATCCCTGGGTGGCGCAGTGGTTTGGCGCTTGCCTTTGGCCCAGGGCGCGATCCTGGAGACCCGGGATCGAATCCCACATTAGGCTCCCGGTGCATGGAGCCTGCTTCTCCCTCTGCCTCTCTCTCTCTCTCTCTCTGTGACTATCATAAATAAATAAAAAAAAAATAAAAATAAAAAAATAAAGGATATGCCTGGAGGATTGGCCTCAAAGTGATCAGCCAGAAGGGATATGGGGAGAAGTAGGCTTGGAGTAAACTAAAACAAAATTATTGAGCTAGATGGTGAAAAAATTTAGCTCATTATACTATTTTATCTACTTTTAGGTTTGAAATTTTTCATAATAAAAAATGTCAATGTAACAGAACTAATGCCTGGGAACTCTCTATGATCTACAGGGAAAGTTAAAACTCTTATTAGCATAGCCTGGGGGGCTTGTCCAAGTCTATCCCAAATGTCTTTCACTTCACCTCCTCTCGTGCTCATCTTAAACTCTTGATGTACGAAATTCTTCATATATTTGGGATTCTTTTATGCTCCAGATTCTTTTTACCTACTAGACCTTCTACCTGAAGTGCCCTTGTCCTGCACTGAATCACCCCTAACCTCTACTTCAACAAACTCCCACTTGGCACAAATAATACCTCCTCTGTGATGATCCCTCTCTAATCCCAGGCAGTAAATCTGTGCCCTCTTCCTGCCCTAACATCACAACTCTCTCCACATTTGTAATTGTTACTTATATCTCTACTAGAATGAACTCTTGGATGTCAAGGACATGTTTACATTTACTTATTTTTTGTATATTTGTTTCACTATTTTAATTTGATGATGATTGAAGTCCCTAGTATCTAGGCACTTAATAAATGTTGTATATGATGAATATATTGTATTATTTCTATCATTTGGGGTTCCAAACTAATAATCATGGCTTTTTGTTATCATAACTTGAAATAATAGTATTTTTCTTAGTTGATTAAGGCTTTTAAAGTAGGGAACCAAAAAAAAAATAAAAAATAAAAAATAAATAAAGTAGGGAACCAAGAAAGATCAATTGATACAATTCTACAGCTGCTTCTATTAAATATTGACTTTGCATGATTATACTACATAAAAGATAGCTTGGATATGAAGTAATGTCCAGTGGTAGATGATACCAAGTCACATCTTAAATAGTAGATTTTAACTTATTTTACTTAGACTTTTCAGTGTTTTATTTTTTTGATGAGCACAATTTCTTGTAGATATTTTTTTCCCTCTGGTTTGGCTAAGCCCTAATAAAAGTAGTCCAAAAGTCAGAGCTAAGAAAAACATTAAAGTTATTATTTTTTTTAATTTAGCAAAGGCAATGGGCAAGATTTAATCAGTGCTTTTTGTATTTTTTTGTAACCACAAAAAGGTATTTTTAAATCCATTAGCCAATTTTTCTCTTCTTTTAAACTTAATTCTTTTTAAACTATTAGTTGCCTATTTTCTATGAGATTTCACATCTTATGTATATTTCTAGGCCTCAAGAAATCAATAAAGAAGAACTAGAGGGAAATAGTATGCGGTGTGGTAGAAAGCTTGCCAAAGATGGTGAAGTAAGTATGGGTTATGACTCTTAATATTCTCATGCAAATTACTGTACTACTAGTGCAAAATACACTTTTGTGTAACAATCACAATGCCTGCCATACCTCAGAAGAGCTTTTTTGGTAGTTTCTGTAGCATGGTCTCCTGGGCAGGGAGTGGTGATTAGACCTTTTGTGTCTAAGAGATATAAGAGGCCTCTGCAATCCAGAAATTAAGATAAATAAGAAATTATATGGGAGCTATTACATAGTCTTAAAAGTCATTTTTTAAATTTTATGATTACCTTAAATCAAAGACATTCAAACCCTTTGATTGCTACTTGCATTTAGACTTCTTTTATTCATTACTACTATATATAAATGTATATAAGTGAAACAAAAGTATTATGAAACAATACTATTACTGTATCCAAAAATCCTGTTTTCTTTTTAATTTTTAATTTTTAATTTTTTATTTTTTTAAATTATTTTTTAAATTTTTTAATTTTTATTTATGATAGTCACAGAGAGAGAGAGAGGCAGAGACACAGGCGGAGGGAGAAGCAGGCTCCGTGCACCGGGAGCCCGATATGGGACTCGATCCCGGGTCTCCAGGATTGCGCCCTGGGCCAAAGGCAGGCGCCAAACCCTTGCGCCACCCAGGGATCCCCTTTTTAATTTTTTACAAAAGCTTATTGTGACTCAAATTGATTTTAATGGGACATGAACTACAATTTTTAATATCCCACTCTATTTGTAATTTCCATCTTTTTAAAAAATTTATTAATTTATTTATGACAGACGCAGAGAGAGAGAGAGAGGCAGAGGCAGAGGCAGAGACAGAGACAGGCAGAGGAGGAGCAGGCTCCATGCAGGGAGCCCGATGTGGGACCCAATCCCAGGACTTCAGGATCATGCTTTGGGCTGAAGGCAGGCACCAAACCGCTGAGCCACCCAGGGATCCCTGTAATTTTCATCTTAAAAAATAATTCAGCCTGGGTTGTCTGGGTGGCTCAGTTGGTTAAGCATCCGACTCTTGATTTCAGCTCAGGTCATGATCTCAGGGTTGTGGGATCAGGCTTCGCAATGGACTCACACACTGGGCATGGAGACTGCTATAGGTTCTTTCTCTCCCTCTCCCTCTGCCCATCCCTCTTCTATTTTTTTTTTAATTTTTATTTATTTATGATAGTCACAGAGAGAGAGAGAGAGAGAGAGAGAGAGGCAGAGACAGGCAGAGGGAGAAGCAGGCTCCATGCACCGGGAGCCCGACGTGGGATTCGATCCCGGGTCACCAGGATCACGCCCTGGGCCAAAGGCAGGCGCTAAACCGCTGCGCCACCCAGGGAATCCCCCCATCCCTCTTCTAAAAGATAATAATAAATCAGTCTAATTTAGATAAGCATTCAGTTATTTTTCTCCCAAATTTTCCCTCATTTTAACTTTTCTTGTTTTTAGACATTAATTAAGTTTGCATTCAATAATTGTGATAAATATTAGTAGCATATGAAAGCGGAATAGGTAGGTGTCTTCTTTATTCCTTAGTCTTCCTTGTTGCTACTTCCACAACTCCCTCCCTCACTGAACCACAGCTCCTTTGAAGCACATGCTTCTACTACACCACTCAATACTCTACACCACTGAATAGCATCATTCACTGGGCTCTCCATATTTATCACTGTTCTTGTTGTCAGTCTTGGTGATTTCAGTGTCTCTATTCCCTGACCTTTGTCCCCACAGTGATCTTAGCTCTACCCTACCTCCAGCACCCATTTTCTGGAAGAAGCATATCTTCACTTTTTGCTTTACTAAACAATACACCTCCTTCAAAATTGCCATTTCAAGCATACCATTTTCAGATTCCACTTCTATTATCTTTCTAGCACTCTCTTTCTAGAACCTGGACTCCCAACAATTTTTTAACTCCACTGGGATGTATAATACATTGTTCTTACTACCTTTTTTTCCCATTACCCTCTCATCACATCCCTACTTCTTTCTTTACTTACATTTTATGTTCCATCTTAAAATTGGTTCCTGGTTAATACTCCTAACTTCCCTTTTCACTCTGTCAGGCTCAGCTGGCTAAACCCCAATTCTTATTAAATCCTGATTTGCCATGTACTCCATTCCTGCTTTCAAATAAATGGATATGACTAAAGAAAAACTGTACCCCACCAGGTTTCACTTGAATGTTTGTAACTAAACTTCAGGTGCTGCATGGTGACCCTCCTATATTTACCTATTGAATTTATCCTGTCATTCTTTGAGTACCTGTCAGACCTTCTTTAAAAGGGGCAGTGCTGTCTCATTCTTACCTAATAACCTTATTTCTTTCATCAGAAAATAAAAGCAGTAAGCTCACTCCAAAGGAATCTCACCTAGTTCAAATGACTTCACACTGATGACTTCTAACTCCAGATTCATATATCTAGCTATTCACCTGATACCTTTCTTAGAATCCTAGTAGCATCTTGAATAAAATAGTCCCAAGCTGAACTCTTTGATTTTCATCCCCAGACTTTCTCCTTTCCAAGGAATTCTCTAACCCATAAAGGGCCTCTCTCTCATTCATCTATTGAATAGGCTGCGAACTTGAGATACTTCTATCTTAAATACCATACCTGGTGTTCATCAGAAATTCCTCCAGGCTCATTCATAACTGCTCTCCCTACTTTTGCTCTTGCTCTTCTACATTTTGTTTCCCATATAACAGCCAAAATCATTTTTTTTTAGATGCAAGTTAAATCATCTCAAATGTTTCTCCCTTGCCTAGAACTTTCCATCAGCCTCTTACTGCACTTAGAAGAAATGTGTGCTCTTCCTTACTAAGGACTCCTAGGCCCTACATTTCCTGACCCCTGACTAATCCTCTGAATGTATTCCTATTTTGCTGTCCACCTATGTGATTACCCTAGCCACATACCTTCTTGCCGTTCCTCAAAGAGGCCAAGCATGTTTTTATCTCCAGAGCTTTGTACCTCCTCTCCTCTCTGCCTACTTCACTCTGCAGATAGTTACTGGTCTGCCCTTTATTAGACTCAGGGCCCTGCTCACCTAGTGTCTCCTTAGAGAGACTTTACCTGACCACCTGTCTGAACCAGCAGATTCCCCAGCCGCAAGCTTCTCTGTCCTGCCATTCTATTCTGTTTTGTTGTCTTCCATTCCATTGCATCTATTCCTTCCACACAGACATACACATATTAAAATAGCACATTGTACCCGCGCAGAAACTTACTTCAATGCCTAGAGCAGTACTTGGCACATAATATGTGCTCAATAAATACCTGTGAGCTATTGAATTAATGTTGTAACTCATAGTGTCAACCAAACACTTGAAGCCCTAACTTTCCTTCACTATACCTTACCAGCTTGCTTAATAGTCCATTAATAGTGATAGATTAAACAAACTTGTGAACCGCATGATGGTATTTAAAGTAACCCAGTTGTGGGGTGTTTGGATGACCTTGAAGAGCTTGCAGCTCTTGATCTTAAGGTCATGATATTGAGCCCCAAGTTGGGGATAGAGATAACTAAATAAACTTTAAAAAATAAATTAATTAAAGTGACTATGTATCTGTTAGTTATTTAAGGAATTTAGAGTATTTTTAAAGCAAGGTAGATTTTAATGGGTTCTTAATACCTCCATATAGCCTCCTAGCCCTCTAAGCTATACCTCCTTAGAGTTGCAGTCAAAAGCCATATTACTTACGATAGAATAACAGTGTGGAAACATAACAAAACAGATCATGAAGAAGTGATATTATGAAAGTACCTTAAAGAATGGTGACCGTGAGGGCTGCTTTTCTGGCTTTGAAATACACTATACCGACATGGTAAACCTTTATATATATTCACAGATATATTCTGTGTGATAAACCTTAAAGGAAAAGTACCCATGAGGGATAAATATTTGAAAGGAGTTAAAGAAAGGGCATTTTGAAATTTTTACTTTTGATTTGCTAGTGTGATAAACTGAAGTAAATATTTCTCTTTTGTATTTCCTTAGTACTGCTGGCGGTGGACAGGTTTTAACTTCGGCTTTGACCTGCTTGTAACTTACACCAATCGATACATCATTTTCAAACGCAACACACTGAATCAGCCATGTAGTGGATCTGTCAGTTTACAACCTCGAAGGAGCATAGCATTTAGGTAGGATGAATTTCCCTGCCCCACTCCTCCTCACTCCAGTAAAAATAAAAGAAATGAAATAAAACCCAATAATTTACACCAACCATAGTAGAGTTTTGATAAGATACAATATATATGAAAATATATATGAATGTGCAAAGAAATAATAAGCTTTTATTGCTGTGACATGTTAGTAGTAATCAAAATAAAAAAGTCTGGATCTAGTATGTCAGAAAGAATAGGCTAGATAGAATATGAATGATACAGGATTGGTAATAGACTTGAAGTTGTTGCCTTGCTGCTGTTCTTGCAGATTATAGGTCCAGAATATAAAAACAGCAAGGTATTTTTCCAGGAAAACATGTCTGGTATTGTCCTTCACTTTCTGTGGGATTTCAAATGTCCCAAATTTGCCGGATAGTTGAGCTGGCTCTTTCTGGAGAAGATGCTGATGAATTGGAAAATAGCTTAATGAATGGATTTTTTTAAAGTCATATATTTACCTTCTACCATATGCGAAAATTAACTCAAAATGGATCAAAGACCTACACATAAGAGCTGAAACTATAAAACAGTTCTTAGAAGAAAACATAGAGGGAAATCTTCTTGACATTGGATTTGGCAGTGCTTTCTTCAATATGACACCAAAGCAGAGATAACAAAAGAAAAAAATAAATTGGACTTCATCAAAGTTAAAGTCTTGTGTACCAAAGGACACTAGCACAAGAGTAAAAAGGCAACAACCCAGAGAATAGGAGAAAATACTTGCTAACAATGTATCTGATAAGGAGCTAATATCTAGAATTTTAGAGAACTCCTAAAACTCCATAACAAAAAGACAAACAACTTTATTCAAACATGAGCAGTGGACTTAAACATTTCTGCAAAGAAGATATGCAGATGGCTAATGAGCATCTTTTCAAACATGAAACATCACTCATCAGAGAAATGCAAATCAAAATCATAATGAGATAGCACCTCAAACCCATTAGAATGGCTATTATCAAAAACAACAAAAAGTGTTGATGAGGATGTGGAGAAATTGGATCTTTGTGCATTGCTGGTGGGAATATAAAATGGTGTGTCCTAGGTGGAAAATGAAATGGCATTTCCTCAAAAAATTAAACATAGAATTAGCATATGATCCAGCAATTTCTCATCTGGGTATTTACCCAAAAGAACTGAAAGCAGGGTCTGGAACAGATATCAGTATATTCATTTTCACAGCAGCGTTATTCCCAGTGGCCAGAAGGTGGAAGCAGGCCACGTGTCCCTCAGCAGAGCTCTATGTAGATATTGTCCGTACCTACAATGAAATCTTATTCAGCCTTGAAAGGAAAGGAAATTGTCACATATGCAACATGAACCTTGATGACCTTATGTTAAGTGAAATAAGCCAGTCACAAACAAATAGGGTACGATTGCACTCATACAGAGTACGTAGACTGACAGTTTCACCGAGAAAGGAGAATGGCATCAGTGGCGAGGTGGGGTGGGGATCCGTGTGCGCTGGGTGCAGAGTCCAGGCGGGAGGAAGTTCTGGACGTGGAGGGCAGTGCTGACCGCAGGACCGTAAGGCTGTGTTTAAGGCTGAGAACTGTAAACCTAGAAATGGTATTTTAATTTTATGTATGTTCTACCACAACAAAAAGACATTTATGAATTATTTTAGATCCCAGGTACGTATAATAGCACAAGCGTATAAATCTGTAACAGGGTCAGTTTAGAATTTGAAAAGACTTTTTAAGACTTTTTATCAAATAAAAGAATATGGAAGAAAAAGTGAAAACGTTAAATATTAAAGTGAGGGAGAGCATGTTTAAGTTAATCTGTTGTTAAAAAACCATTTAGGGGCACCTGCTGGTTCAGTCAGTGGAGTACACAACTCTTGATTGTAGGGTAGTGGGTTCCAGCCCCATGTTGGGTGTACAGGTTACTTGGAAATAAGATCTTTAAAAAAAGATCATATGTTTGTTATTTCTGTTTTTCTTTTTAATCCTAGATTACGTTTGGCCTCTTTTGATAGTAGTGGAAAACTAATATGTAGTAGAACAACTGGCTATCAAATACTTACACTTGAAAAGGACCAGGTATGTTTGATTACCTTTCTGGTATTTGTCTTTTGAATCCTCTCTTGAAAATTCTTAAGTAGAATTAACATTTGATTTAAAGACTGGCTTAAAAGTTTTTTTGAAGGTAGGAATGGAAATATTCTGTTCACTTATGCATAGTTTGCCCTCATTTTATTAAAAGTGTAACTAAGACAAAAAGAGGAAAAAGAAAACTCAATTTGATTTGAGGGGCAGGGAAATGCTGATAATAGGGAAATAATTGTTTATCCTGAATAACTTCTTCAGAAAGCTATGAATCTTAATTGCTTTATCCAGTGTGTTCATAAGTGCATTTATTTATAGATTATTAGCAAACACCTTGAAGATAATCCAGTATGTCTCCATAGCTTCTGAATATTAAGAGAACGTTATGCTTTAGCATAACAGGTTTGTAAAGTAGCAAGCATCTGTAATATTCCCAAAACTCTCTCTAAAGCCATCTGTTTCCTCATGTATCACATGCATGTAGAAGTTTCAAGATGTCATGATGAGAAAGTAAACCATTTCAAAAAGTAATATGAGATCTGTTAAAATATTAAGTTTGGGGACGCCTGGGTGGCCCAGTCAGTTAAGCGCTGTCAGCTCAGGTCATGATCCCAGGTCCTGGGATCGAGTCCCATGTTGTATCACATTGGGCAACCTGCTCAGTGAAGAGTCTGCTTCTCCCTCTCCCTTTGCTCCTCCCGCCTCTTGCTCACCTGTATGTGCACACATGCAAGCACACACACGCACTCTCTCAAATAAATCTTTAAAAATATATATATATTAAGGAAGTTTACTTCTGTTAAGACTAACCACCATTCCAAGGGACATACTGTTTTAATAAAGGGTTCAGAGCCTAGAGTTCACATAAATTATTAGCAGTTAGCAGTTTTTTTCAGACTGAAGAGCCTCTTACAGAACATCAGATTTTAGCATTGCGAGGAACCTTGGGGTGATAATTCTCACCTCACGTAGCTCTAACCTCACATACCCTGTATAAGAACACCTTTAACGACATTCTTATAGAGGATCCTCCACTTGTTGCAATTCTAGCAACAATGAGCTGACTCTCTCACATGGTAGATAGTATTTGAGAAGATAGATAATAGAAGTTCAAATCTGCCTTCAGTAGAACTCTGTTGGTCCTTCTGGAGCTGCATGAACAATGGCTATCCTTACTTTCTACCTGGAATGTCATAAACAACCAGAGATTTAAAGCACCAGGCCAAGATAACTGTATTTCAAGTGCTCCTTGAGTTTGTTCAGCAAACATTGGAGTTCCTGCAGAGTGCTAGGTTCTGTGCTAGGAGTAGAGTAAATAAAGAGGAACTTGTGTTCCTATTTATTTATTTATTTATATTATCTATTTATATATTTATATATAAATATATTTATATAAATATTTATATATTATATGTAAATATATCTATTTATATATATTATCTATTTATATTTATTTATATATATTATTTATATATATATAAATATATATTATATATGAATATATCTATTTATATATATTATCTATTTATATATATATATATAAATATACAGTATAATGTGTATTTGTGTATTGTATAAATGTAATGTTGAAGGAGAAGTTTCTAACTTTGACCGTGGGGTTGAGGGCAGGTGTGGTTTTTGGGGGAGGAAGAGAAGGGACAACAGCTCCTGGAAAATTTCCTTTCCTGGAAAAATTGAAAAGGGAATGGATACCTGAACGAAGCCTCAGTTGATGAATAAGATGGAAGCAAGAGAGCACAAGGGTCACTGGAGGAACTGAGGGAGGTTTGAAAGAGTTCAGTAGGACGAGAGCCAGGGCATGATGGGCTGAGGCTGGAGCGTGGACTTTTTCCTGAAATCTGTAGAAAGCTTTGGAAGGGTTGTGGTTGGGAGTTGCATATGTGTGTTTTATATAGGCTATAGATGTTAAAGAAAAAAATGGAAAATATAAAAAAGCAGAAAGAAAAATCATACCTATCTCACTTAAAGATAACACCAAAATTAGATCTTGCTGTTATTTTATGACCTATTTTTCCACATTGTTATATATAGCTTTTCTTATCAATAAAATGTATATCCACAATGTCATTTTTATTATTACATAATATTAGTTATTTTGGATATACTATGATTTAAATAATTTCTCCTTTGGGGGTAAAGTTTTTTGTTTTTTCACTATTATAAAAACACGTACATATATCTTCACACATTTTTCTGGTTTTTTTAAAGATTAATTCCACGAGGGAAAATTCTTGTCAAATGGTGTACACATTTTCTATTGTTTAGATTGCACTTTAAAATGACTGTCCAGGGCAGCCTCGGTGGCGTAGCGGTTTGGCGCCGCCTGCAGCCTGGGGTGTGATCCTGGAGACCTGGGATAGAGTCCCACATCGGGCTCCCTGTGGGGCTTATATGCATGGGGCAAACCAATAATGCACGATGTACATAGGGGAGGGAAAAAAAGAAATTTTGGACATACTGGCATAGCACAGTAGAGTTGCTGCAGTATATGAATAGAGGAGGGTTTGTTATCAGGGAATAGTTTAAGAAGAATTTCAGCTTTGGGTGCTGATGGTGGAGCTGGTGCTTCTTCCTTGAGTCTTAGGGAGGGTGATTAGTCTCCATTTTTGGTTTACAAGACCAAGGTAATAAATATACTACAAAGACTCTTCATTTTAGGAGATTGTTTTCGATGATACTGATAGTTGGTAGTAGGACTAAGAGGATGGTAAAGTATAGAATGGAGGCGATTTGGCCAATAATGATAAAGGGGTGCTCTACTGGTTGTCCCCCTGATTCATGTTAATGTGAGTAGATCGGCTGTTAGTAATCAGAATAAACATTGAGGGGTCGGAATATTATTCCACGTTGTTTGGACGTGTAAAGTAAGGGGATAATTGCTAAAATTAGGATGGAGAATACTAAGGCAAGAACCCCTCCTAGCTTATTGGGGATGGATCGTGGGATGGCGTAGACGAATAGGAAGTATCATTCAGGCTTAATGTGCGGGGGAGTGTTGAGGGGTTTTGCAGGAATATAATTGTCTGGGTCTCCTAGTAGGTCTGGCGAAAATAAAACTAGTGATATCAGTACCAAAAATAGAAGTAGGGCTCCTAAAATGTCTTTGATTGTATAATAGGGATGGAATGGGATTTTGTCTGAGTCAGATGTGATTCCTGAGGGGTTGTTGGATCCAGCTTCGTGTAGAAATAGGTGGACTATTGCTAGGGCTGCGATGATGAATGGGAGGATAAAATGGAATGCAAAAAATCATGTTAAGGTTGCCTTATCAACTGAGAAGCCGCCTCAGATCTATTCTACTAGGTTAGTTCCAATATAAGGGATAGCTGAGAGAAGATTTGTGATGACTGTGGCTCCTCAAAATGATATTTGTCCTCATGGTAGGACATAACCTATGAATGCTGTGGCTATGGTTGCGAATAAGAGAATAATTCCGATGTTTCATGTTTTTATGAATACATAAGGATCCATAGTATAAGCCTCATCCTACATGTATGAATAGGCAGATAAAGAATATAGAGGCTCCCTTTGCATGTATATAATGGATGATTCAGCTGTAATTAACATCTCGACAGATATGAGTGACTCATGAAAAGGCTGTTGATGTGTCTGATGTGTAGTGTATAGCTAGAAATAAACCTGTTATAATCTGTAGAATCAAGCACACTCCTAGCAGAGATCCAAAGTTTCATCAAGCAGAGATGTTTGATGGTGCGGGGAGATCAGTAAATGAGCTGTTAACAATTTTAGCTAGTGGGTGAGTTTTTCGAATGTTGGTCATTAATGTTCTTATAGTTGAAATACGACGATGATTTTTCATGTCATTAGTTATGGTTAAATTCCATGTAGGAATAATGATAACATACATTGTATTTATTTTAAGCATTGTCTTTGTAATGAGTTTTGTAGGTTTTGCTACAAAGCCGTCTCCTATTTATGGTGGGCTTGTATTGATTATTAGTGGTGGGATTGGTTGTGCAATTGTGTTGAATTTTGGGGGGTCTTTTTTAGGGTTGATGGTCTTTTTGATTTATTTGGGAGGTATGCTTGTAGTTTTTGGTTATACGACTGCTATGGCCACTGAACAATATCCTGAAGTTTGAGTCTCTAATAAGGCTGTATTAGCAGCTTTTATTACTGGCTTATTATCTGAATTGTTAACTGCCTGCTATATTTTAAAGGATGATGAGGTTGAGGTAGTATTAAAATTTAAGGGAATGGGAGACTGGGTTATTTATGATACTGGGGATTCAGGGTTCTTTAGTGAGGAAGCTATGGGAATTGCGGCATTATATAGTTATGGTACTTGATTAGTGATTGTCACTGGTTGGTCGTTGTTGACTAGTGTGTTGGTAATTATGGAGGTTACCCATGCTGATTAAGGATTAGTAGGCTAAGGGTAATGGTAATTATAAAGGAGAGAAAGTTTTTGGTTAGAAACTAAGGTGGAGGATTTTATTTGAAAATGTGAGATTGATTTGGGTAAAATATTTTCTAGTCAAATAGAGTGAGTCTAGGAGTATTGATGCTGATTTTTGACTTATAGACAGGCTTATCTTAGGTGTGAGGCGGTGTATAATGGTTGGATTATAGCCAAGATTTGAAAATTTGAAGGTGTAGGACGGGTAATTAAATTTAAGCCCTTGTATTGTGAGGTTTAGTTCTAGTGCCAGGATGAAACCTAAAATGGTCACTGCAAGGGCAGATATTTTTAGATAATGAGGCATAGTTATCTGTGGGATGGTGGTAGGTGTAATGGTGTGGGAGAGGATATATCCTGCGAATACACTTCCAAGGAGGAGACGTTTAATAGAGTTAAGTAGGAGTGGATTATTCTCGTTGATGAGAATTAAAGGGTTAAAACGGGGTTGGCCTAGTAATGCAAAGGATAAAATTCGAGTACTGTAGGCAGCAGTTAGGGATGTGGCAATGAGAGTAATTAAGAGGGCTCAGGCGTTGGTATTCGATGTGTTGGCGGTCTCGATGATTAGGTCTTTGGAGTAAAATCCTGTGAAAGAAGGACATGCCTGTTAGTGCGAGGCTACCAATAATAAGGGAGGTTGTGGTAAAAGGGAGAACTTTAAACAGTCCACCTATTTTTCGAATGTCTTGTTCGTCATTTAGACTGTGAATAATTGACCCTGAACATATGAATAGTATGGCTTTGAAGAATGCGTGGGTGCAGATATGTAGAAATGCTAAATGGGGCTGGTTGATGCCAATTGTTACAATTATTAGTCCTAGTTGACTTGAAGTGGAGAAGGCTACGATTTTTTTAATGTCATTTTGTGTGAGGGCACAGATTGCGGTGAATAGTGTTGTAATAGCTCCTAAGCATAAGGTGAGTGTTTGAATAGTTTGGCTTTGTTCTATCAGGGGATGAAAGCGGATGAGTAGAAACACTCCTGCTACAACTATTGTGCTGAAGTGGAATAGGGCCGATACGGGGGTTGGACCTTCTGTGGCTGAGGGGAGTCATGGGTGTAAGCCAAACTGGGCGGATTTACCAGTGGCTGCTAGTAGTAGGCCAAGTAATGGTAGGTTGAGGTTGTTGTTAGTTGTTATGAAGATCTGTTGGAGGTCTCATGTATTTAGGTTTAACAGGAATCATGCTATTGCTATGATAAATCCTACATCTCCAGTGCGGTTGTAGAGGATTGCCTGTAGGGCGGCTGTGTTTGCATCTGTTCGGCCATACCATCACCCAATAAGTAGGAAAGATATGATACCTACCCCTTCTCAGCCGATGAATAGCTGGAATATGTTATTTGCGGTGACTAGAATTATTATAGTGATAAGGAATATGAGGAGATATTTAAAAAATCGGTAAATGTAAAGGTCTGAGTGCATGTATCATATAGAGAATTCTATGATGGATCATGTGACGAAGAGAGCTACAGGTACGAAAATTATTGAGAAATAATCTAGTTTAAAGCTCAAGGATAGTTTATGGTTTGGATTGTTACTCAGTGTCAGTTTGAGATAATTATTTCTTGTCCTGAGTGAATAAATATTATTGTAAGGATCATGCTGATTATAAATGTGTAAGAGGTAGTTGTTTTTACATAGTATGGGTATAGTTTATTCTTGTAAAGTTTAGTAGAAGTTAGAATAACTGGCAGAGTAAGTATGATCAAGGCTGTAATTATGCAGGAAGCGAATATATTTATTACTTTTATTTGGAGTTGCACCAAATTTTTTGTTTTGTTCCTAAGACCAACGGATTACTTCTATCCTATAAAAGTTGAAAAAGCCATGCTTTTATGCATGGGGGCATGAGTTAGCAGTTCTTGCAATACTGTTTCGGTAGGCAAAAAGGTTTGAGCTTTTATTGTTAGGTTCACAATCTAACGTTTTTATTAACTATTTTATTTTTTTATTTTATTTATGCCTCTCTCTCTGTCTCTCTCTGTGTCTTTCGTGAAAAAATAAAAATAAAAAATTCATGAAAGACACAGAGAGAGAGAAAGAGGCAGAGACACAGGCAGCAGAGGGAGAAGCAGGCTCCTTGTGGGGAGCCTGATGTAGGACTCGATTCCGGGACTCCAGGATCACGCCTTGGGCTGAAGGCAGGTGCTAAACCACTGAGCCACCCAGGGATCCCCAAAAATAAAATCTTTAAAAAAAAGATGAAGAGTCTTAGCATTGTATAAGAAGGATTAGAGACATGGTAATAATTAGAGTTAGAAGTTATTGTTATAATCCAGATAAATAATGAAAACCTTAACTTAAGGAAGGTAGCAGTGGAGATGAAGAAGTGTTGATGGGTTCTAGAAATAAGTGCAGTTGGTAGAATTTGATGCCTAATTATGTGAAGGAAGAGAGTAAAGATAGTTCCTAATATTCTGACTTGGGCAACTTGATTTATGGTAATTTTTCCTTTGATTTGAATTACAGGAAGGAGAATGAACGTGACAAAGTGAGGATGAAAAGATAATGAATTCAGCTTAGGCCATATTTAATTTCAGGGCACTGAGGGGAAAGTGTGATGGGCAGTGGGTAAATGGGTCTGGGGTTTACAAGAATGCCTAGACTAGGAAGAACTGGATGAGGTGGCCTCCAGGAACTGTGTGGAGAATCTGACAGGACAGAAACCTAGGGGACACTGGTATTTGAGGGGTGAGCAAAAAAAGCAACCTGGTGAGACATTCAAGAGCCGGGGTGGGCAGTCCAAGCCAAATTGCAAGAGTGAAAGTGTAGATGGCCCCAAAAGAAGAGGTAGTAGCAAGTAGCTGATGGTTTGAATTGGGGCTGCTTTATATCTAGGTGACGATTTCCAGTAGAGAGATTTATAAATCCTTGGAATTTAGACCTAGATGGAACATGTGGGGAAGTGATAGAGCTATAGTACAGAATAAGTGATGAGCCTCAGAGAAGCAGGGATTTGTAAATGAAGATGGAGAAGTAACAGTCTGGAAGTAGAAATGGAGACCTAGAAAGATGCTGCCGCTCTGTCTGATGCTGTGATGTGTGGGCTTCTCAGCTTCCACTCTGTAGGGGAAGAAAGGAAATGAACGTTATGTTGCTTCAGTGCAAACAGTTGTAAATTGAGCCCTCGGGTGGAGTTAGAGGTTTAGTAAAGCTAAGATTAGATCTCTCTAGTTTGGGGATGGGGATTGAGAATTAATAGAACCTAATATTCAGAAATCAGTGTGTCCGTTCAGCTCTC
This sequence comes from Vulpes lagopus, assembly GCF_018345385.1. Lineage (NCBI taxonomy): Eukaryota > Metazoa > Chordata > Mammalia > Carnivora > Canidae > Vulpes > Vulpes lagopus. The sequence goes on from NC_054828.1 coordinate 52,571,666, forward strand.
AGGTGATGTCCACATGGCTCCCCTCTTTTCTCAAAGTTGGCACTTAGACCTACCCCCACCCCCAGCCCTACCTATATTGAAATACTAGAATCTTCCTTGGACTCTTTGTTTTGTTGTGGCACTGAATCTTGGTTTTTAATCATCAAATGTACATATCGTCAAAGTATATGTGCTCAACAAATTCAGTTAGTGTGTCTTCACCTGGGTTGGAACTACAAACTTTGTCTAGACCAGAGTGATTCAAGCTTCTAGAGACCAACTATGTTTGACATCATTTCTCTCTGCTAACCCGGTTAGTACCATCAGCCTAGGTGATCCCCTCACTTGATCCATCATCTGACCCATCTTATTCACTAACACTTTTTTAAAAACACCACTTCCCCCATTTGGAGGTATCTAGAGATATTGTGTGTGTGTGTGTGTGTGTGTGTGTGTGTGTGTGTTCGTGTTCCTTACCCTCTTTATCCAATTTATCTTGCTTTTCCTGCACCACAGAAGCTATGTCCAGTTAAGCCTACACCAATCATTCACATGTTCCAGTGTGTTCATCCTTCTTTGCAGGAGCATCTTTCTTAGTAAAAAATAAAAAACTTTAGGTTTAAACAGTACTTAATAATACATTCTTCAGGGCAGCCCCGGTGGCGCAGCAGTTTAGCGCCGCCTGCAGCCCAGGGCGTGATCCTGGAGACCTTGGATCGGGTCCCACATCAGGCTCTCTGCATGGAGCCTGCCTCTCCCTCTGCCTGTGTCTCTGCGTCTCTCTCTCTCTCTCTCTGCATCTCTATAAATAAATAACTAAAAAATCTTTAAAAAAATAATACATTCTTCAAAATGTATAAAATAAAGCAAAACTAATGTATATTACTGCAAAGAATGTAAGTATTCAAAAAGTAGAAGTTCCAGTGTTGCTCTTTTTACTCTGATGACTTTGTTCACCAAATGCTGTTCATACAGGGTTCCAAATGGAGATTTGTAGAATGAAAGATGATCACATTTGTGCCTTTCAGGTACAGGATCGACTCCTGTCTCTATGAGATTTCAGGGCATTCTCATGTGTACTGATTTAATTGAGCCTGAAATTGATTTTACAAGATAATGTATTTTAAATTCCAAGAGACAAATAATATGTTTGCATTAGAGACAGTGGAAAATCTAAGACAAGAGTGGGAATGTGGGCTTAAATAAATGGCTCAGTGGTTGAGCATCTGTCTTCGGCTCAGGGCATGATCCCGGGGTCCTGGGTTGGAATCCTGTATCAGGCTCCCCACAGGGAGCCTGCTTCTCCCTCTGCCTGTGTCTCTGCCCCTCTCTCTGTGTGTCTCATGAATAAATAAATATCTTTTTAAAAAATTAGTGGGAATATGGGAACCATGCTTATTGGTGCTAATAATGACTTCCCACCTTCCCTATTATTTGCAATACGTAAAGGCCATCAGGAGGGGCACCTGGGTGGCTCAATCAGTTAAGCATCTGCCTTGGGCTCAGGTCATGATCCCGGGGTCCTGGGATTGAGTCCCAGGATCGGGCCCTGCATCGGGCTCCGGCTGTGCATCGGGCTCCCTACTCAGTGGGGAGTCTGCTTCTCCCTCTTCCTCTTCCCCAGCTTGTGTCTTGCTCTCTCCCTCTTTTCCAAATAAATAAATAATCTTTTTAAAAACAATAAATAAAGGCCATCATGAAATGAATCCAAATTGCTATGTATTTCTGGACTACATCTGTTCATACGTTATGTAGATACTGGATAGAAATTTTTCATGATGAAAATAACTACCATGACTGAGTAATTCCTACATGGCTGGCTTTGCTGAGTCAATTTGCTGAGTCAATTCTGTGTCTCATTTAATCCTCACTATAATCATATGAAGTAGGTATTTTTATTCATTTTACAGTAAGGAAGCTGCAGCTGACAAGTCATTGACTTGCCCAACATCACAACCAGTAGGAGTAGGTAGGAGTTTCAAGATCTGAACAGTGATTTTGAGACTTTGGATGCAAGCTCTTGTTTTGTTGTTGTTTGTTGTTGTTTTAAGAGTTTATTTATTTGAAAGAGAGAGGATGAGGAGGGTTGGGCAGAGGGAGAAGGGAGCAGGCTCCCCGCTTAGCAGGGAACCCAATGCAGGGCTTGATCTCAGGACCCTGGGGTTACGACCTGAGCCAAAAGCAGACACCTAACCGAGGGAGCTGCCCAGGTGCCCCTGGATGCAAAGCTCTTAACCACCATATGATCTCCTTCTGTTAACTGGATTCAACAGTTTGGTTTTCTGTTTTATTTTTTCTTGTTATTAAAGCTACAAATTTGTTTTATAGGAACAAGTAGTGATGAACTTGGACAGCAGACTTCTCATCTTCCCTTTGTACATCTGCTGTAACTTCCTGTATATATCACCAGAAAAAAGAACTGAAAATAATCATCCAGAAAATCCAGAAAACTGAGGATCTCATCAGTTGGGAACAGTAGCACTTTGAAAACTTTTTCGGCCAGCTTTAATTTAATGGCCCTCCTGATATTCACGTCTAAGGTGACTAACAAAGACAAAGGCCTTATGAACTGTACAGATAATACAGAAGACTATTCTTATGCTCATTACATTTCTATGCATATATGAAAAAAAAACATTTTAAAGCCAAGAAAATGTCTGTCAAATCATTTGTTACAAAGATGTTGACTCATGCTTTTAATTTTTAAACATCAGTAGAAAATCGCTGTAGGTAAAATTCATATCTCTCTGAAGCCTAATATAGATTTAATTTTTGGTTTAAACTTTGATCCTACCTAATGTTAGTGACTGTCAGTTATCTACCTATAAACTTATTTTTATTTGGCTAAAAGAATGCTAAAGAAACTATTTGAATGGCTAATTATAAATGCTGTTGCAATTGTTACAGTTAAAGCTGTCCTCTAATTTTTTTCAACTGCTCATTAATTCCTCCTCGTATTCTGCTATTCCTCTAAGCTGTGCTCATTTTTAATCATTAAATACTTTTTTTGTGGTTTTGGAGACTAAGCTGGGGAACTTTTTATTTAATGTAAGCATTTTCATGCTATTTTACTTTGCTTTTAATTTAGTTTTCTTAGGATTTTTAACAAAATCAGCTTTAGACTTTCAAATGAACTTGAATGGGGGAGAAAATCAATTTGAACCTGAGGATATTCTTTTGCCTTACGTGGTCTTTTCTTTGACATTCTGTACTTTATTCTTGGTCATGGATTATTTATGTACCAAATATTATACTTTAAACATTTTCATATTCTCTGATCTTCAGAATTATTTATGTTCAAATTTTGGTTGGGAATCCTATTTCCTACTTAAGCTCAGGACCTTATAAACCTCTGAATTGAGTGCCTTTGAGTTATACATGCTAATAGAAATTTCATAGCAAATGTAAATAAGGTCGGAGGATCTCATATAGAAGATTATAATAAAGTGTTAATGTAAAAATAGAACTTATTTTTATCAAAAATGGATGTACACTTGTCATAATTTATGTTTGCTTTTTGTGTTTATTGCTCTTTTGCAAATAACCATGCTCATCTTCTTTCCAGTCAGAGTTAAGTGCTTTTTGTGGTTAATGTATATTTTTAGTATGTTTTAAAAAACGGGAATCATTTTTATGTATCTGTACAAATAATAAATACCCATTTGGAAAAAGAATAAATAAGCTCTTCTATAAAATGGACCAAAAAGACTTAGTTGAAAGCAGAATTTTTTTCTTTCTAGATTTTTTTCCAATTAGATTTAACTTTTGGAATTTGGTAGTTTTTCTCTCCAGTAATATGTCCATAGGTTCATAAATTGCTTTTCTCCTTTCAAAATTCATCCTTTTTGATGTAAAGGAACCTTTTCAATGCCTCTCCTTCCCCCACCCCTCAAACTGTAGTTTAAATGTTTAAATACAACAATTTAGCCATATCAAGAGGCTACATTTCTTATTTTTATATTTAACTATAATTCTATCTCTTTTTGAGATGCTTTTTTCCTATCGTATTCTAGCATCAAAGTTTGCTTGCTAAAAAATAAAAATAACCTTAATTTGAATTATGTGATTAAAGTTTTAGAAATATTGGGAGTAAAGAGAAAGTTTGAGTATATTAGTGAGTAAAATTAACTATTTCATCATATAAATTAACCAAATTGGAATTATATATGGTTCCTGTCCTTTGGTTCTTTCCTAGCCAAATTGCTTACATCATTCACAAACCATAACTACTCTTCAATCATGAGTAGGTTGTGTTCTCATCTGAGAAATTGATAATTTTTAGCTACTGTTAGTATGAGATCTGGTTTTGTTTTTGATTCCTTAGCAGCAACTTTTCCTTCTTTTTCAATAGGACTATTTTCCATAAAGTGTCAGCTGAGGTGTCATAGAAACCGTTATGTATGAAAGCTTTTGTGTTTGTCTGCCTTTGCCCTATAGCCTTTGCCAAGTCTTTTTTTATTTTAACTACTAAGGCTAGAAATTAATATTTACCCATTAATAATTATTAGTAGTAACTTGGTTAGTAGTATCAATTAACTTCGTTATCAGTAAAGAAGGATCCTTAAGAGAAAATATTCTAAAATCTCATGCTAAATTATTAAAAAGGAATATGGATGTACCTTTCTCTTTAATGGATTTGCTTTGAAACTTAGCAAGGTATAGGCAAAATTAAATGAACAGTGGTAGTCACTACTAGCTTTTTATTAAGTGTTCATTGGCTAACATTTTATCACATTTTAAGTCTTTTTTTTTTTTTTTAAGATTATATTTATTCATGAGAGACACAGAGAGAGAGAGAGAGGCAGAGGCACAGGCAGAGGGAGAAGCAGGCATCATGCAGGGAGCCCGATGTGGGACTCGATCCCGGGTCTCCAGGATCACGCCCTGAGCTGAAGACGGCACTAAACTGCTGAGCCACCCGGGCTGCCCCATTTTAAGTCTTTCAATGGGATTACCATTATATATGAATGATCTTCAATATCAAGTGCAAAAGTGATATCACCAAGGGTCACTGTGGCTATATTTTAAATTTTTATTTAAATTCAAGTTAGTGTAGTGCTGGTTTCAGGAGTAGAATTTAATGATTCATCACTTAAATATAACCCCCAGTGCTCATCCCCAGTGCTCAATACCCAGCATGGAACCCAGCTTAGGGTTTGAACTCCCAACCTATTTCCATTGTTGCAGGAAGTTTTCTGTTCAACAGTTGGTCCAGAATATCGAACTATTAACATTGAAACAATATCAAAAGTTGTATTCCCTTAAGGATGATCCCATGTAAATAACAGATAATAGAGCCAGGGGTGCAAATGGTAGATCAAATACTTGAAATGATGTTGATTCATGATTTCAAGCAATGTGGAGCTAAGAGAAGACCGTACAGTTCCTCCTTAGAGAGTCTGACATCTTTCCCAAGGTCCAGGGATACGGGTATAAAAGCAAAAAGCCTCAGACGTCATCAGTCACCGTTAACCAGTGGTCAGTCAGACTGCATCTAATTTAGAGGGGAGATTACTGACTCAACAGCATGCACCCACACGTGATGATAAAGTAGGACACGTTTGTAAAAGCTGGTGGCCTTTTTAAAGTAGGGCTAGCAAAGTAGAACAATTTCACCAAGGCTAGAGAATAGCACATTTGCAGACCATCACAGGCTGTGAATGTTGGTTCTTAAGGTACATACATACTTTGAATACAGTTTGCCTTTATTTAAAAACTACTGTCTGGTTGGGGAGGGAACTTAAAATTAAGCAAGTGTGATCACAAGTGTTGACCCTACCCCACTTAAATTCCATTAAAATGGAATGAGGGTACCTCAAACTATTTATCAGAAATATAAAGGATTTTCTTCCAGATACAGTGCTGAAAGGTACACAGTGCTGGATAACCTGCATCCTGAGGGAGCCCTCGCAGAACCCAGTTTCTGGCCCACATTTCTAAGAGGAAGGAGCTTTTTGGAGACACACCATTTCTTTTCCCATCTCCTTTAGAGAACTTACTCCTTGGTTTTTTCCCTCTTTTGTATTTTGCTTTTTTTTTTTTTCGTTCTATACTGACTCATTCACACCAATATTTAAATGTGCTTAAGTTTCTCACATCTTTGAAAAACCTTCAAATGTTGACCTCCACCTGTTGCCATATTTTGCTCTGAATCGGCTAAACTTCTCATAAGGGTTCTCCAAATTCTGTCTCCACTTCAAAACCCATTCATAGGGATGCCTGGGTGGCTCCGTGGTTGAGAGTTATCCCAAGGCAAAGGCCACAGGTAGTCTGAGGGCTTCGAAGGATGGGAGGGAATCAGATTGGAGTTTATTCAGAAAATACTGGATATGGATACTTGAGGGGAAATAATAACAGGAGGCTGGTAAAATAATCTAGATTAGACACTCGAGTGGCATGTACTAGAATGGCGTCAGTCCGTGAGGGGCATAGTGGCTGCGTTTGAGAAATAGTTGCTGAAACTGTGAAAACTTGGTGATTTTGAACATAGATGATGAGGGAATTAGATTAGCCCATGTCAGGCTCCCTGCTCTCCTGCCACTCCCATTTGCTCATGTCCCCTAATAAACAAAAATATCATCGGATTACAGATGCTCAATTGAAGCCATAAATGTATGTGAGATCACCTGGTGCAGGCTCAGGACAGAAAACAGCCTGGAGACAGCCAGAGGGGACGAAGAGTCTCCAGGAGACTAAGGAGTGGGCACAGAAGCGGAATGAACTGGGTGACTGCGATGTCCAAGAAGCTCGTGAGAAGGCTGCTTTTTAAGGACAGTGGTTAACTAATTCTAAGTGTCGGTTAAAAAGAATGAAAAAAACACATCTAACCTATAGAATCTAGCATCAAAGTCTGTTGACTCACAGGTTTTAGTGGTTTCGTTGTGAGTGGAGTTTGTTTTTTTTTTTTAAAGACTTTATTCATCAGAGACCCATAGAGAAGAGAGAGGCAGAGACCCAGGCAGAGGGAGAAGCAGGCTCCCCGTGGGGAGCAGCTCTGATGCAGGACTCCATCCTGGGACCCGGGGTCACGATCTGACCCCAAGGCAGATGCCCCTCTGATGACTTATTTTTCTGTAGTTCCAGCCTGGATCTCTGATGGGCCTCAGATACACATCTAGATGGCCTCCCCCTAAGTGTCTGAAATGGCCCCTCCCACTCGCAGGTCCAGGTGTGAACAGCAGCTTTCTCCTGAATTCACCAGGTATGCTCTGCCTTAGCAGATGGTGCTACCAGCCTCTCCAGCTTCACAAGCCGGAAACCTGGACGTCATTCTTGAATCTTCTAATTCCCTCATCGTCTATGTTCAAAATCAAGTTTTTTCCAGTTTCAGCAACTAATTCTCAAACGCAGCCACTATGCCCCTCACAGACTGACGCCATTCTAGTACGTGCCACTCCAGTGTCTAATCTACGTTATTCTACCAGCCTCCTGTTATTTCCCCTCTAGCCAAGTATCCACACCCAGTATTTTCTGAATAGACTCCAATCTGGTTCCCTCCCATCCTTCCAAGCCCTCAGACTACCTGTGGCCTTTGCCTCGGGGTAACTGTACCGTGGCTTACAAGCCTATTCTGGCCTTTGTATTTCCTCTGCCCTTCCTGTTGCCCTCACACATTCCGTCTCCTCTACCTGGACAATCTCTTCCAGCTCCCCACAACTGTCACCCCGTTTTTCTTTTCTCTTAAGATTGTTATCCGGGATCCCTGGGTGGCGCAGCGGTTTGGCGCCTGCCTTTGGCCCAGGGCGCGATCCTGGAGACCCGGGATCGAATCCCACGTCGGGCTCCCGGTGCATGGAGCCTGCATGAGAGGGAGAAGCAGGCTCCCTGCGGGGACCCTGATGCCAGACTCCATCCCAGGACTCCAGGATCATGCCCTGAGCCAAAGGCAGCCGCTCAACCGCTGAGCCGCCCAGGCGTGGCCACCCCATTTCTGGCTAATCTGTACTCATTCTTGAGGTCTTGTTTGCACATCACTTCCTGTTGGCAATCTCTCCACAACCCCCCCCCCCAAACCAGTTAGGGACCCGGCCTGTGGCCTGCCACACCGCATCCCTCGTACCTGTGGGTCTCCCTCTCTGGACCGCGAGCCACTCGAGAGGACACTGGAGTCTTCTTCAGCGATGGATCCTCCGTTCGTGGGTGTGCGATACGTGTCTAGGAGAAGACTCTTGATAACGCTTTTTCATTCATTTATTTTTCGGTGTCCCCTGGAGCGCTGCGGAGACCGCCCCAGAGGGAGCCCTTGTCCCTCCTTCTGGGCACGAACGACGCGGACCTTCCAAGCACCTCGTCTCGCGAGCCAAGGCCTCCTGCTCGCCCCGACGCCTGCGGGGCCAGGCGCCAGTCAGCTCGGGCTCGCCCCCGCGTCCCAAAGCCGCCCAAGTTTTCTGGCCCATCCTCACCCCGTCCGCTCGGGCAGACGTGCGCCGGCCGATGTGGGCTCCGGGGACGTCAGGCTGGGCCCCGGGCCCGCCGCACTCGCGCTGTGTCCCCCTCCAGGGACCGCGGGGACCCCGGGGCTCGGCGGGGGGGCGGCTGCCCGCGGCCCAGGCGTGACCCCGGGTCCCGGGATCGAGCACGGAGCCTGCTGCTCCCTCCGCCTGGCTCTGCCTCTCTCTGGGTCTCGAGTGAATGAATGAATGAATGAATGAATGAATGAATGAATGAAATCTTTAAAAATAAATCAAAATAAATAAGAGCAAGCAACCGTGTGGGCGTGCGCCCGACCGCGCAGGAAGGGCCCCGGGCCGGGCCTCCCCGTGCCTGCAGACCCCACGCACCTGCTCGCGGCGCGGGACGCACAGTGGGGAGCCGAGAGGCGCGTCGGCGCGGGAGGCCGGGCTGGAGCAGGCTCCCGGAGCCCGCGGGGGGCGGGGCCGCGGCCGCCGGGATCCCCGGCTCCTCCTCCACGCCCGCGGCCGAGCAGCGACGCCGCCCAACTGTCCTCCCGCGGGCGCGGAGCCGGAAGGGACCACGACCCAGCGGCCGGGCGGGGCCGAGCCCGGGGCCCCCAACGCCGCGCCGCCGGCGCCCTCCGCCGGCCGGAACCCCCGGGGCCCCTCCGCGTTGCCCGTCGGCGGCCGAAGCGCAGCGCCCCGCGCTCCCGGAAGTGGTTGCGCAGGCACTTCCGGGGCAGCCTGAGGTGCGGGGAGGTTCCGAATGGGTCGCAGCCGCAGCCGCTCCCCGCGGAGGGGTGAGTCCCGGGGAGAAGCGCCGGGCTGCGGCTCGGGCGGAGGCGTGTCCCCCCTTCTCTGCCCCGAGGGCGCGCGCGGCGGAGGGAAGGGCCCTCCTGGCCCGAGAGAGGCGGAGCTTCCGGACGCCGTCGGCCTCGTACCGTAACCTGCGACGCCTGTGGGCCGCCGTCGGGGCCGGGGTCGGGCTGCGGTCGGGTCGGGGCCGGGGTCGGGCTGCGGTCGGGTCGGGGTCGGGTCCGGGGTTCGGCCAGGGTCGGGCTGAGGATCGGGTCCCTGGGGTCGGGTCGGGTCGTTCGGTCGGGTAGGGCTGCGGTCGGGATGGGGTCGGGCCTGGGTCCGGCCAGGGTCGGGCCTGAGATCGGCCCTGGGGTCGGGCGGGGGTCGGGCCACGGCCCGGTCGCCGAGTTCCTGGGTCCCTGCAAGTCAGCGGGCTCCTGCGCGGGCGCCGGGGTCGCCAGGCCCGGGGGTAACCTCCGTCCCGCGGAGCCCGAGGGGACGGCGTCCGCCTCCCGTCGCTCCCGTCGCGGCACCTCGCGCGCCCGCAGCGGCCCCAAGCCCTGGACGCGGGCTGAGCCGGGACTCGGCCGCGCGGTGTGGGGGCGGCGGCTGCGGGCGCCCCGGGTACTGCCCACAGCGGCAGCCTCCGGGTGACGGGCGGGCGCCGCCGGCGGGACTTAGGGCCGTCGCCGCTTGTCTGGTGGCGCTTCTGGGAGCGGCGGGCGGGAGGCTTGCGGGAGGCTTGCGGGCGGCGGCGCGCGCCCCTCAGCCGACCTCGTGTGTGTGTGTGTCAGAGCGCAGGCGGTCCCGGTCCGCGTCCCGCGAGCGAGAGCGCAGGCGCCGAGAGCGGTCCCGGTCCCGGGACAGAGACCGGCGGAGGAGCCGCTCGCGGTCGCCGCACAGAAGACGCTCCAGGTGCGTGCCGCGGACTGCGGGGAACCCGGGCGCCGCCCTTAACTCCGAGATGTGCTTTCTTAAGATTTTATTTATTTATTCCTGAGAGACCCAGGGAGGGGCAGAGACACGGGCAGCGGGAGAAGCGGGCTCCACGCAGGGAGCCCGGAGCGGGCCTGGATCCCGGGACCTCGGGGTCACGCCCTGGGTGACGGCTAAGCCCACCTTATTATAAGACCCGCATTTCCCATGGTCAAATGCGGTTGATCCCACTGTCGATACCGCTGACTTGCCCAAGGAGGAAATGAGCTATAGTACATAAAAAGCACTGCGTGGTGCCTGTCCATCGTAGGAAGTAAGTGGCTTTTTGTTTTTGTTTGTTGTTGTCGTTGTGGTTCTTTAAAGATTTCATTTTTGTAAGGAACATCTTTACAGCCGACGTGAGGCTCCGGCCCACAGTCCTGAGATCAAGTCAGGTGCTCCACCGGCTGAGCCAGCCAGGTTGCCCCTGTGTTTCTATTGACTTCTTAGTGATGAGGCTTTATTCAAATGTAAAAACAAGAATGTGAGATCTTGAAAGAACCTTAGGAATTGATTGTTGATAATTGGTGTTTAAGTCAACTTTTTTGTGTATTTGTCATTGTCTTTTCCTGCCTTCCAAAAAAAAAAAAAAAAAACTTTTTAGCTCTAGCTGTATTGGACCGATGGTTAAAGCAGTAAATTATATTTTTGGTTTTTTTGTTAAAAGAGTCTAGGTAGAAAGAACCTCCTTCCTTCTTCTGCTATGGAGAGTGGACTTCTGGTTCTCTGAAGCCTGGCCTTTGTTTAGCCTTTATCTCTTAGGAGCTCGTGTATGTCTTTGCCAGTCAGCATAAGTCATCAGTTATGTCTCTGTTTCTGATCTCTTATTAGATCCCCAAGACGACATAGATCCACATCTCCTTCCCCTTCTCGACTCAAAGAAAGAAGAGATGAGGAAAAGAAAGAAACAAAAGAAACAAAAAGCAAAGAACGTCAGATTACTGGTAATGTTATTAGATAAATAACTGCAGGAAAAATACAACCTTGTTTATATAGCTTGTAGTCATGATATGATAAAATTATAAAACTATAATTTTGAGGTACTTAGATATTAAATTTTTTATAGTGTTCATTGCATATGGTTTTGATATTTTGTTATCATTGTACCTTAGTGAGTTGGTTATCTGTGGAGCTCCTGACATGGACAGTTAAAAACCTGAGAATATTCAATTTTTGAAGTACCTTCAAAACTAGTGTCATATAATGTGTTAAAAGTTGTCCTGCCCAAAAGCTTTCCTCCACGCATGTCCTTTTAAACAGTCTCTTCTGATGGCAAATGGATAGCATATTCCTTCCATGCATTGTAAGTTACATTGTGCCCAAACTGTAAAGGAATTTTTTTCCAGTAGAAAATTCCACTGGAATTTTTTCCAGTTTCCAAGTCTTGAGCTAATTGTTTTGTGTGTTCTCTGCTGCTGAGGTGGAATAACTATTGACCTATTGCCAGCTCTCTTTTGATATAGGTCATATTCCATGTCGTTGTCCCTCCCCTCTGGGTGCAGATGTAGAGCCTTCCTGTGAAACCTTTCCTAAGCTGGAATGGCATAAAGCAAAGAGTATCCCATGCTTTCTGGAAGCTTGTGGTAAGCCACTTTGCTTTTATGAAAGACCTACGTTAGTACAGTAATTGCCTTTTTCTTAAAAGTAAAAATCCTCTTCAGATTTCTTTTGGTTAGCAAAAATAACTACTAATACAGGTCTTTTTCTTTCAAAGACTTTATTTGTTTTAGAGAGACCGAGCATGAGTAGGGAGGGGCAGAGGAAGAGGAAGAAAGAATCTGAAGCAGTCTCCGCACTGAGGGCAGAGCCCAACATGGGGCTCGGCCCCACAACTGCAAGATGATGACTAGAGCCAAAAACCAAGAATTGGATGATGCCTAACCGACTAAGCCACCCAGCCGCCCCTAATGTTGGTCTTTTCTAAAAGCAAAGTGGTGTATCACAACCTTTGGGAAGGCAGGATGCCTATATATAAAATGATGAGAGTCTAAAAAATGTTTTTATTTTTGTGTTATTTTTTGCAGAGGAGGACTTAGAGGGCAAAACAGAGGAAGAAATAGAAATGATGAAGTTAATGGGATTTGCCTCTTTTGACTCCACAAAAGTAAGTAAAATGTGCAGCCAAGTAAACATTCTGATTTGAATTAATCCATTATTACCGTCACATTTTTCCATATTGTTTTACTCTTGCTTGTAATTTCTTCCATTCATGCAAGTTTTTTCCCTTAGAAAACATTAAGTATCTGTTTGAAGGGCACAGAGAAGGAAGTACTGAGCTGCCATTCGAATTCAGGGAATGTTTGTCTGATGTTTGATCTTCTAGGTGATGAAGAGGAGGAAGATGATTTGAAATAGAGGGAAGGGCTCATGAAAACGCCATATAGGCATAAAGGAGCATAGTGTATTGCAGGAGTTTGAAATTCAGTGACTGGCAAGAGGATGCTAATGGGATAGTAGCTATGAATGAGGCTAGAAAGCAAATTATGGAAGCTTTTGATACTCTTAGCGATGCTAAGGAATCTAAAATTGATTCTTTAGATGTTGAGAGGAAGCAATGTTTTTTTTTTTGTTTGTTTTTTTTTGTTTGTTTTTTGTAGGATCATATGTGTGTTTAGAAAGATGAGCTAGGGCAACATGGAGGACAGTTGGGCGACAGATTAGATTGGAGGCAAGGAGAACTGCTAGGTCATGCAAGTAAAAGTTGAAGGTCTGAATTGAGGCCAGAATATTGAGTCTACTCAGGAGCCAGAGTTGGTGGTGGTGGTAGGAGTGGGAGTGAATAGCCAGTGATGACTCACGAGTGACAGGCTAAAAGACTGGGGGATAGAGGTAACCAAGAAGAGGTTCTGGAAAGGGGAACTGCTGTTAAAAATGAAATTCTGCTACAGAGAAAGATGACATTGGGGAGCTGTATGCATATCTCATAGCTCAGAAGAGGGGAATATTGGAGAGTGAATGCTGTCCAGACTTGATCATAATACTGGAGAGAATAAGGAAATGGAGAAGCAAAAGGGGGAGGGTTGGTGGAGAGGGAGGTGAAGAGAGGGACTATGGGGGGAGTAGAAAGAGATAAGGAGATGGGGTAGAGAAATGGAAGGTGGAGAGGATGTGGAGAGGAGAGAGGGCATGGAGAAAGCTAGTGAGAATAGATGGAGGAAACGTGTGTGTGGAATGTATTTTTCTTTGAGAATATGGTTTAAAAACATTCTTCTCTAGAATTTTAAGTCTATTTAATTTTGTAAATGGAAATTGAGATTTTTTTTTTTAAATTGTCAAAAATAATCCACTTCCCCTAATCTTGTATTCCATCAACTTGTAAATGAAATGGGATAATCTCAGGTGCTCTAGAAGTTTCTTTCTAATGGTTGTGACTGTGTAGGGCTCACAAGTTTTTAAAATGGCAGAGTATAACTGAGGAGGGATACTGAGGCATGATTGTTTTGAGGTAAGAAAATTATGAGTTCTTGTTCTCACAAATAGTTATAAACCCCCTTTTGGAATTTAATGCAGTTTATGTATTAGTTTTTTCCTTGAATACACGAAATCCTTATTTGTTTTTCCAAAGAATATTTTATAAGTGAAATGGTTTATTAATATATACACTGGGTGAACAAAAATATCTCCAAAGTAAAGCAGAAGAATTAGGGAAGGAACCTATCAGAATTATTTTCTTGGGGTTGGGCTGGGGCAGTAGGTTTACTGTCACCTCATGTTAAGTTTGAAATTCTGAGCATCAGATGTGAAAATGGAGCCATACTTCACTTTCATGTTGTCAATGCTGAAGTGTTTGTTTTTAAGGAAAAAATAGGTGAGAATTCAGAGATCCCTTGAAAATTAAGGAGTACCATGAGGACACATGGTGTCAGTTGATGTCTTTCTTTTTTTTAAAGATTTTTTATTTATTTATTCATGAGAGACACACAGAGAGAGGGGCAGGCTCCATGCAGGGAGCCCGATGTGGGACTCGATCCCGGGATTCCAGGATCACACCCTGGGCTGAAGGCAGGCGCTCAACCGCTGAGCCACCCAGGCGTCCTTGTCAGTTGATTTCTTAAAAATATCTACAAGAATGTTCATTTAGTTTGTATGCAGGTGGCTTCATGGCTATCAGTTATAAGTTGTCTCAGCTCATTTGTGCTTTTCAGTAATGTGTACCTTGTGATAGTTCCTCATTGATCTATGGTGGTACTTTTTCATGCGCCAATGTAGTCACTTATTTTACCTTCCATTTTCACATTCTAGAAAGTTTCAGAGTTTGGTTATGTATATTAATGGGTAATTTTCTATTTCAGTATGTAAATCAAAACAGGGTAACAATATACAACTATGTAAATAGTTTTCAAAAACCAATAATCCTCTAGGAATTGAACTTAATAAAATGGTTAGTATCATTTACTTTTTTTCTAAGCTCATCTTCAAGTCAAACCTACTTCCTGTTCTTGGGAGGGCAGAATTATAGACCGCAAATAATTTACCTAGTATTCTCTCCCCAACCCCAATAATATAGTGACAATAGGAATAGAAAAGTAAAGCCAAATACATTTTTTTTTTTAAGGTTTATGTATTCATTTTTAGAAAGAGCACAAGCAGAGAGAAGGGCAGAGGGAGAGAGAGAATCTCCAGCAGACCCTCCGCTGAGCACAGATCCCTTACACAGGGCTCAATCCCACAACCCTGAAACCATGACCTGAGCTGAAATCTGAAATCAAGAGTCAGACACTTAACCAACTGAGCCACCCAGGTGCCCCCAGATACATTTATCTCCACCTCAAATATGTTCCTTACCTGTGCATGCCTCTAGGGCAGTGGATAAGAGTGTTTTGTTTTTTTTTTGTTGTTGTTGTTGTTTTTTTACCCTAACACAGGTACCTAGTAAGTGTGCTACAGTTAGGATATGCTCCCCTGGGTAATAATGAGGCAGGGAGAGAGAGAGCTGGAGGTCGTGTGTGTGTGTGTGTGTCTGTGTATGTATGGGAGAGAGAGAGAGAGAGTTGGCACTAATCAGTGGTGTCATGTATTTAACAGTCATTTTCTGAGCACCTGCAAGTTCAGTGGCCTAGGATGTGAGAACACAAAGGTGACTCATATCCATTTCCCTCCATCAAGAAGCTTTCAGTGTAAGGGGAAGTAGCAGCATGATAATGCAAGTTAGAAAATGGAAGATATTACGAGGAAAGCACAGTTAACATTTCTGTGGAAGGGTAGAGGGTGCTTTCTGGCAGCTGGATCACTTGAATTGAGTCTTGAATGATGGATAAGAACCAGATGGTTAGGGTTCTTGGATGGGAGTTGAGAAGGCATTTTAGACATGAGGACAGCAAGTGATGAGTTAACTTGGACAAATCAAAAGACCCAGAAAGGAATTAGTGAAAAAGAAGGTAGATGCCACATAAGAAAGGCTAAGATAAAAGTGACACTTAACATTAGCATGTGGTATTCTGTATCTTGGTTTTTTAAAGATTTATTATAGGAGGTGTGGGAGGGTTAGAGGGAGAGAGAAGCCCAAGCAGATCCCCCATTGAGCATGGAGCTGCAAGTGGGGCTCCATCTCACAATCCTAAGGTCATGACCTGAGTTGAAACCAAGAGTCAGACACTCAACTAACTGAGCCACCCAGGTGCCCCTGTATTCTGATTCTTGATTTGAAAATTTTTAATTTTTCAAAACCTGTGCAAG
Organism: Vulpes lagopus; assembly: GCF_018345385.1. NCBI lineage: Eukaryota > Metazoa > Chordata > Mammalia > Carnivora > Canidae > Vulpes > Vulpes lagopus. The sequence goes on from NC_054828.1 coordinate 52,587,487, forward strand.
AAATGAGATCTCCATGAATGGTGACTGTTTCAGCTGTGACTTGAGAATACTGTGAGCTAAGGTCATAAGTTAAATTTTTCTAGAGGAAATAACTAACTAGTATTTGGTTTCAAAGAATTCTTAGACCAAAAAAGGTTAGGGTCTGCTACCCTGTTTCTCTGCATGCCTCGCACATAAATATATACACCATGATTGTTTGTTGGCTTGAATATTTGAGTATGTTAAATTATGTATGACTGTAAAAATATGAACAGAGCTGTATTACTTGGGAGTTCATTGACTGTCATCAGGATCCGAAAATCCTCTCATTGGGCTTCCTCATGCTTAAATAGATTTTGCCATTTAAGTATGTCTATAGGATCCAGCTCTTTGATCAGGCATTTTTAATATATCCTTCCCATTTTTTATATTTGTTTATTCCTTTTCTCCAGGGGAAAAAGGTGGATGGCTCTGTAAATGCCTATGCCATAAATGTGTCTCAGAAGAGGAAGTACAGGTATGTGTAGTCCCCATTATTATGTTTGAACTAACGATATAAATTACGTGCTTAGGAAAGTAAGTATGAGATAGTTGTGTTTGTAGGAAATGTAGCAGTTTCCATTTGGTCCCTGTTTTTTTTTTTTTTTTTTTTTTTTATTTTTTTGGTCCCTGTTTTAATCTTCTTTGCTTATATTCTGGTGTGTTAAAATAATTTCCAATCTACATGTGAACCAATACCTATTACAGAGAAGGGTAATTGCCTTAAATGTTCTAAAGCTCCATATAGTTCTTTCTTTAAAACAGCATAAACTCAAAAAATAAATAATAATAAATAAATAAATAAATAAATAATAAAACAGCATAATCTCAAGTCTTTAGGCTTTAATTTCCTTATAATTATAGGTTTAAATTAGATCCATCTAGAATCATTTACCTAGAGTGATTGTGTAAGGATTTCAACTGTAAATACATTTTTCTATTAAGTTATAGGCATGTTTTATTAATACCACAGAAAAAAACAATCCATACCTGAAATCACACTGAATTCCTAATGAAATTGAAAAATAAATTCCACCTAATTTAGAATATGAGTAATGTGATTTGAGAATGCTGTGGCTCAAGGTGATGACCAGAATCATCGTTGACGGTCCTTTGTAAAATTATCTTCAAATAAGTCTTATGAGGAGAACTAGTACAATATGCAATCAGATTTACCTGATGGGTACCTATTTTAGAGCTCTTCTCTATTTCCTTACTGTTACCTATAAATCTGGATTTTTGACTTTTTTTTTAAGTCTGTAGAATCTTTCCAAATAATTTTGAAAGTATATTTCCATACTTCTGTTTAGATTTTAAAGAAATCTGAAAGGCTTTAGATTATTTTGAAAGTGAAGTAGGGCAGCCCGGGTGGCTCAGCGGTTTAGCACTGCCTTCAGCCCAGGGCCTGATCCTGGAGACCCGAGATTGAGTCCCACGTCGGGCTCCCTGCATGGAGCCTGCTTCTCCCTCCGCCTGTGTCTCTGTCTCTGTCTCTGTCTCTCTCTCTCTCTCTCTCTCTCTCTCCTCTCTGTGTATTCTCATGAATAAATAAATAAAATCTTTAAAAAAAAAGAAAGTGAAATAATATCCTTAATGTGCATTAAATAACTATGAATACTTTATACCCTAGTAAAAAAGTATTTACCTTTGCCAATTTAAAGATGATTTATATTTTTTTTTATTTATAAGAGGAGTCCAGAATTTTTTTTAATAAACAATGAGTTTTCTCTTCTCATCATAGGCAGTACATGAATCGAAAAGGCGGATTCAACAGACCTTTGGATTTCATTGCATGAGAATTGAAATGATTTTACTTTTCCCCTACCTTGTTCAGAAGAGTGGATTTTGTATTTCATATTTAATATGCATAAAAAACAGGATCACAGTCCTCCCTCCTTGTAAAGTAAGAAAATTTTATTTATGATGTGTGCAGTTCACTTACCTTGACTCAAAAGAAAGAAGATTAAATATTGCATTTTTTTCTTTTAGGAAATACATTTGGGGCAATCGTCAGCCCCATTTTTTGTTCTTACTGTTGTGGAAGCTGTATATCTTTTCTTCTTGGATGCTTGTTAGGACTTTTTAAAACATAAAAGTAATTTGGTTGTAAGTTTCTCAAATAAAGCAATATTTCTACCCTTTTGTATTTGATAAATATTTGTGTTACTATTATAAAATTGTCCCCGTACACGTTAGGTTTTTTTTCCTACATAGATTTAGATTTCATTAGTAATTTATAAATAACCGGATTTTTTATCTTCTCTGGTTTTTCCCCCCAATTATTATTTCCCCTGTATATTGTTTTTCTCCATTTTAAAAGCAATATATACTTATTATATAAAAACTTGGAAGAGGGACGTCTGGGGGCCCAGTGGTTGAGCATCTGCCTTCAGCTCAGGGCGTGACCCCGGGGTCCTAGGATCAAGTCCCACGTCAGGCTCCCTGCATGGAGTCTGCTTCTCCCTCTGCCTGTATCTCTGCCTCTCTGTATCTCATGAATAAATAAATAAAATTTTTTTAAAAAAAAAAAAAAGAAAAACTTGGGAGAAACCAAAAAGTAAAAAGAAAAGCCAAAATCACCTATAATTTACCCCCCAGAAACAATATTTTGTTACATGTCTTTCCAGCCTCCTGTGGTGTATATTTATTGCCCCCACCTATTATATTGGAATTTATAGGCTGTTCCCTTTTGCTAATCTTTTTTCTCCCATGTTCTGTGAACAGGTTTTAATACTATTACATGTTCTTTAGAAGCTTAACTTTTAGTTAAGTTTAGCTACTTTGGTGTACCATAATTTATTAACTAATCTTTTATGAGCAAACATTGGCTTCCCTCCCATGGCTTGCTGTTTTAATTAAAACTGTGAGTAGTATCCCTGCTACATATATCTTTTGGTACTTGTTGAATTATTTCCTCAGGTTCTTTTTTTTTTTTTTTTTAATTTTTATTTATTTATGATAGTCACACAGAGAGAGAGGCAGAGACACAGGCAGAGGGAGAAGCAGGCTCCATGCACCGGGAGCCTGACGTGGGATTCGATCCTGGGTCTCCAGGATCGCGCCCTGGGCCAAAGGCAGGTGCCAAACCGCTGCGCCACCCAGGGATCCCCATTTCCTCAGGTTCTATTCGTAGATGTGGCATTGCTGGATGAGATAAAGGAGTGTGTATACATATTTTAAGGCTTTTGATATGTGTATGGCTAGAAAGGTAACAACTCACCAGTAAAGTATGAGCATTCCAATTTCATACATGTACACCAATATCAGCCTTAATAATATTTTTTAGGGCACCTGGGGGGCTCAGTGGTTGAGCGTCTGCCGTTAGCTCAGGCCATGATCCTGGGGTCCTGGAATCAAGTCCTGCATCAGGTTCCCTTGAGAGAGCCTGCTTCTTCCTCTGCCTCTGCCTCATGAATAAGTAAAATCTTTAAACATAATATTAATTATTTTTGAAATTTCCAATCTGGTAGGTAAAATAATATTTGGTTTTAATTTGTTCAGTTCTTTTTTTTTTTAAGAGTTTTTTTTAAGATTTATTTATTCATTCATTCATTCATTCATTCATTATAGACATAGAGAGAGAGAGAGAGAGAGAGAGAGAGAGGCAGAGACACAGGAGGAGGGAGAAGCAGGCTCCATGCCGGGAGCCCTATGTGGGACTCAATCCCGGGACTCCAGGATTGCGCCCTGGGCCAAAGGCAGGCGCCAAACCGCTGAGCCACCCAGGGATCCCCAATTTGTTCAGTTCTAAGGAGGATGAACATTTAAGAAATGTGTTAGCCATATTTTTTGGTATGTGTGAAATGCAAGCTTTTTTTTTCTTAGGTGACAGAAGTCCTTTTTATATTGAAGATAACAACCAGTACCCTTTGCTGATATTTGAGGCTCTGTGATTAGCTTTTATTTTACTTTATTTTTGAGTAAGTAAGACAAGCACATGGAACACAATGCAGACAGAACAAAGGGTATATAGTGAAGAGCTACTGTGCATCCTTTCAGAGATATTCATATATCTACAAACATATGTGTACATATTTTACTTTATTATTCACATGTAAGCAGACTCTACATATTATTCTACACTTAATCCCTTTTTTTACTTACTCATACATCTTAAAATTTTTTAAGTAGGCTTCACACCTAGTGTAGAGCCCAACGTGGGGCTTGAACTCACAATCCTGAGATCAAGACCTAGGCTGATAGCAACAGTCAGATGCTTAACCAGCAACCTGATCGACCCAGGTGCCCCAAGATTGTTTCTTTTCAGTACATGTAATATGGCCTCTATTTAAGGGCAGCAGTTACAGAGTGTTATAGGATGGACTGTAGTTTAATAGTCCCCATTGATGGGCACTCACATTGTTTTTCTTTTCTTTTTAAAAATTTTTTTTTTAGGGATCCCTGGGTGGCGCAGCGGTTTGGCGCCTGCCTTTGGCCCAGGGCGCGATTCTGGAGACCTGGGATCGAATCCCACATCAGGCTCCCGGTGCATGGAACCTGCTTCTCCCTCTGCCTGTGTCTCTGCCTCTCTCTCTCTCTCTCTCTGTGTGACTATCATAAATTAAATAAAAATTAAAAAAAAAAATTATAAAAAATTTTTTTTTTTATTTTTAAAAGATTTTATTTATTTATTCATGAGAGAGAGAGGCAGAGACCCAGGCAGAGGGAGAAGCAGGCTCCATGCAGGGAGCCTGATGTGGGACTCAACCCCAGGTCTCCAGGATCATGCCCTGGGCCGAAGGTGGCACCAAACCACTGAGCCACCTGGGCTGCCCCTGTTGTTTTTCTTAAGTCTTTCGCTATTTTTTAAAATTCTGGGGCTCCTTGCTGGCTCATTTGGTGGAGCATGTGACTCTTGATCTCTGGGTTATGAGTTGCAGCCTCATGGTAGCTGTAGAGGTTTACTTTAAAAAAAGAATTCTAGAATTACTATCCTTAGATACAAATGTTTTTACAAGCATTTTTAGCTGGATTTTAAATCCTTACTGCATCTGAAACTTGACTACCTATTGTAGTTTTTTCAAAACTTTCCTGTCAAGTTCATTTCCTATAAAGAAAATAATAGTAATGTGAATGCATTGCATAATCACGTACAGAACACCTTGGTTTAGTTAGTCCTTATGAGACAGAGCAAGTGCTATTATCTCCATTTCCCAGATGAGACAGCTGAGCCTTCGGACCATAAAAGCAGAAAATACTGGTACTTATGCTACCTTAGTTGCTCAACTTGTATTGCACAAGTGTCACTACCTCCAGGTGGTTGTTTCGCTTGGAGTTTTTGCCAACCGAGCTAAATAATTCCTCCTATACCCCTACTTACCAAAATACTGCGTATCTCTGAATTATCCACAATAAGGATTATTTCTGACCACATTTGTGCACACTTAAGGCAGACCAAACTGTGGTTTTAATAAGGAAGTTAAAACTTCTGAGATAAAATAATATACCCAAAGCCAAATTACAGACTTTTGGATTACCGTCTTTGTGAGGTAATAGAGATTTGACTCCAGATCCTCACAGCAGCATAGTTTGTAAAGAAGTAAAGTGGGAATACCTCATAGGCCGATAGGTGCACTCTGCATGAGCTAACACCAAGAAGTGGAAGAGGAAGACATCCGAAAAGCCAGAGGTAAGACACCTATGATCCTAAGGGAAGTCTTGTTTTTGTTTAAGATTTTTTACTTATTTTAAGAGGGAGAAAGAGCATGAGCAGGAGGGAGGAGCAGAGGGACAGGGACAAGCAGACTGCACCGAGCATGGAGCCTGACACGGCTCATCCTGACGACCCTGAGATCATAACCTGAGCCGAAGTCCGGGGTCGGGTGCTGAGCCCCCCAGGCACTCCAGGAAGTTCTAGTTCAAAATAACTTATCCACCAGATCATTTGATTCTGTGCGAATACCAAACACGGATGGAGCATCTTTCTCTTCCTCTAACAAGCTGCTGCTTGTCAGACATAAATTGTGCCGTGTCTTCTGTTTTTAAGTATTTAAATGTTCGGGTACTCTGGGACTCAATTCTTGGACTCTCCGTTGTCTCCCTTTTTGAGTCCTCAGTGTGGCTTCAAACGTCTTCTGTGGCTCTCCAATTTGTACTTCCAGCCTGGCCCTTTGACTGAATTGCAGGCTTGTGCAGTCGTGCAGTGATGTGCCCAGAGGAGTAGACCCCTCAGAGCTCAGTTTAGCGGAGTTGTCCTCTGCTGCCCAGCCTTCCCGGCAGCTTCCCCGTCTCAGTAAGTGGCCCATCCTCACCCCTGGCTCAGACCGAATCCTTCGGGTCATCCTTGACTCCTCTCCCTCATACCCCACATTCATGAGCAAACCTTTTGGCGCTAACCTCAGAGTATATGAATAAAGTCCAGCGTTGGGGTACCTGGGTGGTGCGGTCGATGGAGCATCTGATTCTTGGATTTCGGCGCAGGTCATGATCTCAGTGTCGTGAAATGGGAGTCCAGCAATGGGCTCCACACCCAGCGCAGAGTCTGCTTGGGATTCTCTCCTCCCCTCTGCCCCCCTCCACACACGCACACTGAGCACGTGCTCTCGCACTCTCCCATTTAAAATAAATAAATTTTTTTTTTTTTTTTAATAGAATGAAGTCCAGCCCTTACCTTAGTGCCCAAGCCTGTGTAGTCTGAACCATGGCTTCTGCCCTTGGCCTTGCTGTTCCTTGAGAACACGTGTGAATCTACCTCAAAAGTCTCCCACTTGCTCTTGCTCCCCCACCTCCACCCTGATTTGCATGGGTAGCTTTACGTCTCTGCCCAAAATAAGGTCAATCTTGACCAGTCTATCCTAAAGGGCAACCCCACTTCCCTCTCTATCCCTTTACCCTTACTTATTTTAACGTTTAAAAAATTGAGATAAAGTTCACACAGTACGAAATTCACCCTTTCACAGTGGTACCATTTCAGTGAGTTTTAGTACATTCAGTTATGTATCACCACTAATTCCAAAAAACTGTCATCACTCCAAAAAGACCCCATCAAGAGTACTCCATAACCTTCCCTGCCACCCTCATTCCCCACCCCTGAAATCACTAATGTACATTTTGTTTCTAAAGATGTGGCTAATTCTGGACGTTTTATATAAAGGGAATCACACAGTATATAGCCTTTTATATCTGGTTTCTTTCACTTAACATTCATGTTTTCAAAGTTTGTTTAAATTATAGCATGTGTCAGTACTTCATTCCTTTTTTATGGTCAATTTATATTCTGTGAATATCACATTTTTATAATTCATCAGTTGATAGGCATTTGCATTTCACTTTTTGGGTTTTATAAATAATGACGCTATGAACGTAAGTAGTAAAGTTTTTGTATGAACATATTTTTTGTTCTCTTGGGTATATAAATAGAAATGGAATTGCTGGGTCCTATACTGTTTGACTTTTTGAGGCCCTGTCAACTGTTTTCAAGAGCAGCTGTACTGTTGCATGTTCCCACTGGCATACAGGAGGCTTCCGGGTTCTTCATGTGCTCTGCAGTCTCCTTGTCCTAAGGGCAGTTCCCGCTGCCCGCCGCGCTGTACTCAGGTATTCCCGTCTGGATCTGACACTGGGCATCCAGCCCTGAGATTCGGGCTTCCGTCCCCCGCTGCTGGAGCCCCAGCCCCACGCAGTGACTGGCACAGAGGAAAGCACCCATTAAACACCTGCTCAACCCATGAAAATAGTTCACTGACCTTTATTTTCTTGATCTTTTTCTTTTTTGATTTTTACAAAAGATTTTCTTTATTTGAGAGACAGAGATGGCATGAGCAGGGAGCTCAATGCGGGGCTTGGCCCTAGGACTCAGGATCATGACCTGAGCTGAAGGCAGATGCTTAAACAACTGAGGGACCCAGGTGCCCCAACCACTTCCTTTGATCTTTATGTTAACCTTTAGTTAACCACGTAATAAGTGGACACATAATAAATGGACACATTTCTCCCATAAAAATTCTAAAACATGACAAAGCTAGACCCCTTTTGCACAGTACCAACCGTCCTGGTCCTATTGCCCCTTCTTTACTGTGAAGCCTTTGCAGTGTATTCTTCCAGACCTCTGTCTATGGACCTGTGTAACGTTGCAAATGAAAGTACATCGTTTGGGCTTTTTTTTTTTTTTTTTTTTTTACATAAATTATATGCTATAGGAACAGTTTACAGCTTATTTAACACTGCCTTGGAGATCTTTCTATGCCAATATATATACCTCTACTTTTTTTTAACTGCTACCATAAGTATTTTGTGGAATGTACTACCACTGTTTAGCTATTGCTCTGTTTTTAAAATCACAAATATTCATGGAGTAGCTAATTTTTGGAAAGCGGCATTTTTAAAGGTTTTTAGAGCTTAAGATCATGATACTAGATCATCCAATAATATGATATTGGAGCATCCAAAGTAGCCACAAAGTAGGGGATTAATATGGAAGTAGCAAATTTCAGTCCTTTTTACACTTTAAAGAATGAAATCCACACCTCAGACATGTAAGAGCAAAATACATTTTTAATGTCGTAGCAGTTAGATGTCAAGCTCGGTTACAAATAATTTTTTAATTCCCACAATTTTGGAACTTTTTAGACAGTTAAGGATACAACAGTAGTCTTTCTGCCGCTCTGAGGGATTCACTGAGGAGGCCTCTCCATGTCACAGTCCCCATAGCATTTAATGACCCTGAGACTTGGCATTGGCATCTACCCACTATCCTATGCCTCTGGGACATAAGCCCCTCACAGGAAAGAGGCTGGGTCTTAGCCTTCTGAAAGACGCAGTAAAAATTATCTAGCAAGTATAGTATCTACTGTGTTTATGCATCCCCATTCTCAGCATTTTCTTTCTCCTTCCCAATTCTATTAGTTTATCTTTATGTCTGTTTGAAAATCTGAACTATTGTTGGACAACCCATGTTCATGTATGACTTTTTATTTAAAATTCTGGTCACAAAACAATTTCAAACATTCTGGAATTCCCAATTTTTGTTTTTGGGTTTGTGCCTAGTGGTCAATGCTTTTATAATGCCTTTGAGGCACAAGGTGCTAGGGGTCACCACTTATACCTTGTTTTAGGAGTTCCACTTTTCTTCAAAACCTATACTTTTAGGTTATCTTCACTAGACATTGTGTACATTTGTGTAAAATAATCTCTAGAAAAACAAAACAAAATCTTTGTTCTATACTACTTGATGTCCAGTAGATGGCACCAAATACCCTTTGAAATTCATGATACTAATTCCTACTTGGTGTTCCTGGCTATTTGATAATTTCTTCCACCACTGCCAGGAAATAGAAAGAGTCCCTTCTTTCATCTAATTCTGTGATTGTTATACAACCTAGTATTTTGTCCATGGTTTAAGATAAACCTGTTGGTGGGTATATGGCTGGCTCAATCAGAAAAGCATGAAACTCTTGATCTTGGTGGTGTAAGTTCAAGTCCCATGTTAGGTGTAAAAATTAAGAATAAAATGTTTTTAAGAAATGTTTTTAAAGATAAACCTGTTGGTGTTTAAATCATTAATTTGCTATTTCTGACTCAGATTTCAACCTTTTTTCCTTCTTCTGTGTGGTTTTCAATCACATTGATTCAAGGAGAAGGATCATGGTATTGAAATAAGACTGGGCTGAAAGAAAATTAAGGATAAGAGAAAGAATAAAGAAATATGCTGAATGTTTATGATAAAACACAGAAAATCTAAAAGTATATAAAATCCAAATTTAAGATAAGGAAGTCAGTGTTTTTACTGTTTTAGTACTTTAGTAGAATTCATTTCATTGACTTTCAAATTTGTTTTATAAACAACTTGCAATTAAAAAATACTCGTTAAAAATGTTATATCCCCATTCTCATTTCTCTTTGTGCTTTCTTGAAAACCTTTATCTTGAGTGTATTAGCTTTCATAAAGAATAAGCTTTTATTCAGTTTACCATCAAAACCAGGAAATGTTCCCTATACGCCAGGCATGGTTTATAACGTTTATTCTAGTTGTTAGTTCTGTTGACTTTATTTAATTTTAATGGATTTGTCAACCATTAAAAAGGACATGTTCAAAAACTTCCCATCATGATTACATTTACATGTTTTTCTTCCTCTTCCCCCCAGTGTTTGGGGGTCAGAGTTTGTGAGTCAGTCTGGAAATCTATTTCTTTTTTTCCTTTTATCTTCTTCTTTTTCTTTTCTTTTCTTTTTTTTTTTTTTTTTTTTTTTTTTTGGAAATCTATTTTTTAACTCCTGTTGAAAGCAAGTGTTTACATGGTTCCAGGCGAAACACATCTGGGTTCAGTCTCCATCTCTGGCTAAAAGGATGACAAGGAAAGTCATTTAGCGTCTCTGGGTCCGTTTCCTTGTATGCAAAATGTAGATAATTAACCTACCTAATGGGGTTGCACTGAGGACTAGTGATAATGCACGTGAAACAGTAAAGCTCTTATTTTCATGTATTGGCAACAGTAAACTTTTTTTTTTTTTTTTAAGCTGTATGGAAGCTGCCCAAGCTGACCAAGACATTGATTCTTCCTTTTTAAAATGCAGATGTCAGTATATTAACAGAGTAACTTGGGCCTCCAGACGACTCTCCTCTCAAAAATCTTGATACGCTTAGGGGATAATCCTTAATTTTTTTAGTTCCATATATTTCTATTGACACCGCCCCCCCCCCCCATCCATAGTCTTGAGCAGAGGAAGCATTTTTTTTTTCTTACACGTTTTCATCGAGAATTAAAAGGGAAGGAGAGACCCTGAACGAGACTGAGGTCAAAGAACGTCGTGATAGGACGCGGGTCATCCCGCAGGTGCAGGGCGTCCGGGGCGCCCCGGGGCGCCCCGGGGCGGGGCGGGGGCGGCGGGCGCGGAACGCGAGCCACGTGGCGCCCGCGGGGGCCCGGCCCCTCCAGGCCGCCGGCGCCCTCGCTGCGGGGGATGCGCGGCGGCGCCCAGGTCCGCGGCGGCCGGTGAGTCAGCGCCGCGCCCGGGGCAGCCCCGCAGCCGGCGCGGCCCGGGGAGCTCGGGAGCTCGGGAGCTCGGCCGCCTCCCGGGTCCGCCGGGCCGGCGAGGTGACGTCACCGGGGCTGGGCGGTCTCGGCGGCTCCGCCAATGGGAGGCCGGCAAGGCGGCTCGCTGCCGCCGCTCCGGCCAATAGCGGCAAGGCACAGCCGGGCCGTCGGCGTTGGGCCAATGGGCAGCGGGCAAGGAGCACGAGGCGGAGTTGCGAACCCGGCCGCCAATTGGGAGGAGGGGGCGGAGCCCGGGCCTTGTCAAGCGTGGCCAACCAGAGAGAGGAGCGGACCCCAGGGGGCGGGGCCGCGGCGCGTCTCCCCAATCGGACAAGGCCGGGGGCGGGGCATTCTCCCGGGCGCCCAATGGGGAGCGCGGCCGGAGCGGGCCTGTCAAGAGCAGGGCCTGGGGGCGGGGGGATGGTGAGTCGGAGATAAACACTCGGCGGCGGTGGCGGCGGCGGCTCTTCCCCGGCTGCTGTCACGGTGTCGGCGGCGCCCAGCGCCCCGGGCCCCTCCCTCCCGGCGAGCGCGGTCGCCCGACAGGCTCTCCCCGCCCTGCTCCGCGGGGCCCGGCGGCGGCGGCGAGCCCGTGGCGGTGGGGGTTGGTCCCGCGGCCGCGGCCCCCGGTGCAGAATGGCGGCGGCGGTTCGGATGAACATCCAGATGCTGCTGGAGGCGGCCGACTACCTGGAGCGGCGGGAGAGAGGTGCACGGGGCCGGGGCCGCGCCGAGCCGGGGCCGGGGCCGGGGCCGGGGCCGGGGCCGGGGGCTCTGCGGGGCACGGCCGCTGGGGGGGCGGAGGGCGCGACCGCGAGCGCCTCCAACCCTCCGGCTGCCCCACGCGCGGTGCGAGGGGAGGCCGCTCCGCCCGGGGGGGCGGGGGGGCGCGGGGTGCACGGAGTGCACGGGATGCTCGGGGTGCTCAGGGTGCCCGGGGTGCACGGGGTGCCCAGGGTGCACGGGGTGCTCAGGGTGCTCGGGGTGCCCGGGGTGCTCGGGGTGCCCGGGGTGCTCGGGGTGCTCGGGGTGCCCAGGGTGCTCGGGGTGCTCAGGGTGCTCGGGGTGCCCGGGGTGCCCGGGGTGCCCGGGGTGCCCAGGGTGCACGGGGTGCTCAGGGTGCTCAGGGTGCCCGGGGTGCCCAGGGTGCTCGGGGTGCCCGGGGTGCTCAGGGTGCTTGGGGTGCTCGGGGTGCCCAGGGTGCTCAGGGTGCCCGGGGTGCCCAGGGTGCTCGGGGTGCCCGGGGTGCTCAGGGTGCTCGGGGTGCCCGGGGTGCTCGGGGTGCTCGGGGTGCCCGGGGTGCCGCCCCGCGCAGGGCTCAACAACCTGCGGGACGTCCCCAGCGGGCAGCCCGGGCTCCGCGAGCTGAGCCTCAACAATGAGCAGCTCGCTCGCTCCTTGCACCTGCTCCGGACTGAGGGTGCTCACACAGTTTAAGGGAGGAGTTTAGAAAAAAAAAAGAAAAAGAAATCCTTGTTCTAAGAATTCCACCTTGCATCGCTTATTTCTTGACACAACATGCTCGTGATGAAAAATAAGGTCTACAAAGGAGCTCCTGTGCAGGGGGGGGGGGGGGTGTTGAAGGTTCCAGGCTCATTCATTAACTGGGTCCTCCGGTTTTCTAGAAGCTGAACATGGTTATGCCTCCATGTTACCGTACAGTAACAAGGACAGAGATGCCTTAAAACGGAGGAACAAATCCAAGAAGAATAACAGCAGTAGCAGGTAATTCGCTAAATCTTTCTCTTTCTCTCTCGGATCACGATACAAACTGCAGAATGGAAGTGGCCTGTGGTGATTATGACCCAGGAAAACGCGTTAAGTGGCGATCAGGATTCAGGAAGGCGCACATGGTCCTAAGCCACTGGAGTCAGCAGCCCTTCTGTTTGGGTTGAGGGGACAGAAGAGAGAAATGGAAAAGCTTTGCACTTCTTTGTGAACTTTTTAAACTTAATTTTTGCTTTTCTTCCCTTTTGGAACAACAACAACAACCACAAAAAATCTGTGGAAACTTCCAGTGAGATTGGTAACCGTGACAATATTTTGCCTACAGAAGTTGCAGATTCAGGGCAAGCTTTTTTTTTTTTTTTTTTTTAATGATCAAAGAGGCTGGACGTTATCCATTTCTTTTACTTTTCATAGTGAAGATTGTACAGACACGTTAAAGTATCTGATTTAGCCTAAGGGGTAGGACTTCATATTCCACATGTAAGTTAAATGCAATGGTTTATCTCCTCTGTTACATCTACTTATAATGGCAAAGAGGAATGATTGAGGTTGAAACCTGCCTTTTGGTGATGGAGGAGTAATATTAAAATATTAATATGCCACGATCCTTTTACGTTAGCCTTATAGTTCTTAAAATCTGTGAATCTCACTGGAAAGCAGGTGGTTAAGGGTCCGTGAAATCACATTAAAGCCCTGAGTACCTATGAGTACTCTATAAATGAGTACTCTATAAACCTACCCCCTTTTTTCCCCTCTTTGCCCTTAAAATATAAGTTAGCTAGGAAACCTGTTAGGTCTATTTACTTATACCTTTCATTCCAGTAAATTAAAGCCCCTCACATTTTCATCACTGGCTTACAATCCTTATTCCTCTCCCGCCATCATGTATAACTCCCTGCAGGTAACTGTATTTGGTTACCCCCTGTGACGTCACACACACCACTAAAAGCCAGGAGGTCCCACTTAAACCTAAACCCACTTGTTCTTGCTGCTGTTGTCCTTGATTCATCCCATTGTCCTTAGTGTTGCTAGAACCACAGGATGTGAGCAGCACCCATGTGCTGGGCTCTTGCCGAGGAAGGAAGGCACGTGAGGGATGGACCTGGTAATTAACCACCCCACGGTTTTCTCTTTCCCTCCCATCTTCCGCGTTACCTGGAAGTGGTAGTGAATAGATCCGTGTGTGGGTATTAGGGCCTGTAAGAATGTTAGCCCTGACTTGTATCCTGCAGTGCCATAAAACAATTTAGCTGCGTTGCATCTTGTTAGTCTTTTTTTTTTTTTTTTAATTTTTGGAAGAATTTTGAAGCTTGTTGGCGTATTTTTTCCTGAGAAGGTAGCCCAATTGTTGCTTTTATTCTTGTCCGTTCATGGTTTAGGAGGAACTGTCCACCCTACTCGTCAAGGCTTAATCCTCAGCACTTTATTTTTTCCTAAGTTTCGCAGGAAAGTTGGGGGAGGTTCAGTGGTGGGGAGAGGAAGAGCAAGGGGTGTTGAGAGAGAGAGAGAAGTAGGCTGGTCCCCGAAGGTGATTAGGAAAGAAAAATAATGATAGCTGAGAATCGCAAGCCACGAAACAGATTCTCTTTAATATCCAGCGTTATTACGGAGAAAATAGCTGTGACTTCTGAGTCTGGGAAGAGCTCTCGTCTGTTAATGGGCTTGGTGTGCTTTCCACGGTTACAGACCAGAGGCTGTCACAGTTTCCCATATCCTGACTAATAATGAATTAGTGTAGTACCTGCGTGGTGCCGGATCTCCGAGAGGCCGTGATTCAGCCTGGAGATGGCACCAAGCAAACGTGAAGCGAGAGCAGGTTGTTTTGTTTTACTGTGATCACTTCCTTCATGCCCCGTTGGGAATGACCCTTACCTGAGCCGTGAGCTGTCTCCCCAGAGAACGCAGTTTGCCCCCCACCCTTGATTTGAATTAGACGCCTCTCCAGGACCACATGTGGGCAGGGTTCTGAACTGAGGTGGGGGCGATGGAGAGATTACTGCCGCTTCACATAACCGCCGGATAACAGTTTACTCTTAATTCAGGTTGAAACGCTGTGCTCTTTGCTTGTAGAGTCGGAGGCTACTTTTCCTTGGACAATAAAAAAAAAAAAAATGTAGCCCCATATCCCAGCTTCTTGGGAACTAAAAATGCAGATCTTAATCCAATTCCTCTAGTTGCTTGTTTAAAAAAAACAAAAACAGAAATGAAATCGTGAATATTGATTGTGTCAGAATCATCCAGAGAGCTACTGGAATACAGGGAAGTGGAATCTTTTGTTTTTTTTTTTTCCCCTAATGACTTTTTAAATCAGTTACTAATAATTTAGAATTGAAATCCAGAGTTCTTAAAGGTATATTTTGCTAAATTGTAAAGCAGGTTTTGGCCCTCGTGAAAGAGGAAGTTCGGGACCCGCCAGCTAGCGCTTGAATGTAACAGTGGTTCTTCAGCTGAGCTGACAAGGAGAGTCTTTTTAAACCCAACAACTTTCCCCATTCTCCTACACTCTGTAGTTTGGCTTAGTCATCTTTTTGTGAGAATGAATATACAGATATTCTTTTTTTTTTTTTTTTTTTTTTTAAAGTAGGCTCCGTGCCCAGCAGGGAACTCGGTGCGGGGCTTGAACTCATGACCCTGAGATCAAGCCCTAAACTGAGATCAAGAGTCTGACGCTTACCCGACCGAGCCACCCAGGCACCCCTTGTTAGGATTTATTTTTTAAATGGTGATATTTGACCTTTACCAGCGATTCCAGAGTCATCAAGTCTTCCAGTAACCACATGGAAAATACTTTTGACACAAGATACCTGTGTATTCTTATGCTTTAATTAAAAATAGAAGCCTTTACCCATTAACAGAGTTGGCAGTCTCTGAACAGGATCGTTCTTGAAAGGCTTCCTTTCATTAACGACAAACTCTGTTCAGTCCCCCAGGGGCACTCAGTAATGCTTTAGCCGTTCGATGTACGTCCCCTTGTACAGATCACAATGTGTTGGATGCTCTTAAGGAAGCAAGTACGATCTGGAGTTTCCAAAACTGTTCAAAGTTTGGAAAGAGTTGTCCTTCCTATGGATTTGTTTAAAGTTTAACTTCTCTTATATATATATACCTTGAAGGAATCTAGAGATTTTGGGTAAGAGCGCCCTGTGCGCTATTTGCTGTAATCAGAGATTCTGTCCTTTTCAAATATCCACTGGTCTCTCCTCCACCCCGTTCCTGGGAGGGTCCTGGCCTGCAGTTAAGCAGGGAAATCCTGACCAGCTGCTATCATATACTTTTATCCATTTAAAAAACCTGTCAGACTTTGAACCTGTTGTTCCCTGGTAAAACTAAAATGCCACGTGCTTTAGAGCCAAAGGTTTACAGTGCTGGCCTGACTGTTGTCCACCGCGCTATCCTGCTGGCCGCGCAGGAAGCGAACTTCAGAAAAATGTGACTGAACAAGGCTGAGGGAAAAACCAAGTGAAGCAATGTAGAGCTTGTAAGGTAACCAACTCTGAGGTCCTCTATCTAGAAAACCAATATTCTAAAACTTCAAATACTGCCATTATTTTCTTGATTTTTTTTAATGTTTATTTTTTTTTCCTGGCTAACAAAAATTGACGGCCCACAAATTGATGTTGTGGAAGAGAAGTTTTATTGCTGGACGGGAAATTTCTCATTCCAAGACTATAAAGCCACACGCCTCCCCCCCCCCCCCCCCCGCCCTTCTCTGGTGTGAGTGAGCTCGCGGGTGGTTGCCCCTGATAGGAACGAGTGGCTGAGCATTCACCGAGGGCCCGTTTCTCCATGAGAATTTCTCTATAGGTCCAGAAAGGTTCTGACTGTGGCCACATAGAATTCATGATCTGAGCCAGGGTGTCCTCTCCCAAACTGGTTAGATTCCAGAGAATGTCCACTAAGAAAGGTCGAGACTTGAGGGAGATTCCTCAAATTTATAATTAGGGAGGAGTTGTGTGAGGAGGACACTGAATTGGCCACATTGACGGGCTTCCTGTGACTTCTGTGAAAACCTGTCCACAAATTCTTAGGCCAGACCTTATAATTCAAGGTCGGCTATAAACCCCTTAATAAGGACTTCCCGCCTCCCGCAGCTTTCGTCCAGGGCTCTCTAATCACGTTTACAGCTGCTTCCTCATTGATCCACGTGTGTTCAGTAGATAATGGACGATCATTTTTACTCCCATTTAACAGAAGGGTTAACCGAGGACGCGAAGGTGAAGAACTGTGTTTCTTCTCCAGTGCCAGTCAGTGCGAGGCTAGACTTCGCACTGCACCCACCTGTGGCCTTGACCGGTGTGATCCTCTACGCGGCGCGGAGTTTGAGGCCCCTTCTTGAAATCACTTGGTAGCTATTCGCCAGCAGCGTTTTTCAGGAGCTTGTACATGATCAAATAATGGCATCACAGAGTAGAAAGATTGAGGGAAGAGGGATTATTTTTACCCACTTAAAATCGTAGCCTGTTGTTAAATAACTTAGCATAAAATTTTGGCGTATACACTACACGTAGAAAAAACTGGAGGCCTGGCACCTCCACTGCTCTGCCCCCAGCCCGGAGGAGGCTCTGGTGTTCTCTAACCCGAATTCACATCACATTGCGCAGCTGTTTTTCTCTTTGTATAAATAGCCCCCTTTTATTTCCTTTCTTAAAATGGATTACATTTCCACCAGGGATCGCGTGCCTCTTAAGTTTGTCACTTCCCCTTGGACTCTATCTTACATATTTACGTTTATCCAACTCCTCACAGGGGCTCGTTTCTTTAGCAGAGCCCGCCGAGTTTTCCTCCTTTTTCTGTTTTCTCTTTACCAACTTTGGAGAGAAAGAAGTCAAAATAATTGTATTGGTGCTGAAATAGTCCTTTAAGACCAGAAGAATCTTACTGTTTTCTTATTTTCCTTCTTTCAGATCAACTCACAATGAAATGGAGAAGAATAGGTGAGTTGGGGATTTTGAGGGTGGGATGAGGGTCGTTTTGATGTATCCTCTGATCTCAGAGACTTGGATTTTTTTTTTATTTATTTTTATTTTTTTTTTGTCTCTTCCCACAAGTAGCGCCTGATGTAAGGGTTTCCTCAAGTCATGTAGGCAGCGCGGCCCCTAAACCACTTAAGTAGATGCAGGGCTTGCAGGCTCCAGAGGCCACCCCCTCTCCTCGCTCCTGCGACCTGCTCCTCCTCAGGAGTGCCCTTCTGGGTGACCGTTTCACAGGCCAAAGCATTTTAGGTCATGAGCAGTGTTTCCACAAATAGTGTCTTTTAAAAAAAAAAAATTACATGCTACTGAATATAATTGGTAGTTCCGTCTTAAATCATGTACACACCCAGATATATATAAATACACATATGTGTGTGTGTATTTACAGTTTACTTGTGAATAAAGATTCTCAAAATTCAGGCAAATATATGCATAGCACAAATTGGAGATGGTGATTCACTAGAGGAAGCCTGCCACCCTCCTTGGGATCCATCTGGCTGAGCCTGAGTTGATCCCTCTCACCTGGATTGCCTCTTGCCGTTTGTTTAAATCTTCATTTTCCAAATGTGGTTTGCCCCCTTCGATGATGTAGCCTTGTGGTTCTCGGCTCCGGTTGTTCGTTAGAGTCACTTGCTGAGTTTTTATTTTAATGTTTTTAAGAAATGTTTTTGTATTAAATACATTACACACATTTATATACTTGGGGGAGAAGGAACAAATTTTATAAAAGAACTTCTAGAACTCTTCAAATATAAGAATGAACAATGTAGTCGAGTCCCGCATGTCCGTTACCCAGCTTCAGCAATTATCGACATTTTGTCAATCTTGTATAATCAGAACTACCACTCCCAATGGACCATTTTAAGGCAAACCTTTTATCTCTAATAAAGACTTTAAAAAAAAAAAATAACCACTTTTACCATGCTGGGGGGAAAAATTAATAGTGATTCTTTGTGGAGCTTTAAAATGAAAGAAAGAAAGAAAGAAAGAAAGAAAGAAAGAAAGAAAGAAAGAAAAGAAAGAAAGACTAAATAAAATAAAAAGAAAGGAAAAGAAAAGAAAAGAAAAGAAAGAAAAGGAAAAGGAAAAGGAAAAGGAAAAGGAAAGAAAGAAAGGAACCAACGCCCAGACCTCACACCTAACCATTCTGATTTAATTGGTGTGGGTTGAGACTCTGCTCTAGTATTTTTTTCAAAAGCTCCCCGGGTGGTTCTAGTGCTGCCAGTGCTGAGAACCACTGCACAGGCCTCCGTCTGGTCTCCGAGCGCCCACCAGTTTGAAACACAGGCCACCCATTGGGATGGAGGGGCTCTCGCCGTGCTCTGCATGAACCAGATGACGCGTAACGGTGGCTCTGTAAACACACGTGGCTATTTCACGCAAACCTTCCTCGAAGAGGGAGCCCGACTCCGAAAGTCAGGGTCCGAACGACCTGCCCCGTCAGTGGAAGGCCAGACTTCCCAGGAAGGAGAGTCTAGGAACAGGGTGACCGTCTAGCGTTTCGCACTAAGGAATCCTGTGTGTACGCGTGTGCTGCTCCCCATCCCTCTTCTTCCCTTTTCATTTCTCTGGTGGTGACTGTTTTAAGTCCGAGCTTCCCTTATGCTTTGGGGATGGACACGTTGTGGACTGGGAGCTCAAAAGGATCTTTCAAGGTGGAGAGGTAGTCCGATGTGGATTCTCTTTCTCAACTCAACTTTCTGCCTTTGGGGTGAACTGGGTAAACGGGACTCTTTCTGCTGAAAAGTCTCCTAGTTCTTCCCCACCCCACCCCCACCTTTACTTAGGCATTTGTTTGTTTACTTTAAAAGAAAAAAAAGATTTTATTTATTTATTCATGAGAGACAGAGACACAGGCAGAGGGAGAAGCAGGCTCCATGCAGGGAGCCGACGTGGGACTCAATCCCGGGTCTCCAGGATCACGCCCTGGGCCGGAGGCGGCGCTAAACCGCTGAGCCACCCGGGCTGCCCAATTTGTTTACTTTTTATATTTCCATTAGGCACTTATTTTTGTCGTTATTAAACCTTTACCCCTTCAGGTAGGGCCCTTAGGCTTACTACACCTTTGTGCCCTGTACCTCTGCAAGAATGCCACACAATGTCAATTCTGCCTTTGTATTTTCGCAGTTCAGGGTTGTTTATGTTTTGCCTACATTGTCCCAAGAACTTGTGCTCGGCACCAGGTATTAAATGAGTTCACACTGGAGGCTCCGCCAGCATGCTCCCCTTCCTAGAGAAATGCAGTTTGTCTAATGAGAAAGACGCAGAGAGAGTTTCAGTGAACACACGATGTGCTCAGATGGGGGGAGGCACAAGAGGCTCTGGAGGCAAAGAATCTAGAAAACTGGATTTGAGGTCCTCACTGGGCAAGCTGCCTTTAATTCCGACTGCTTCCGCGTCGCCGGTCAACGTGTGCTTGCCGAAGAGTTAACTTATCTAGTTTCCTTATTGTCCTTTCTTTTTTGGAATTTGGTCTTCTAAAGCCTTGATAATTCTTTCTCTAGTCCAGAGCATGTGAACAGAAAAGAAGGAAGTAAAGACTCAAATTTCTTAATTTAACCAAACATTGGTTGCTGCAGCCCAGAGGAGGAACTTAAAGTTGTCGGGCTCTTCTCCCCTTCTGAGTGTAGGTGCTTAAGAAGCTTCGAGTTTTAAAGTCCACGGAACAGCTGCCCTCATTTCAATCGATTCCTATAAAAGAATCCCGCTTGGCTAAGTGCATATACACTTTAGCCATTTTTTTTTTACCTTAAAACATCACATAAAAAGATTAACATGGCTCTCAAAAAAAAAAACTCAGGAAAAGAACTTCTAACAATGGGAATTTCTTTTCCTCCTTGATATTGCAGAGTTGATTAGAATTGGGTTGGATTTCTTTTTTCTTTTCTTTTTTTTTTTTTTTGGTGTCGTGACTCGGATTTGGGTTGGATTTTTAAACAGAAACCTTTTCTGTGGCATTTTAGAGCTTTTGAGTAATTGGTGTTCATCAGGACTCACTACGAGGACAACCTTGGTGTTGGTCGGAAGAAACTAGCCCTCTAGGTGGTGGAGGCGGGTGTTTCCCATTCGCTAGATGAGGCATCGCGGAGCATGAAGGTGCTGTTCCTAGGTGCTGGGACTACAGAGCCCCGAGGAGCCCAGGCCCCTGGGGCGGAGGGTTCAGCTTAATGTCGCTGGAGATCGGAGTGTCTGTCACTTGGCCTGTGCTTCTCTGAACTGTCATTTTGTGGGTCTAGCCACCTAAGGAAACCCTTCGAGTGTGTGGTGGTGTTTTGCTTTTTTTCTTTTTAAAACTAATCTTACAGAAAAATCTGAGAACTACAGAAAGTCTTTCTTAAAAAAAAAAAAAAAAAAATTAAGTCATCCGTGATTCTAGCTGCCAAGGGAAAGCTGTGGAACTTTTGATCTCAACGGTTGTTTTTTGGAAAAAACGTAGTTTGGTGTAGAAAATTGAGAAGTTTCAAAAAAATACAAAAAAATATATATATAAATCACCTGTAATAGATCTTGCAGCAGTAACAGCTGCCACCATTCCTGCTAAGTTCTGTACCCATCTAGACTTCTGTGCATGCTTT
The DNA here is from genome assembly GCF_018345385.1 of Vulpes lagopus. Lineage (NCBI taxonomy): Eukaryota > Metazoa > Chordata > Mammalia > Carnivora > Canidae > Vulpes > Vulpes lagopus. Next base: position 52,608,754 of record NC_054828.1, read on the forward strand.
TCTTAAATCAACCTGGGGTCATAGTAAATAATTTGTGGTCTTTTCATCTACATTATGAATATTTTCTAGTGTCCTTAAGTCTCCTTTTGTAACGTTACTTTTAGTGAATGCCCAGCATTACCTCATATGGAGGGGCCATAAGTCCTATAACCAATCCCCTGTTTTAGGTTCTTCGCAGTATTTTGCTAATATAAACAATACTTCCTTAAACTACCTTGTAGATAAATCTCTGTCCAACGCCATAATTATATCCTTAGGGCAAATTTATAGTTGCGGAAATAATGATGTACGCATTGTTATGATTTTCGATGTTGACTGCTGGACTCCCCACTGGGCAGGTTATAGGCTGTATTTTCCTTAAACCTTCACAACGTGATATTATAATTTAAGACCTTTATGAGTTTGATATGTAAAAAAAAAAAAAAACAACTTGTTTTAATTTGCATTTGTTACATTACCAGCACAAATAATTTTCATATCTTCGTGTGTTGGTATTGCCTATTTTCTACTCAGGCGTTTCTTTTTCCTTATTTTGAAAAGATTATATCGCGTGAAGGAGATTGCCCCTTTGGGTATCACGTTATTGTCTGGTTTATCATTTCCTCTACAGAATCCGTTTTCTCTCTCTGTTTGAACTTGCTGCCTCTGTTGTATATTAAGTTCTCAGTTCATGGCGAAGTCTGTTTCTAGACTGCTTCTTCGGTTCCACTGATCATCTGCTCTGCTGTCCTCTGCCAGGGAGCATTGCTTCAATCATTGAGGTTTTATCATGCACTTCAAGATCTGGCAAAGCAAATCCCTCCTCCTCCCTCCTCCTTTTTTAATTTTACCATGTTGTTAGCTATTTTCACTAGTTTGTTTTTCCCTATAACTGTATAGTCAGTCCATCTCTCCGACCCTCAAATCCTTGTGGGATTTTCAAAATCAAAATTTAATAATTTCAATATAAATTAACCTTTAAAAGTTCACATTCACGTATTGGCTCTTTCCATCCAGGATTTGGTATGTGTCTTCATTTATTCAGATCTTTTTTCTGTCTCTAAGGTTTTGTAGTGTTTCCCCATAGATATTGCATATTTCTTATAAAAGGTATTCCTGCATTCTGTATATTTTAAAAGTATCTATTATATTCCCATTGTAATCACTAATTAATTCTTGTTGGAATATAGGAAATTTTTTTAATCTTGCTGCTGATGTTATATGGCTTTGTTGGTGAAAATTCTACTGTTTTCCTTCTCTTAGCTGGTAATTCTTCTGGTCTGAATGCCTTTCAGTAGCACTTCAGCAAATGGAGACTGAGTGAATGCATATAAGCTGCAGCCAGTGGGGCCGGGAGTCAGGTGCTAGAATGGACTTTTTTTTTTTCTTTTTTTCTTTTTTTCAAAAGAAGGCTCTGGCATCTTCTTTAATAATAGACACTCGTTTTTCTGGAATGGTACAAATGCAGGCCTTGCTGGAATTAGGCAGCTGGTCTAGAGAGATTACCTCTGCTAGAGTCTTCTGACCCCATGACAAAAGGTTTGTGTGTGTGTGTGTGCTCTGTGGGGAGGACTCAGCAGCCTGATCTAAAGCTATTATTTTCATTTGGTCTCACGGTATTTCAGTGGCATCTGGTCCGGTCTGAGAAACCCCTGCAATCAGGTCTCTTCTGGCACGACATTCTAATTGATTGCAGGCCCCTGTAGTTATTTTGGCTTCTCAAATGGCCGAGCTCCTTATATCGGAAGAGGGTAGGGGCGTAACTTTTGCGCTGGTCCCAAGCTGTGGTAGGCATTGCACCACTCTGTTTCTGAACTTTCTTGACCACATTCAGATTTCACCCTAAGGTGTTGTAACCAATCCACATTCCTTGTTGCCACATGGGGCCGAGGGCGTGGCCTGGTTATTACAAAGAAGGGATGTAGTTATCTGTGCAAATCCGGCCTACGTTGACGTGTGGAGAACACCCAGATTTGTACCACCGGCATCTACCTTGGACTGTATCTCTTGGATAGATGGCGTCTGCCCTCGGAAGAACCTGGAGAAGAGACATATGCTGGTTATTCAACTAATTTCCAGTCCGTACCGGAGCACGGAGGGCACCGCCTGACTTTGTCATAGACCTTAATAGTCACAGGTTGAGAAAGCTAGCAAGGACTAACCATGGCACGTATCGTGAACATTTTTAAAATTGGGCTCCAGGATGGAAATGTTAATATACTTATGTATTTCATAGTTTTAGTACAGAAATTATGACTTCAAAATGCAGTAGTTACCTTGAATTGCTATTTATGAATTGCTCACTGCTGTGTTCCCCTACAGCTAGCATATACAACTACCACTGTATTTTTTTTTATAAAGGTTACTATCACGATTATCAAAACTCTCCAAAGCCTTCTAAGATTCCAGTGAAGTTGGTAATCATGATTCATCTGGCAATTATTTATAAAGGGATCATTTTAGGGAAAAGAGCAGAGTACTTTTTTCCCCTCAAAGCATGACTTGCAGCCTTCACCTGGACTTCTTGCTTAACCCAGTAGGGCTGTGTTCTCAACCCCAAATCTGGAAAAAGTTAGTCTCTCTTGTGACCTGTGACCACTAGGGAGTGATTTTTGATCCCTTAAGATGATTTTCTTACTCTAGACTAAACTTATTTCTCTCACTATGTGGCTCGTGCATAACCATATTGGAAATTTTTATCAAACCTGCAGTTGGCCTATAGAATTCACAGAGCTATTTAATTGGCTGCATCTGTGCTCAAAGTGAGGCAATAAGATGGTGAAACCTTAAAGTACGCTCTTGTTCATTGTCTGCCGCTGCTTCGGTGAAGAACCTGAAGCCCAATTTTAATGAAACGTGGTGCTCGGTGAGGGGCCTGCCGTGTAGCACGTTCTGTCCGTTAGGGAGGACTTTCCTCAAAGAGAAGCGCATGCATCGCCTGAGACCCCAGATTCTACCCTCAAGTCAGCATCTGCGGATGCTTTCTTGTTTCTAGGCCCCAGTGGGGTAACACAAAGCAAAAATCTTGGTCTTTCCCATTAGTCGGTGATGGAAGGACGCTTGGGCATAGGAAGTGTGCGGTGTGGCCGAGCGCGGACACGAATGCGGTCCACTGGGAAAGGGGAACAAACAGGTTCCGACGGCCTATGGGGCTTGACAACCTCTTGAGTCAAGCAAGATACGGGTGAGGGGAAGGAAAAATAGGGTTTTTTGGGGGGGCGCTGTGAACTTCCGCGAGGGCGGCCATCCGACACGTCCGGAGGTGGCTCCGGTCAGTAATTCTGTGTAGCTCCCTCGCCAGCCGGGTTTCAGGGCGCTCCAGGGCGCGGCCGGGTCTGCCCCGACCCCGTCCTGCCCCAGGAGCCCGCCGTGCCCGGCCGTCCGGGGAGGAGGGGGCCGGGGCAGCGGGCCGGCGGGTGGCCACGGTGTGCTCCCACGTTCCCATCCGTGAACCCCCTTCCCCCCGCGGGCCGCCGCCCCGATGCTCCGCTCTGACCTTCTGGCCCTTCCTTTGCGGGGAGGGGGCGTCCAGCTGCAGCTTCAGCCAAAAAGCCGACAGCGCCCGGGTGACGGCGCCTCCCTCAGGCGGCGCGGCCCGACCCGGCCCGTAGCCCCACGGGGCGCCTTCAGGTCGGGAAGAGCTTTGGGGCCGCCCGCAGCCGGGTCCCCCGTGGTCTCCGTCTTTCCCAGGCTGTGCCCCGATTTGCGAACGTGCTGGCGGGAGAGACCCGGAGAGACCCCGGGACTCGGGTCGGGGCCTGGAGGGCGGTGGGCAGGTGCCCCGGGGCCCCACTCGGTGCCCCACTCGGTGCCCCACTCGGTGCCCCACTCGGTGCCCGGCTCCCCTGCTCACGGCGGACGAGACTTAAGGGAGCAGCGAGGAGCTGTGCCGTGTCGAGACCTTCGAATCTTCAACATTCTTGGAATTTATTTTGACGTTCGCTCCGCACCCCTCTATTTTCTGAGTAATCGTTCTTCTCCCAAGGGTTTGCAGGGCTCCCCCGGGTAAGTTCACACCCATTCTTCAGTCTCTTGCTGGGAATCCAAAGCCTGTTCCCTTGATGTTGCTTTCTCAGTTATCAGGGCTTTATACTGCAGTTCGTGTCTGGTGCGGCGCATTCTTCCCCACTTTTCTTTTTCAAAAATCTGGCAATCCCTCACACATTTCCTCTTCAAGATGGACTTTATTCAAGATTTCACTTGTTCCTGAGAGACCCCGAGAGGCAGAGACCCAGGCGGAGGGAGAAGCAGGTCGCTGCGGGGAGCCCGACGCAGGACTCGATCCCGGGACCCCGGGGTCACGCCCCGGGCCCAAGGCAGGCGCCCCACCGCTGAGCCTCCGGGTGCCCCCCAGATGGAGTTTACACTAATTTCCTAGAGTTAGTAAGAGCCCTTGGGATTTTCCTCTTGGCATTGGGCATTGTGTTCAATTTGTAGGCCAGCTTGGGTAACCTTGGCAGTTGCTTTCAGGTTTCGTATCTACTACTTTTGGATGCGCTTTTTTCAAACATTTACTCAGATTTTCTTAGGTCTCTCAGCAGAGTTTTAGACTTTCCTTCCTACAAATCCCTCCTAAGCTGTTTTTAGTTGATTCCTCCACATGCTGCCCTTTCCTCTGTGTCGTATGAGGGAGCGTTTAGGTTCTTTGGGCACAGACGGCACATCCGGGGACACGCTTGGGTTCCGCAGGCCAACATCTCCCCTACTGTCCTCGGGCTGCCGCGGAGCCGCCGGAGCGGGGGACCGGGTGCCCTTCGGTGCTTTCCGCCCAGCCTCAGGCTCCCTTCCCCGAGACTCGACAGGCTGTCGGCCAAGAAGGAGGCCTTTCTTTCGCACACATCTTATAAGGATTGATAAGATCCTCACTAATCTAAAATTTTTTTAAATTCCAGTATAGTCAGCACACAGCGTAAGATCTCGGGTGTACAGCACCGTGTTGGGCACAGGCGCCCTCCTTCGTCCCCGTCGCCTAGTCCCCCCTCCCCTCTGGTAACCACAGGTTTGTTCTCTATAAGTAAGTGACCGAGTCTTGGTTTGCCTTTTTTTTTCTTTGCTCGTTTGTCTCTTAAATTCCACGCGTGAATGAGATCACACGGGTTCCTCTCCCTGATTTCGGCTGGCAGTCTGGCCTCTAGCTCCGTCCGCGGCTGAAGAGGACCGTGCTGTGTGCATGTTGTACGCATCTTCTCTATCCGCTCATCTCTCCCCGGACACCTGCGCTGCTCCCGTGCTTTGCCTGTTGCAAATAATGCTGCCGAGAAACACAGGGGGGCATGCACCCCCTGGAATTAGTGTTTTTGTATTTTTGATGGAAATACCCAGGAGTGCAGTTGCTGGGCCGTGGGGTAGTCCTATCTTTAACTTTGAGGACCCTCCACACTGTTCCCACAGTGGCTGTACCAGCTGGCGTTCCCCCACAGTGTAACGGGGTTCCTCTTTCTCCTCATCCCCACCCCTACTGGTGTGTGTTTCGGATTTTTGCCATTCTGACAGGTGTGGGGTGGTATCTCCTTGTCGTTTTGATTTGCATTTCCCTGGTGATGAGTGATGCTGAGCACCTTTTCTAGTGTCCGTCGGCTCTATGTCTTCTTTAGAGGAATCTCTGTTCGTGTCTTCTGCCCAGTTTTAATTGGATTATTTGTTTTTTGGGTGTTGAGTTGTATCTGTTCTTTATATATTTTGGATACTAACCCTTCACTGGGTATGGCATTCGCAGATGTCTTCTCGCATTAGGTAGGCTGCCTTTTATATTTGTTGATGGTTTCCTTCCCTGTCCTTGCTGATTTTTTTAAATGAAAAAAAAAATAGTATCTTTAGCATAAAGCAAGATCTGTATTGTCATAGAAAATCGGTTACATTTTCCATTAAATTTCCTTAATGACAAAAAAATAACTTTTCTTTAAAGAAGAATTGGATTTTTACCAGATAGCTTCCATCTACCTTGTGAGACGCTTCGAGTTTCCTATTGATTTTTCAAAGGAATATTACAGTGCCGTACATACCTGTTTGACCCCGGTCTGCAGAAGAAGCTAGGATTGAATGAACAACTGTCGCCATATGGAGAGCACTCATGTCAGACCCCGGCCGGGGGCTTCTGTACCTTGTCCCAGATAACATACTGGCCTCTGGGCACGGCGTTCCTGTCTACTGCTGGGTTAAGTTACTGGCTGAAGGTCACACAGGAAGTGAGTGGCAGAGCCAGGATCCCAAGCCTTTACTCCTACACGCTACAGTAACATTTGGTTGTGTAGTGATTCACAGATTCAGACTACTAAAGGAACTAAAAATAATAATAATAAAATTTGAGATCCTTTTCAAAACCGTACCGAAGAAAAGTTATAGTTTTTATCTAATCCAGTTCCCCGCAGGTATAGGGCACACTTGGTTCTGAGCATTGCCGGTGATAGCTCCGATCAAAGATCTGTCTCTTTATGCTCCCAGAGGCCAAAGGTGTATCGTCCGTTCAGAATAATTAAAGCTGACTCTTTCTGGAGAGTCAGCACCCAAGGTTTATCAAGGTTCGTGACCTAGGCACGAAGCCGTTGGATCAGCGCAAGCAGAAGAGGCCGCGGGACAGGAGGGAGCCAGGACTCGGCCCAGCCCTCCTCTGCTGGGGGGCGGCGGCAGGACCGGCCGGGAGGAGTTCTAAGGTGGGGATCCGACCGGGGTACCGAGCGGCTTCCTGCTCCGTTCACATGGCAAAACGCTGCCGGCTCCCCAGAGGGGAGTTATACTAGTTCAGCGAGACACTAGACCCGGGAGAGGACCGGAGCCCGGGGCAGGGGAAGAGTCAGGAGTGGGAGGACGTGCTCTCAGGGCTGCGCAGGGACGTGGCCAGACGCCGGGGTGCCCGTGTCCCGGCCCAGGAGCCCCAGGGGGAGCGGTACGCGGGGGTTGTTTGCTTATCTCGTTCAGGAATTGAGTGTCCCTATAACAGGACGGACTGGGCCTGCTCCGCAGACCTCACCCTTCCCCTGTGGTTGGCCCAGGTGCCAGCCGGGGATGTCTGCAGCCAGGGGGCAGGTGGGCAGGGCGGCCAGGGGGCTGCAGCCGTGGGGGCTGCAGGAGGCCAAGGCGGGTAGACAAAGTTGGCTTCGGGCCCCGACACAAACCCAGGAAGAGCTCTGGTCTTATTTTCCTAGAACCAGGCCAAAAGGTACTGAGTGAACATGTGTTCTCCTTCGCCTGAATTAGTCAAGTGGCGTATTTCTAGTTTCACAACAGAAGCATTCTTTGGAAAACCTACATTTGGGTAGTGAGAATTCTACTTTCTGGGCTAGATTCCCTATATAACTAGAAATGACGATGCATGGAAAGATGACTTTATTATGTTTTTATCAGTAGACAAACTTCCTAAAAAATTTACATACTCATATTTGTAGATAACCCCACGTCGTAAAATGACTAATAGGGCACTGTTCTGAATCATGCGGCGTTTGCAGATAACAAGTAAGCTGGAAAGTGTCTGCATCTAATTTTTAAACTTTTTTCCTAACTTGACAATTTGTACACTTTGGGAGAAATAGTTTGGATAACTGTATAAGTGACAATACTTAGTGTTTCTAGTATGGTCTGTGCCCGTGGCTCTTCTTGAACACCATGATTGAAGGTGAACGGGTACATTTTACACACGGGTTCTGCTTTTCTTTTGCCCTCCTGTAGTGGTGGCAGGAGCAGACCTCCCGTGGGAGTCTTTGCTTGTGGCCCTTCCGCACGGCTTTGAGGCAAGCGGAAGACCTACCGGAGAGCAAAGGCGTTTCTGTACCGTGAGGTCTGCCCAGCTCGAGAGTGGATGCTGTGCTCTTCAAGTCTGTCAAGGCCTAGAGGGTCCTGGGAGAGCTGGGGGAGCTCCTCCGAGAGCTGGGCCAGGAAGGGGGCTGGGAAGGACGCGCGACGCACCGCTGGCTGGATCTGCCTTGAGGGGAACATTCTGAAGTCTCGATGTGCAGGGTGTGAGCGGACTTCCCGGTCATTACCGCGCCTACGACCTCCAGCTTTCTGAAGCCGTTTCCTTGTTTTGGTCCCAATTTTTGCTAATACGGTCAACAATTTGAAGTGGGGGCGGGGGGCAGACAAATTAAGCTTTAAGGTCGTCCCCCGGTTCAGCCGGAGGGTAGCCCCCCAGGCTCCGGGGCCCCCTGCTCCGGTGGTCGTGTGGGCCGAGCGCGTGTGAGGAGGTGGCGTAGAGATGGCCCGTGTCCTCCAGGGGCTACGGTCTCGAATCGGCGACATAAGCCACTCCGCAGACGTTTATTAAGGGGGGAGGGGGCGCTGGGATAACTCAGCAAGGACTAAGTGGCAGGCCCAACTTTCTTTCTTTCGAGACTTTATGTCCATATAAGAAGACAGAACCATTTTGCCTCTGTTTTGCCCAGGGCTGGCAGGGTTTGATATCTTGCTTTCCCTCATTTCACGATGTATCGGAGACTTCCTTCCTAGGAGTAAATAGAGCACATTCGGGCTCTTTTCATAGCTGCATAGTATTCCACTGTAACCAGCTCCCCATTGATGGTGACTTGGGTGGTTTCGACCTTTGCTATTAGGAGGCAAGCCGTGACGAATCCCCGCACAGGTCGCTCGCGTGTGGCAGTAGTCTACACGGCCGTGCTGTAGACCTACTGGTCCATAAATGGGAAAGAGGAAGTATGGGTTGAAAGGGCGTTGTCAGGTTACGCCGTAGCCCAGAAACCTGGAGCTAACCGGGTAAATATGCCTAATAGTAGGTCTTAGTCCCGCCCAAACACCTGTATTATAGAGACTTGCGAAAACCCCGGTTTGGGCTTCTCCACGGCTTCCACCACAGTTGTCCAATTTCCAAATGTTCATTTGACCAGAGGTCATCGGTGGCATTTGCCTGGGTAACTTCCTGCTCTTTTAGAACTTGTTCTTTCAGGTGCCTTCCAGCCCGCCGTGAAATCCTCAGTGCCACTGTGACCTTGTTTTTGTAGGCGGGCCCATCTTCGCTTGTGCCTGGAGAAGCTGAAGGGGCTCGTGCCGCTTGGCCCCGAATCGAACCGACACACTACGTTGAGTTTATTGACAAAAGCCAAATTGCACATAAAGGTGAGTGTATCCTTGGGATTCCTTTTTAGCGTTCCCCGTCCAGTGAGGGGGTGTCTGTTTCTTTCTTTTTTTTTAATTTATATATTCATGATGGGGGGGGGTTGGAGAGAGAGGGGCAGAGACACAGGCAGAGGGAGAAGCAGGCTCCATGCAGGGAGCCCGACGCGGGACTCGATCCCGGGACCCCAGGATCACGCCCTGGGCCAAAGGCAGGTGCTGAACCGCTGAGCCACCCGGGGGTGCCCCGGTGTGTCTGTTTCTGAGGGAAAGCACCTGTGTACCTCCGTGACCGTCCTCTCCTCTGGAGAGCCCTCCAGCCTGCCTCTCGATGGACCTCGGGTGTCCCACGCCCAGCACGTCCAGAACCCCACCGGGCCTTTCTCACCCCTGCGTAGCAGAAGTTCAGTGACCCTGCAGTTGTCCGTTTGCTGGAGCCAGAACCCGGGCTCATCCTTGCTAGCTCTTCTTGCTCCGCAGCCATGCGTGCCTCGTCCTCTCCAGGCCCCAGATGTTTCCCAGGCTAACTTCCACTGGCCCCACCATCGAGCACTGCAGGGAACTCCTCAGAGGCCTCCCTGTGGTCCTCCGGCCGCCTCTGAGCCTTAAGATAAGCCTCATGATCCCCAAGAATAATCTTTCAAAGCTCAAATCAACATGTCACTGCTTAGAATTCTTCAGTGGGCCGGGATAGTCTGTCACAGGCCTGCCCCAGGCCGCGTGACCTGCTGTCGCCTGCGGTACAGCAGCATCTTGTGCCCTGTCCGCCCCTTGCACTTGTCACGCTCTTACCACAGGGCCTCTGTACGTGCTGTTCCCTCGGTTTGGTATGCTTCCCCTCCCTCCCTCACCTAGCTGACTTCTTGTCATCCTTCAGATCTCAACACAGGTATCACTAGCTCGGGGAAACCTTCCTGCCCTGCCTACGGCCTTCCTGCCACAGACGGGCCCATTATTGGATCTTTCTCTCTTAGCACTTACCGCAGCTGACCTCAGACCGTGACTTATGTGACTGGTTGTCCCCACTGTCAGAGGGAGGGGCCCAGGTCTGTTGGGTCCCCCTAGACCCCAGCACCCCCAGAGGGTCGGAAACAGTTGGCATGTAGCCAACGCTCACCGTTTAGCGTGTTTCTAGAACCCTAGAGTCGCTATTGTCCAAATGTCCCTTCACTTACGGTCAGCGGCCTGCACACGTGACCGTTCTGAGGGAAAGAGCCCGTGTTTAGAGCAGCATAACCACAGTTAAACAGATTGGGAAACGTGTTTAAGCCCTTTCTTGGACGATGTGGAATCAGGACTTGAAGGGACACTTCCCGCTGTAAGGAGGTCCCTGTGGTGTGGGCTGAGCGGAGCTCAGGGGCTCACCTGCGGATGCAGGTGCTCAGCGGCCGCACTTCCGCTGGGATCCAGCCCCCGGGGACGGGGCACCGTGCACCCCCCGAAGCCCTGCACCCCCCGGAGCCCCAAGCCCCATACCCTGAAAGACCCCACACCCTCGAGCCCCACGACGTGCTGGTCACCTGGGACAGGCTCCTGGGGGCAACTGGCGTGTGGGGTGCCGGGGGAGGGGCCAAGTCCAGGCCGCGCAGGAGCTGTGCCCGGGCACCAAGCACCCCCTGACTTGCAGAAACTGGAGGATTGTGACCGAAGAGCCATTCACCAAATAGACCAGCTCCAGCGGGAGCAGCGGCACCTGAAGCGGCAGCTGGAGAAGCTGGGCATCGAGAGGATACGGATGGACAGCATCGGCTCCACCGTGTCGTCGGAGCGCTCGGACTCGGACAGGGGTGAGCGCCCGCCCCGAGTGCGCGTGCGAGTGCGTGTGCCTGTGTGCAGGGGCCTGTGTATAGGTGCGTGTGTGCAGGTGCCCGCGTGTGTGCCTGTGTGCAGGGGCCTGTGTATAGGTGCATGTGTGCAGGTGCCCGCGTGTGTGCCTGTGCTGCCAGATGCACGTCCGGACGTGTGCATGCCTGTGTGCAGGTGCTGTGTACGTGCCTTGCTGCTGGATGCACGTACGAATGTGCCCGTGTGCAGGTGCCCATGTGCGGGTGCCCACGTGCGTGCCCGTGTGCCGGATGCACGTGTCCCAGGGCGGGGCAGCCCGAGGCCCGGGGGTGACGGGGCGCGCCGTGGGGGCATCGGGCCGGGCCGCCACCACCCATGTGTGTCGCCCCGCAGAGGAGGTGGACGTGGACGTGGATGTGGACGTGGACGGGGACGTGGAGGGCACGGACTACCTGGCAGGCGAGCTGGACTGGAGCAGCAGCGGCGTGAGCGACTCGGACGAGCGGGGCAGCCTGCGGAGCGCGGGCAGCGACGAGGGCTACGCCAGCTCCAGCAGGAGGCGGCCGGCGGCCCCGCACGCGCGCGGGGGCCTCTGAGGGCGCGGGCGCCGGCTGCTGCGGGTCCCCTCCGCGTGGACCGGCTCCCGGGTGCCCCGAGGTCGCCCCGAGGTTGCCCCGAGGTCACGGCGACCCCCGGCGTGGGGTGGACGCGGGCCTGGGCCTGGGCACCCGCGCCCTGCTCGACGCCCCCCGGCGCCCGCGGCTCCCCCAGACTCGGTTTCCCCCGAAGTGTGTTCTGCTACTTGTCTCTGGAACATTTTTTTTTCCTACCTCAGAGATAAACGAGATCTCCATTTCCCACTTAACACGAAGCGATTATGCCTTTTTTTCACCCCCAGATAAGTGACTTTTGGTCCAAGTCTAATCTATTTTCCTATTTGACTTTCAGCAATAACTGAGCTAGTGTCCTCGTCAGTGAAGGACAAGCCGCGTGTCTACCCTGTTGCAGGTGAACAGGAGGGGACGGCTCAGCGCCACTAGGGCCCCCCCCCGTGTGGGTGCACCCAGGAACTTCCCTGTGGAGGCTTCCGGGTCGATGGTTTAAAAGGCTGATCTTCCCTTTTGGTTATGATTTCTCCCTCAAGTGGTCTCCCACTTTGTAGCATTTTTATTTAAGCTAAAAAAAAAAAAAACAGAGCACATGTTATATGTACATAAGACACATTAAATCTATAAATACTATTTATTCATTTTATATAAACTAATGTAATGGAAAACAAATTCTTATGACTTTGTGCTTTTATAGATGTTCTAGAAACTTTGTATGTAGGTATCTACAAAATTGGTTCATTCCCCTCAACTATTTTTGCATTCATACTTTTGGGGCCGAGGTTTTTCAGCCTCTGGCGAATCTTTTTCATTGAATCTGAACCATTTGTAAAAAACCTGTGACGCCGAAACAGAGCGTGTGTCACGAAGTGACGAGAACATTCCTAAAATGCACAGACGCACCGCGACCTAAGGGCTCCACGGCCGAAGCGGCGGCCGCCCACCCCGCGCTCAGGCCCGGGGCCCGGCCTTGCCTGCAGCGCCTCCACCTTCCACACCACTCCCGAGTTCAAACCCGCTCCGCGCCGAAGCTCGTGCCAGACGTGAAGAGCGGTCTAAACAAGATTACTTTTGTTTCTCCATTTTAATGATTCTCTATTAATTTTTTTTTTAATTGGAAGTAGCTGATTCCTAAACGATTCCAAAGTCCTCTGTACTTCTGGTTTTGTTTTTTTTTTTTTCCTGCATTTCAGCTTTGGGTGGGGGGAGAGGCAGGTGACACAAAGGATTTTTTTTTTTAATTGTTGGAATCTTTTCCAATGACCAGCTGAAGATTTGCACTGAAATACAACTTGTATGCCTTTTGCATTTTTAAAGCCTGCTTCCTGATTTAAGCAGAGTGATAGTGTTCAAAGAGCCAGCTCAGCCTGTAACATGTTTGAAAAGATGTACCTGCACTTTGAGGTCCCTCTCGAATGCCATTCGCTGGACCTCTCAAGCGTTTTAATTGCTACATTCAAGCGCCTCCCAAGTCCAAGATGCTGGATGCCCTGATGGCATCGAAAACTCAAGACTTTGGGCAAAGCTTGTGGGCTTGCGTTGGGGGAGGGGAGGGAACAGAATTTGTGTATCTGTTTGATTTAGAAATAAGGCATCTGAGAGATGCCATTATTTTCTGTGTTTAAGTTAAACTGCATTTTTGTCTTTTGGTTGAAATATGAAATGTACTGTCCCGATATAAAACGGTAATTATTTGACCTTTGCACTGTTCGTCTGGTCCTTTTCAGTTTGATTGCACATAGGAATGTGCGACTTGATAGATTTTTAATGCACGTGTGATAAACCGACACCAGGCCCAGACCTTAGTTTTCAAAGCGCGAGGTGGACCGAATCGACGCGCCAGCTACGCCTCTCTCGGACCAAAACTGTGACCTTCAGGACCGGCAAACAGCCGGCAGCAGCTGCTCCCCGTCCCCACGCGGCGCCGGCCTGTCCCCTCGTGCACTGACCCACCAGCGTGACTGCTCAGAGCTATAAAGTCTTTTTGGTTGTTTTGGGTTTTTTAAGCAAAATGAAAAACCTTTCTGTGAGGGTTGGCGGAGGAGGGGGGGGCGACGGGCAAAGACAGAAACCCCAGCCTCTAAGACTTTGACGATTGTACGTGCCCAGAGGTGTGTGTAGACATAGGCACGTGCAGATTTTTGTGTAAAATTGATTTTACGAAACAAACCTATACTCACTGATTCCACTGCGATGCGGGTGGAGAAGTCCGAAGGCCACTTCCACGCGGTGAGAACATCCGTCCGTGCGCCGCTGTGCCCATCGCAGCAGGGCCAGCTCGCCCCGCCTGAGGGCTCAGAAAGGCGGGCGGAGCACGCAGGGGCCTCGCGGGGGTTTTCTGCTGAGCGAAGATCCTGAGTTCAAGGAGCTGCCAGTGACCGCTGGCTCCTGCCCCGTCACAGACCCGCCGCCAGCGTGTGCTGTCCTCTAAATCACTCGCTTGAGCAGGACCTCGAGTCTCCTGTTCAACCCCAGACTCTGTTCAGGGTCGCCTCAAAGCTGAGCACTGCAGGAGGCCGTGGGGCGGCCGCTGGAGCGGGTTTGTTCTTGAAGGGAAGCGTCCTCCTTAGTCTCCTTAATACTTTTTTCCCAAAAGCCACAAAGGGTCCTTGCCTGGGTTTCCCGTGGGCCTCTCTGGTCCGTCCCTGAAGTGGCCAAGAGCAAATCCTGGGGGCGTGGGGGTCGGGTGGGGGGATGGTGAGGATGCTGATGCTCAAAATAACTGTGATGGGGTCCTGGGGCCACGGGGGTGTGACGGGCCCCTTCCTCCTCGCCGCTGCCCCATCCTCTAAAGAGAAAGCGTATCCAGGGGTACAGAGATGCAGTCGTCTCGGTGTCTCTGCCCTACTGCCGGGCGGAACACGGCCCCGTGGTCGCCTGCTCCTGGCCCTGCCTCTCCTCCTCCGGTCCCTAAGCTCCCCTGCCCTCCTCCGTGACCTGCCGTGTGTTGAACCCCAGGAAGTCAACGCTGCAGAGCCATTTCCTGCCGGTCACCCTGGCTGCTTTTCCTCCGCGTCTAACCTGGGTGCAGGGTGCTCAGCTCGCTGGTCCCGGGTCGTAAACCCTTTCTGGGAGAAGACGAGCCACAGACCCCTTCACGGGGGGAGGTTTGTCTCAGATCTCTGGGACTGTGGGATGTTTTGTCTTCGGAGATCCCTGGGGAAGGGGGGGGGTGCGTGTGTGTGACGATACGTGATTTATCGTGATTCCTTCCTCAGTGTCTATCCCACGGATGACTTTCTGGGATTCTCCTGAAGGAGTAGCTGCCTGGCGCTGCTAGGGTCGGCCCGGGGGGGGCTGAAGCGATGGAGCATCGTTGTCTTCGCTCGGGATCCTCCGGCGAGGGTTGGCGAGGCGCCCGATGCTGGGCCTCATCCGGATCCTCACCTGTGCCCCGCACTCCGTGGGGCGGAGGGGCCTGGGACGCGCTTCCTTTTAGCTTTTGCCTGAGAACCAAGTCGCCTTCCCCCTTGTGGCTAGAAGTGCTGCTGGGGGGGGGGGCTGGGGCCCTGCCACGGGCGCACAGGCCGGGGAGCGCGGCTTCCCCTTCTGCCTCCTCGTGTAAAGACGAGGCGGGCGTGAGCGTGTGTCGGGGTCTGGAGGATGCGCTTCGTACGACACGGAGCGCGGGCGGTTTGGGAACCGCTACGTGCCGTAGGGACCCTCGGCTGCGGACGTGAGAACCTCTGTGTTGTCCCCCGTTAACAAATAAGTCACTTCGTTATTAAAGAAATGTTGGTCTTCCTGGTGTTTTGCACCGTTTCGTGGTTTTTACTCACCAAGCTGAGCGGGAATTAGCCAGACGCTTTAATCCCCTGAAGAACTCCCCGGCCCGAAGCTGTGGGCTCCCGGCTCTGCGCCGAGCTCAGCTGGAGCTCGTGGGTCCACCAGAAGCGCCGCCCGCACCTGCCCCCGCCCCGGCCCCAGCCCACGCTCCGCTGCGAAGGACAGAGGCGCGGTCGCAATTTAACGCCACGCGGTCGGTTGTGGGGTCGAGCGGGGCCGGCCCACGAGAGGAGGAGGCCCCCGCGGGCCCGGCACCAGGGGACGCCTGCGGGGAGAGAACGGGGCAGCCCCACGGGCGGGAGCGGCCTGCAGGCCGGGGACACGCGGGGAGGACAACAGACTGCAGGACGCGAGCCATCGAGAGGGCAGGAGTCACCTCTGGGCCAGGCCCTGCGGAGAGCGGGGGGCAGCGCGGACACAGCTCAGCGCCCTGACCTCTGACGCCACTGCCTCGGGCCACCGCCGGCTCTGGCCTCACCGCCTGCCCAGCAGGCCTCTGGGAGGAGCCTCCTAAACCACCCCCGTCCTGAGGGGCTGTCATGGGGCCCTGGAGGGCACCCGCGGGGCCCTGGAGGGCATCTGTGGGGCCCTGGAGGTCATCTATCTGCGGGGCCCTAAGGGTCATTCGTGGGGCCCTAGAAGTCATCCGTGGGGCTCTGGAGGTCACCCATGAGGCCCTGGAGTTCATCTGTAAGGCCCTGGCGGTATCTGTAAGGCCCTGGAGATCATCTGTGGGGCCCTGGAAGTCATCCAGAGGGCCCTGGAGGTCATCCATGGGACTCCAGGGGTCACCTGTGGGGTCCTAGAGGTCACCCGTGGGGCACAGGAGGTCACCCGTGGGGCCCTGGCGGTCATCCGTGACGACGTGCAGCCAGCAGGGCTCATGCAAGGGGACCTTCCTGGTGCTTCTCTGTGGGAAGAGTAGCCCCCCCCCGCCCCCTTTCTCCCCGACGCAGGGTCCTTGCGGCCCCGACATGTGTGATTGCCGACCCGGCCTCTGGAACGGGAGGGCAGGCCCCAGGCACAGGCAGCAGGCAGGGCCCCGAGTCGGGCCTGACCGGAGCCTCGGGCAGGACGCCTGCGACTCCTCCTGACGGTGCTTCAGCCCGGGTGACACGGTCACGGGCGGGTGGCCGCGAGCCCACAGTCCCCGGCACCGGCCTGTGCCCCGCATGTGCCCCGTGGGGCCTCGGGTCAGGCCGTGGGGCAGAAGCCCGGACACACGAGAGCACCGAGGCGGCCGGTGCCGTCCTGCTCCCGCCTGGTGGGACGCGGCCTGGGACGACAGCCCAGCCGGGGGCAGCGTGGCCGCGGGGAGGACGCCCCGTCTGCACCACGTCCTCTGGGCTGTTCACGGGCACGATCCCCCCACCCCGGCCCCGCCGGCCCGCCTGTGCGTCACCAGGACCCCGATGGGGGGCACCCTGTGGCCACCTGGCGGGCAGGCGGCGCCCCGGGCAGCTCCCCGTGGGCAGGGACCGTGGGGACCCTGTGACCCGAGGGAAGGGACGCGCTCTGGGCCGCCAGGAGGGCAGGTGGCAGCCCCGGCAGGCCGCGCAGGGGCCCAAGAGGGAACCTGGGGGAGGCAGGCAAGGCCCTTGCAAGGCGGCGCTGGGACGGCTCCGAGGGCTCGTCTGGAGCCACAGCCGTGGGGCCGAGGACACGTGTCCAGCGCTCACCCCGCGGCGGGCACGGCCACCGTGACAACCACCTGCCACTCGGCGGCTAAGGACTTCGGCTGCGCAGCTGTGGGACAGCAGGGCCAGCACGGGGTGAGACAGCCCAGGCCCGGACGGGGAGGACTCGCTGACATGCCACGTCCTCACCACGTTCAGGGCCGTCGGTGGTGGCGAAGCCACGCATCACTCGGAGCAGGATCCCATTGCTGTCCCTGAAGGGGGAGGGGGGGTGTTTCCTCCGGAGAAAGTGAGTCGCTTAATGGGTCACCTTTCCCTTATTGCTTAGGCTGCCAGGAGGCTCCGACCCAGCTCACCCCTCACCTCCAGCAGTCACCCGAGACCCCGTGATCTGTACATGCGTATTTACGACGCCCCCAGTCTTCCCCCGACCTTGATATTTTTAAAAATTTCTTGTATGTTAATATATGTAATTTTAGAAGTCGTTTCAGATGCAGCTTTGTGGAGAACAGGGCACAGCTGTCCAAGAGCGCTGCCTGCGAATGATAAAAAAATTCAGAAATAAATAATAATAATAAAACCGCTCCGGCTCTTTGTTCCACGCGCACAGGGCGGTGAGGGTGGCTCGGCAAGGGTGAGGTCACGGGGTCGAGAGCTTGGACACGGGAGGTGAGCGTGGGCTTTCGTTGAGGGGAAATAAACTCGCCATCGAAGAGCAGGAGCTGCCTGGGGGCTGAGAGGGGCCCCAGGTCGGGGGATCCGGGCTCTGTCGTGGTGTCCGCAGCGGCCGGGCCGTGACCTGGGTCGTGGCCTGGGTCGGAGCTGCCTGCCAGACACAGGAGCGGCCCCGGCCTGTCTCCCCAACTCGAGGTCCGCCGGGCGCACGCCAGGAGGATACTGTCCTGCGCTCTGCTCGGTCGTGGGGAAGAATCACCCGCCGACTTGAGTGGGGACACCGGCCCCGTGGTCCCGGGAGATTCCAGGAGCACACGCAGGCTGCGCACCAGCGACGCGAGGGCCGCCGTCCCCGACCCTGTGCCATTCCACAGGACGGCGACACTCGGGCCGGAGAGCGGGTGACCGGGGGAGGGCGGCACCCAGGGGGCCCAACAGAATCAGGACCCAAAACTTCCCGATGGTGGGCGCCTCTCGGCCGTGGGGCGTCTTCGGAGACGAGCGCAGGCCCGGCTGTGGACAGTGGTCCCCGGAAGGGCCGCCGAGGCCGCGGGGGAGGAAGGGGCGTCCAGCCGCAGGTCCCGGGGACAGGGGCACCGGAGGGGAGCCCCGGGGCGCGGGAGATGTCCCCCCAGGACTGCGCTGCCCTCCTGTGTATGGGAGGAGGGGACAATCGTCAGCAGGCTCCACGCCCTGCGCAGCCCCACGACCCCTGACCCCTGACATCACGACCCGAGGCCGCCAGGCGCCCCAGCTCTCGGCGGTCAGCAGTGCCCTCGGTGGCCGGTCCCCCCACCGGGCCTGGGCCCCCCCCGCCAGGTCCTACTCACGCACCCCAGGGCGCTTCCGCGGACACCAGGGCCTTTGCACTCACTCCCCTCCTGCCGACGCCCCGGCCCGTCCATGGCCCGTGTCCCTCACTCCGGGGAAGCACACGTGTCACCCGGCCCGCCAGGCCCGAGGCCCTCAGGACAGGGCTGCACAGCCCCGCACGTCCCGCTGCGTCCCGCTCGTGCCCACTGCCTTCCTGCCACAGACCGTCTGCCCTCGTCGGACACCCGAGTGGGGCGCTGTCCCCGGCCAGGCCACCGCGGATGACAGTGTCCCACGTCACGTGCCCGGGGTGCTGTGGTTACACAGCGAGTGGGGTGCGGGCCAGAGTGGGGACCGGCGGCTGGCGGTGGGGACGCGGGGCTCTGGGGCCGCCCGGGGACAGGCGGGCCTCACACCCGAGTGTCCGTCACCCGATGCCGCGGGGGAGGGACGCAGCCCCTGTGCCTCCAGGGCCCCTCACGGCTCTGGCGCGTCTCCACCGCCCTCCGTCATTCTGTTCATTTAAAAAAAAAAAAATGTCTTGCGAGATGCCCGGGCCCCGGATACGGGGAAGCTAAGCGTCCTGCTCAGCGACTTGCTGCCAAGCCAACGCGCACACGGACCCGGCCCGGTGGCAGTGACGACGCGGCCGACACCCGCAGCATCGCAGCATCGCAGCATCACAGCATCACAGCCCGCCATCGCCCCCCCCCCGCCCCTGCCCCGCGTGGGCCCCCGTTTGCTGCCGCAGAGGGTGGCACGTCCACGGGAGCCCCTGCCCACGCTGGCGTCTGGCCTCCAGCGTCAGGCCGTGTGACGGCCCTTCGCTCCTCATCCCCGTCTTGTCACAGTGACATGTCGCCAACGATCCGCGCCCAAAATAGGTGATTAGGTCCACGGAGTATGGACGTTCACACGGAGGACGGGCCGCGTGAGCCTATTTCTTGCTAAAAACGGAGACAGGAACAACAAGCATGAGGGAGGCAAAGAGAGGGTGCAGGAGGGTCCCCGCTCGAACGTCGGAGGCAAGTCCCGGCCCGATGCCTGCTTGACCTAAGGGGTGGAGGGTTCGTGGGGAAATTTCCTTCCATCTCCTTAGATCGACCCAATTTCGCGGCCTTCCTATAATGAGCCCTCGCTGCTTTTGTAAAGACAACAAGCAACATTACTAAAAGGGATGTAAACGATGGAAAATTAACGGAGCAATAAAGTAACAAAGGGATCTGGAATTCGGGGGCGGTGGGGGGGTCCTTCCTCTCAAGGTTATTCTTGGCCATTATGTCTCTGCTGCTTGCTTGGTGATCTTCATAAATTCTTTTTTTTTTTTTAATTTTATTTATTTATTCATGAGACACAGAGAGAGAGAGAGGCAGAGACCCAGGCAGAGCCCGACGCGGGACTCGACCCCGGGCCCCCAGGATCACGCCCCGCTGCTCAGGCGGTGCTGCGCCCCTGGGGCCGCCCTGTTTGGTGATCTTTATAAATTCTTAATTTTCATAACTTGGTAAAAATGTGTCCAACCACAGTGAACATGTTGCAAAGTCTCAGGACCACTGCGCGCTGTGCCGTTGACGGAGCCCGTTTGTCCGACGGCTCAGCTCCGCCGCCCCGTTGGCGCCCTGGGCCCTGCCCGGCTGTCCAGGACGCAGGAAGACAAGTTCGTTTTTCCCACATCCTGTGTGGCCGACCCGACCCGACCGGACCCTCGGAAGTGAGGCGCCTGAGGCTCCAGCACTCGCCCCTCGCCGGATGAGCCACGTCCAGCCAACCAGTCCCCCGACGTCAGTTTTCCCATCTGTTAAATGGAGATAAAACCTACATTCCAGGGGTTTTTTGGACTTCATATTTGCCAGGTCAGCAAAGTCCGAGCTACCCCAGGCGGCACCTCAGGCTTGAACCCGCTCTGCCCACGTCGGGGCGCCCCGGGCTGGGGGATCCTGGCCGCACCCCTGGCTTCTACACGTCCCCCCGGCCACCCTGCCAGGGACACAGCTCTCCTCCCCCTCATCCCCCAAACCTGTGTCTTCAGACCTGTCAGCTGTGCCCCTGGGAGGGGGCTGCTTCCCGCCCATCCTGCCCCCGCAGCAGCCCTCCCCGGCCGTCCCCGCTGTGCCGGCCACATGGAGCTGGACGCGCATCCCGGAGGGACAGGGGACACGACGGGCCTTGGCTCCAGATGCATCCCCCTGACACCCGGTTTCAGGGCCGCAGGTGGCCTCGGGGTTGGCGCTGCCCGCAACACGGTGCTCCTGCCTCCCCTGGGTACCTGCCTAAGCCCAGGGAGGAGCACCAGTCCCAGCACCACAGCCGGTGGGGGTGGGGGGGGACAGGTGGCAGCGGGTGGCGAGAACAGGCTGCCCCGGGGCTCACCCTGGACGGGTTCAGGACATCATGGGAGGGCTCCTGGGAAGGGCTCTGGGGAAGTGCTCCCGGGAAGGGCTCCCCGAGAAGGGCTCCCGGGAAGGGCTCCCCAGGAAGGCCAGCCCATCCCCAGTCTGGAGGCCCTGCTGCCCCCCAACCCCGGCCACCCCGCAGGCTCCCCCTAGGTGCCCCAGATCCCGCAGGTGCAGCTCCCATAACCGTAAAGGCCCCCGCGGCTCCACGGAGCCCACGCACCTGAGGCTGAGCACCCCAAGTCCACAAAGGCCGGCCGTGCGCCCGGGATCCACGCGAGCACCCCCAGAGAAGCCTCGGACCCCTCACACCGTCTGCTCCCCGGCGGGCCCCACGTCACCCAGGACGGGCCGCGGACCCTCACCCGTCCCCTCAACACGGGTCAACGATTTCCCGCAGCCCCGACACGCACAAGCCTGCGGCCCTGGAGCACGCTCCGGGGCTCACACTGCAGGGAGGGGAGGCCCAGCCACGTGCCCCCGCTTCCCAAAGTCTTGCCTACACGCGAGGCCCATCACGGTACCGGCCCTTCTCTGGCTCAGGGTCCGGGAGTCACCGCTTTCGCTGCGTTAGACCCACCACAGGCTGCAAACGTTCGCCGAAGGCTAAGCTACGAGGATACACGTATTTTTCTGATACACATTAAAATAAACAACTTTAAATTTTTTTTTTAATTTTTATTTATGATAGTCACAGAGAGAGAGAGAGAGAGAGAGAGAGAGAGGCAGAGACACAGAGCAGGCTCCATGCACGACATGGGATTTGATCCCGGGTCTCCAGGATCGCGCCCTGGGCCAAAGGCAGGCGCCAAACCGCTGCGCCACCGGGGATCCCAAAATAAACAACTTTAAAATTTAACAAGAATTGATGACGTACTTTCTGGCGAGTGCATCTTCTTATATATACACACAGAGTTTCTATTTGGCAGAGCGCACAGGCCGGGGAGCGGCTGGCCCAGGGCAGGGGGCCCGACGCGGGACTCAATCCCGGGACCCCGGGACCGTGACCGGAGCCCCCCGGCGCCGCTGCTGGAGCGCATCCCGAAGCGGAGGAAACCCACCACCGTTGGGGCCTGGCCTCCGGGGCCCCCTCAGGAGTCCCACGAGGCGCCCGCGCTCTGTCCTCCGGGGTCACCGCCCCCGCCCACCTCGTCCTTGCTCGCCCGTCGCTCTCCCGTCTCCAGCCCCTGCTTCTTGGTCGGCAGCCACTTGTGTTCGTGCGTTCGGGTGAAACGTGTGCTCGAGGGGCCTTCGGGACCCACCCCGCGACCCCATGCGGGCGGCCGTAGGGAGGAGACACAGTGTGGGGCCCACGAGGACCTGGGGTTCCTGGCCCGCATCGCATGTCAACCCCCGGGGACACCTCTGCCCGAAGGGAAGGAAGCCGCCCTAAGGGCCTTGGGCCCACTTGGTGGCCTCCTGGCCGCCCTGCGCGCCCAGCCACGCGCCCCCCACCCCGTGGACCTCGGCTGGGACTGGGCCAGGCGCGACCGTCTGGTGGCTGGGCTGTCGGCTGCCTCTGCGTCCCCCCAACAGCACCAGAGCAGGAGGGCGGCCAGGTCACCCCGCGGCCTGAGGCTGACACCCTCCCGTCCCTGACCCCAGCAGCTCTGAGAACACCGGGGTCCTGGAGACACGGGCCCTCCGGGGACCACCGTGCTCTGACCCCCCATCTGTTCTCACTCGCTGCCCACGCCCCGCGCCCGGCCCGAGCAGGCGACTCACACCGGGTCGCTGGCGGCCGTCGTCACAGGCGCACCGTTGGCAGCACCGAAACGCCCCAGGGACAGGCCCGGGCGGAGCAGGCACCTGCAGGGGCAGCCGTCGCCGGAGACCAGCCGCAGACACGGGACGGGAGGACGCCACAGTCAACCCCCCGGGGCGCCCGGGGCTCGCGGTGCAGCGCCTGCCTGTCGCCCAGGCTGTGACCCGGTCCCGGGATCCAGTTCCGCATCGGGCCCCGCAGGAGCCTGCTCCTCCCTCCGCCTGGGTCTCTGCCTCTCTCTGGGTCTCTCAGGAATCAACAAAATCTTAAAAAAAAAAAAAAAAGAATAAACCCTATTGCTGTGGGTTGGAATTGGACGTATCACCATGAACTCACGTTTACTACGCGTAGAGCGAGACAGACGCACACGGGCTACGTGTGGTTTTCCCTTAGGCGCGGCCACGCCGGGAGCTCAGTAACGTGAGGACACCCCACAAGCGACCACGCACCCGACACCCGGATCCCGGCCTCGGAATAGCCGACGCCTCCAGGGGGATCCCGGGCTCCCGGGAGGAAGAGCCGACCCGAGGGAGGACAGACGCAAGGCGAACCCGGGACGTCTCGCGCCAGAAAACAAGGGCCCGACGGGGCCGGAGGCCAGTCTGCGGAGGCTGCCAAGGCCCAATCCACAACGTGAGCGTCAGAACGATGATTGAACAGAGGATAAGTCCCTGAATAGGAGAGTCCGAGTCTAACGTGACACAAATAACAAACGGGGAGGCGGGGGCGGCCTGGGCGGCTCAGTCAGTGACGTGTCTGACTCTTGATCTCAGGGCTGTGGGTTCGAGCCCTGCGCTGGGCTCCAGGCCGGGGGTGGCGCCTGGTTAAAAATCAGTAAATTAAATTAAATTCATAAATAATAAAAGGGATGGGAAAGCCCAGAGCCGAGAGCCAGCTGGGACCCACGGGGGGTAGAATCAGGCCTTGCCAGCCACCAGCGCGCATGGTGGGGGCGCCCCCGACGGCAGGTAAGCTGCCTGCGTGGTCCCGCAGCCCCCGCCCGGAGCGCGCGCTACACGTGGCCAGGCCCAGCGGGGACACCGGACACGGGGACTGATGAAGGTCAACCTCCCCAGTGAGGGGCCCACAGCGGCCCGCGCCCTGACGCGCGCTGAGGAGCACGTCGCCGCTCCTCCGGCCACTCCTGCCAGGGACGCGCACCCTCGATCCGCTCACGGGAAAGCATCAGTCCCCCGACAGCAGCGTCGCACGCTCCCGGATGGCGACCGGGCCTGTTCACAAATGGAAGAGCCCCGAAGACCAGAAGACGGCGGGGCCGCCCAGGTTGCGGAGGCCAAGAGACGTGGGCACTGAAGGCCGCGGCGGGCTTGAACCCCGGGCGCAAAACAACGGTTCCCTTCGCTGTCGAGGTGGCCCTGGGGGACGGGCCAGGTAGGAGGCCGCACACCCGCCAGCTCCCCGGGTTGGATCACCGGCCCGAGGTCAAGGGGGTTCCTGGCCCTTGCGATCTGAGCGCTGGAGGCTTCCGAGGGGAGCGCACACGCGGGCACTCCCAGCTCACACGCACGCAGGAAGCCCCGGGAGAGATGGAGCCAGGGCAGCTGGTCGAGGTGACCGGGCGCCTGGGGGGCCCAGTCGGTTCACCGGCGACTTGACTTCTGCCCAGGCCCCACCTCTGGGCCGCGGGGTGGGTGTGGTGGGCTCTGCGCTCAGGGGGGAGCCCGCTTCCCCCTCCCCCTGCCCCGCCCCCGGGGTGAGCACCCGTGCTCGTGCTCGCTCTCACATAAATACAGTCTATAAAAAAAAAAAAAGGTCTCCATTTGGGGAAACTGGGTAACATGGATGGAAATTCTTGTAGTGCCCCTGCGACTCTTCTGTAGCCTAAAATTAGTTCAAAACAAAGGCTTAAAAATAAAGTGTTTGTGGGATAAAGGCACGAGGAATTATCCGGCAACGTCCGGGGAATGAACAGCATCCAGGCGTGCTGGTCACTCAGAGACCTTGGGGCCTGAGCTTCCCCGCACCTGGAGGCATCAGAACGCTCTTGGCCAGAGCCTTACAAACATCCCGTGCAGGAGAACCACCTGGTCAGTGGTTGGGGTTGTTTTCCCCCAGTGGAGGCTCTGGTGCAGGTCCGGGGTGGGGGGGGGGGGGGTAGAGAGTCTGTGTTTCTAACAAGCCCCAGGTGACACCAATGCTGCTTTTCTGCTGCTCTGGGGATCCCCCTTTGGGTCCCTGGGAGGTGAAAAATTCAGCTGGGGTGTAGACGGGCTCTCGGGCAGCTGCACAGTAGGACCCGGAGACCCGGCTCTAGCTGACCTCCGCAGGTGACCCTCCCGACCCCGCTACCCCGCACACTGGTGCCTCCCCTGCCCTTTCAAGTGTGAACAGCACCCGCCAGGGCTGCACCCTCTGAGCTGCACCGTCTGCGGCCTCACGGCGCCCCGGAGCCCACAGAGCGCTCCTGGCACATGGCTTGAAGCGAGCCCAGGGCTCCCACGCACACTCCCCACCGGGCAGCCGCGTGCCCGCAGCCTCCTCTGCCCCTGCCCGCCACCCCCCTCCGCCTTCCTGCATCTGCACCTGTAACCTCCCCCCTCCCACCTCCCACGGGCCCGGCTCCAGCCCACGGAGGGCCGGCCTGACCGCACACGGGACAGCCCAGGCGTGGCCTGGAATTCTGGCCCGGCAGCCTCCCGCCGCCCCCTCCCTCCTACAGCCCAGCAAGGGCCTCGGATCCCAAGGACCTGGAGGAAAATAGGTCACAGGGAGGGGCAGGCGGGGTTGTCCCCTCGGGGGAGGGCTCGGCCTGGGGGAGAAGCCACATTCCTTGGGAGCTGAACGCCCAACAGGAGCGGGAGCAGGGACCTGCGAGGCCCAAGATGCCCACCCCCTGCGTCCTGCGGGCTCCGGCCCCCCAGGCCTCGCCTGCCCAGAAGCGGTCCAGCTGCCGAGGCCGATTCCGGCTACCTGCCCGCTGGGCCGCGCCAACCGGGGGGCCGAGGGGCCGGGCCTGGGCCGCGTCCCGGGCATCACAGCCGGGCCCCCGAGCTCGCAGCCACGCAGGAGGACCAGCCTCACGGCCCCAGAGGCTGCCGAGGACGAACACTCACCCCTGTCTCGGGCTCCCGCTCAGCTGGTTCTCTCTCCCCTGGAGATGCTCAGGTGGGAACTTCCAGGAGAGGCTCACCCCCCCCATGAACGGAAGACATCCCTTCCTTCCCCCCTCCCATCAAAAGCTCCTGAGCTTTGCACCCTCCAGCTCCCTGCAGATCCCTTCCAGCTGCTTCCAGATTCCCAGCCCTGCCGAGTTCCAAGGGGAGAGGCAGGAACCTGGAGGCACAGATGAGGTGGACCCTAGAGAAGGCGGACACCCCCTTCCCAGATCTGGGAAGGTCCTCCCCGCTCCACCCGGCTCTCCCGGCTCAGGCTCCACGCCCTCCGGGGAGAGGCCGTCCTCGCCACAGCAGAGCCCTCACGGCCACCCGCCCTCCAGACCCCCCTGGGCTGCCCACGGCCCCGCGTGCCTCGGTCCCGGGGGGCTGCAAGAACCCGGTGCAGGCACCCTCCCCACTTGCTTACAACGGCCGTGACTCACCGACCCCCAGTCAGCGCCGCACAAGTATACGGCTGGTTCTTGGGCATGAAGGCAACTCGGGTGCAGAAGTGCCGTAGCTTGAAGTGATTACAGGCATCAGGGAAGAAATCGGTAAAACTCTTTGAGGCTATCTCAGAAGACCCAAGATACTATACGGTCCCTTCCATCTCCAGGGGCGCCCCGGGCTCCTGCATCCTCCTTCCCTCTGGCCCCTGTTTCACCCAGCCTCTCACATCCACTCCATTCATCCCCAATCAACACGTTACGTAGTTTTTCCATGAGTCAATCTTTATTGTTTTTTTGAAGTAAGGAATTATTGGCGTAAGGTTCAATGAGCTTCAAAGCGAACAACAGAAGGAAACTACACCATACGGGTAGGTGGGTGGGTGGGAAGACCCGACAGGGAGGGGGCATGACCCGGGGCACCTGCGGGCCTCACCTGCGGGAGCTGGGTCTCGCTTGCCAGGACCCTGCAGCCGGGTCGCAGCCCAGCGGGGCACAGCATGGCGTGGAGGAGCCACAGCTCAGGGGTCTGAAGACGCACCCCGCCCTCTGGGGGAGGCAGCCCTTTCTGGCCTTCTTGGAACCGAACCTTCCAATCATTGCCACCAACAGCGGCTTGGCCACCACGAGGACTCGCCCTCCCTCCGGGACAGCCGGTTCTCCCCCACTGGGGCCTCCTAGGATGGAAGCCCCCCCCCCCCCCCCAGGGACAGATTAAGGCCCCTGCAGACGGAGGACGGGGCGAAGGCGCAGGTGGTTCCGGAGGCCCTCCACCATCCACCGCGCGTGTCTTCCCTCGGGGGCTCGGGGGCAGCGCACAGAGGGCCCCTCAGTAGGAGGGGGCTGCCCCGGGCTCCGCCGGCTCCTCCTCTATGAGCTCCAGGTCGAACTCGTCCTCCAGGGACCCTCCGACGGGCAGCAGGCGGAACTTCTTCCCCTTCAGGGTGCAGGTGCGGTGCTCGAAGTCCAGGACGGCGTTGTGGTCCTGCAGCACGTCGGTGCCGATGATGGCCTCCTCGGCGCTGGCGTTGGCCACCAGGAACTCTGCCTTCAGCTTCAGCTTCCCCAGGGACACCACCGTGTCCCAGATGCCCAGGATCTTCATCTCCGCCCCGTTGGCCACTTTGACCACGTTCTCGAAGGGCCGCAGCGTGTCCAGGTCGCCGTCCGTGACCTCCTCCCACAGGTTGGGGTGGACCACGGACACCTGGGCCCCGGAGTCCACCAGGAACCTCACGGGCACCTTCCCGATCTTGCCCTTGAGGTAGTAGCCCTTGCCCATGCTGTTGGCGAAGACGATCTCGCGGGGCGGGAGGCCCCCGGAGGCCTGCAGCAGGGCGGCCTTCACCGCCGCGTAGTCGGCCTGGGCCTCGGGCCCGAGCGCCTGGAGGGTCTGCAGGGCGCGTCCCCGCAGGGACCCCCGCAGGAGCCGCAGCCTGGCCGCGGGGTCCCAGCCGTTCAGGTCACCGAGGGCCTCGAAGCGGTGCAGCCAGGCGCGCGCGCCCACGCCCTCCCCGTCGAAGGGCTCCGGGACGAAGGTGCGCTCCCCGCGGCGCCCCCGGGGCCCGGCCTCCGTCCCCGTCCCCGGCCCGGTCCCCGCCATCGCGCTGCCCTCCTGTGCCAGCGCCGCGGCCACGCACACCGCGAACAGCAGACCGCAGAGCCGTGCGGGCGCAATCACGCTGCGGGGCGCGGGGCAGGTGCGGAGGGCGCAGGTGCGGGTGCGGAGGGCGCAGGTGCAGGTGCCGAGGGCGCAGGTGCGGGTGCGGAGGGCGCAGGTGCAGGTGCCGAGGGCGCAGGTGCAGGTGCCGAGGGCGCAGGTGCGGGTGCGGAGGGCGCAGGTGCAGGTGCCGAGGGCGCAGGTGCCGAGGGCGCGGGTGCAGGTGCGGTGGGCGCGGGGGGCAGGTGCAGGTGCAGGTGCAGGTGCAGAGGGCGCAGGTGCAGGTGCAGGTGCGGGGGCCCGGGCCTCTGCGGAGCGCGGCTGCCGTCGGGGCCTCTGCGGGGAGCGGCTGCGGAGGGGCCGAGGCCTCTGCGGAGCGACTGCGGCGCGGCTCCCCCGCGGGGCCCTTTTGATGCCCAGCCCGCCCCGCTCGTCCCCGTGGCCCCGCAGGCCCCGCCCCGCGGCGCCCGCCCCCCGCAGCAGCCCGCCCGCGAGCAGGCCCCGCCCCCCGCATCCTGCCCCCTCCCGGCCCGTGTCCCAGAAGAGCGGGTGACACGGGGTGATGACAGCCGCGGACGGGCGGCCCCGGGCTGGGAAGCCGCCCCCGCCCCCCGCGCCCCTGCCCCCGCCCCTGCTCGCCTGCCCCCTCCATCCCCCACCCCGCCCCTGCCCTTGACCCCTTGCTCCCAACGCCCCCGTGCTCCCTCCCCGCGACCCTACCCCTGTGCCCCCTCCGCCCCCCGCGCCCCTCTGCCCCCTCTGCCCCCCGCGCCCCTGCCCCTGTGCCCCCTCCGCCCCCCGCGCCCCTGCCCCTGTGCCCCCTCCGCCCCCCGCGCCCCTGCCCCTGTGCCCCCTCCGCCCCCCGCGACCCTACCCCTGTGCCCCCTCCGCCCCCCGCGCCCCTCTGCCCCCTCTGCCCCCCGCGCCCCTGCCCCTGTGCCCCCTCCGCCCCCCGCGCCCCTGCCCCTGTGCCCCCTCCGCCCCCCGCGCCCCTGCCCCTGTGCCCCCTCCGCCCCCCGCGACCCTACCCCTGTGCCCCCTCCGCCCCCCGCGCCCCTCTGCCCCCTCTGCCCCCCGCGCCCCTGCCCCTGTGCCCCCTCCGCCCCCCGCGCCCCTGCCCCTGTGCCCCCTCCGCCCCCCGCGCCCCTGCCCCTGTGCCCCCTCCGCCCCCCGCGACCCTACCCCTGTGCCCCCTCCGCCCCCCGCGCCCCTGCCCCTGTGCCCCCTCCGCCCCCCGCACCCCTGCTCCCGCGCCCCCACCCGCACCCCTGCTCCCCGGGCGGCCCCGCTCTCCTGGGTCCCAAGGCGGCGCCGAACCCCGCGAGGCTGTCGGGGCGCAGGGGCGCTCGGAGCCAGGAGCGCAGCGACCCTTGCGGGGACGCCCAGCATCTGCTGCGGCCCGACTGCGCCCCGAAGGCCCCGCCAGGGCTGGGCTCTGTCCCCCTCCAGGAACCTTCCGGAGCCCCTGCCCTCCTCCCCACTCCCCTGCTCACTCGGGAGGGCGGCAGGGGCATCTCCCCCCCTTGGGTTCTCAGAAGGGGAAATGCCCGCCATGATGGCAAAGCCAGTGGCTTGGTTCTGGAAGGCTCTGGGCGGAGGAGGTGGGCTGCCCCCCATGGGCTCCCAGAAGGCTCCCTGAGCGCCGGGCGGGAGCATCCCGTGGGCCTGGGCACAGAGCCTGGGGCTGTTGGGGGCGACCTTCACGACCTCCTTCAAATGCCCCGCTCCATGGACGTCCCCTCTGCCCCGCACTGGCGTGCGGACCCCTGGCTGAGCGTGTGTCGCCGTGTGTGCGGTGCCAGGCTCCCCCAGAATTGTCTCCCACGGCGACCCCGAGGGTGAGGCTCGCACTAGCCACACCGGGTGACTGCAGCCCCCATACCCTCGGGTCACAGGTGTCCCCACTGGCCCCGGCCTGGCTGCTGTCCCAGACAGGAGGGAACAGGCCGGGAGAGGCCAGGCCAGTGGCACACTCGTGCCTCGGGGCGGCTTCTCCTGGCCCGGCCTGTTTCTCCTCCATTCCCGCACCACTCATTACCCCCCGGGCCACTGACTCCCCGGGGACCCCGGCCAGGCCTGCAGGGGGGAGGTGGCTGGGTCAGTGCCTCTCGCTGCAGCCTCCGGGCCAAGGTGGGGCCCTCGTGCCATTCCAGAAGCCCAGAGGAGGGCGAAAGGGAACCGTGGGGAAGGGGGCAAGAGCAGGGGGTCTCCAAGACTGCACAACAGCGCACCTGCTGCCAGAGAAGCCCCTGCCACCCCGGCACCCGCAGCCCCGCGCACACGGACTTGTGGGGCCGACTCCCAAGCCCTGGGCCAGGCGCCGCAGCCTTCTGGGCCCAGGAGCTGACTGCGGGGCTGCCTGGGCACCTGCTGCTCCTCACCAGGCACAGCTGGTCCCCGGACGTGGGAGTGTGAGGAGGCCACATGTGATGGAGGAGGGTGACAGGCCGGGCAGCTGGCAGCCAGCACTCCACCCTGGGGCTCACCCCACGGCCATGGCCAATGCTGGACGGACCCCGCTCCAGCCCGGGAGGTCACAGTCCTGGACGGTGGCCATGGTACTTGGCTGGGCCTGGCGGCGCCCACTCACCCCGGCCCATCGGCACATCCCGGGCCAGTGCGGGCGACAGCACGTGAACACGGGCGACAGCACGTGGGCGTCTGCTCGGGGAGGTGCAGGCGGGTCGGGCCGGGGCGCCCACGGGCGGGGAGAGCCGCGTCAGACGCTCGGGAATCTGTCCGTCAGTTCTCGAAGCAGCTGCTCGCTTTGAACCTGGGCCCAGCGGGAGTATTTAGGGCACAGACAGGGCCGGTTCTTGCCCAGGACCCTCTCCCCCTGGAAAGCCGGCAGGTCCCCACCACCCGGTGGCCCCCGTCTCGGGGCAGGCCAGGCCGCGCGGCCCGTGCCCGACATCTCCTCTCCTGCCCACTCTCTCGGCCCGAGGCCCCCCTCTCGCCCCCCCCTGCCCTTCACAGTTGCCCAAACCAGCTCCATACATCTGGGTCCGCAAGCTCGAGGCAGGCAGCTGTCGTCAGGAGGCCTGGGGTGTCCTGCGCCCACAGGCCCACCTGGGTGCCTGGACACGGGAGCTCACGGCCGCCGGGAGAGCTGGACGGGCCCGAGCCAAGGACCACGTCTGGCGGGGACCCGGAGAGGTGCCGTCCCCAGTGCCCTTCGCCAGGAACACGCGACCCCCGGGCCGCGGACTTGCCGTCCTAGCGCCACGGCCTCCTGCCAGGACTAGGGAGCCGCGGTTAGTGCTGCGGGAGCACCTGCCGTCCATGTCCGTCAGTCCACCTGCATCTCCCGAGGCTGCTCGCAAGCGGCCCGCCGTGCTCACCCGGGATGACGGCGAACCGGGAGGCCGCAGGGCGACCCCGCCTCCACACCCCCACGCGGACTCGGGCCGTGGGCTGCGCCGGCCAGTGCCGCCCCCAGCTCCCTGGCCCCGCTGCCCTTTCCTCCCCACGTGGCACACGATCAGCGGGGCCCTCGCAGGCCCCTCGGGGCAGTGCAGCCTCTGCGGGGGCCTGCACGTCCCTGGGAGATGGCTTTGGGCAAAGAGCACCTTCCGGTGCCTGTGCTGAGGCTCAGGAGGTGCCCGGCCACCCGCTGTAGCTCCCTCCGGGCTGCCCCCGGCCAGCAGCCCACGTTCCCCAGATCGGGGCACCCTGGGAGCTGGGTGGGGGGAGCGCCGGGATCCAAGAGCTGATCAGGGCAGCAGAGGAAGGCTGAGGGGAGCCAGGAGGCCCATGCTTTCCGCCAGGGCAGGCCTCACGGGTGGGCAGCATGTGAGGTCACGGGGCTCGACGCTCAGGCGGCCGGGCCGGGCCAAGAAGCTCCCAGAAACTCCCAGTCGCTGGGCCCCAGCAGCTCCACAGCCTGGTCTGCAGCGGGCCTGCGGCGCACACGGCCGGCTCTGCGCCCCCCGCCTGGCGGGACGCTGCCCCCACGGCCCCCAGCACGCCGGCACAGCCTTCCACCCAAGGCGCTCCCTGCACGCGGTCTGTGCATCCCGCACGTGTGACACCCGCGGCGTCCACACAAAGGCCGGCACACTACCGGCCTCAGTTCAAAACAGCTCTGAAGTCGTGTGACTGGCGTAGAGCATTCAGTTCCCACCTTTCATTTCACAGTCGTATTTGCACACACGTTTACACCGAGTATTAAAAGCAGATTTATTGGAGGCACCTGCTGTTTATTAGCCCCCGGGCACACTGTTGGCTCAGAGGACGAGGCAGGTCCCCAGCGCGGAGGCACAAGCTAATGAAACAGGATACAGACGCTTAACAGCCCACCTCGAGGAGTCTGAGGCTGACACGTCTACGCACACGGACCACGGGCAGCCGTCCCAGCCCCAGCCATGCCGCTCTGAAAGTGGGTCACCCTGCCCTCCCTCCCCCCGCTGCGTGCGGCCGACGTGTGCCCTCGTCCTTCCCCTCGCCGGGCACCAGCACCAGCGCAAGGCCCCAGCTTCGCGCCAGCTCCTGCGCGAGCCCCACGGCCTTTGCGGACGCCCCGGGCTGGGGGTTGGGGTGCGGGCGCGGCCGGGGCTCTGCTCCCCGGGGGCGGCGGCAGGCCGGAGAGGCGCACTCTGCACACAGACCCACCCAGGGGTTCAGACGGGAGCCCCGGGGGGCGCTGGGCTCTGCGGAGCCGCGGGGGGCCTTCCCCAGCAGGAGCGAGGGCACCCCGGCAGCCGCGGCCCAGGACGCCCGGCGAGGAGCGGCCTTCCCCGCCCGCGGCCCTTTCCGGCCACCCTTGGCTCCACGGCCTCCGCCGGCCGCCGGGATTGCCCTCCGCCCCACTGGGAGGCCGCCCCGCTCGGGCCCGGCTGGCCCCTCGGCCGGTGGGCAGGATGAAGCCGGTGGCGGTCGTGGCCAGGAGCAGGTGCCTCGGGAACGTCATCTCCGGGCCCAGCGCCCTCGGTGCCACTGCCAGCCCTCCAGGCCCGGGCAGGCCATGCACACTGACTCCCCGGGAGTCCGACGTGCCCAGTGCTTCCCTCCGGTCTCTATCTGCGACCAGACGTGAGGCCCCCGGGGGCGCTCCGAAGCCTCCCTCCCGCCCCCACGGCCGCCCTCCAGGTCGGCTTTCCACCCGCTTCCCAGGCCCTGGGGCCCCCCCGGCCGAGCTCTCGGCACCTGCTGCACCTCCTGCCACCCTCCCCCGGGCGACCCCTCGTCCTCCCCACCTCCACGGCCCCCTTCCCTTAACCGAGGGCGGCAGTGGCACATGCACGACCCACTTGTGGCCAAACACCCCACAAAGCACGGAAGGTTCAGGCAACCGGAGCCTACAGACGGCAGCGGGGACGCGCTCGGAGCGACACAGGGAGGACTTTGGTCCGACTTAAAATACCTCAAAGGCAGCTTTGAACTGATCCTGAAATAGTTTTAATTGCTGCTAATGATAACCGGTACCGTGAGCGACACAGACTTGTGAAGCAGCCTCAGAGCAGGGACCTGCTCCGGGGAACCCGCTGCCAACCGAGATTTGCCCCCAACTTACGGGAGCAGGGGGAGTGAGGGCACCTGCCTGGTGGCTCCTCAAGGTCATGTCCTGTCTTCACCACCTGGAGGAAGGGCGGGGAGAAAGGGGGAAAACCAGTAGAGCCCTAACATGTGGACACATCCCCGGGTCATTGGTAGCAGCAGGAACAAACACTTATTGAGCGCCTGCTGTGTGCCAGGCGCCAGGCTGTGAGCTGCAAAGTCGCGTAAGACAACAAAGATGAGGACGGGCAACATCAAGTAAGTGGGTTGATTCAATTCCACGCATACTTCTTGAGGCCGACGTTGAGATGAATCACCGAGTGTCAGGTGAGCTGGGAGACACACACACACACAGACGCCCCAAACCCAGAGAGGGGTGTGGACGGTGGGCCAGACGGTGGGCCAAGGAGCACGGGGCAACTCCCCCCACAGAAATCAACCGATATCACCAAGAAAAACAAAATGAAAGGGGTGTTAAGGGGAAAGCTGCATTAGTACCAAGACCAAGGACGAGAGCGCCCACGAACCACAGACGTGGGCCAACTGCGGTCGCCGCCTGCAGCCGCTGCGGAAGGCTCTGGGGCGAGCGCCCTGGGACTGAGCCCGTTCACACGGACACACCGCAC
Organism: Vulpes lagopus; assembly: GCF_018345385.1. Classification (NCBI taxonomy): domain Eukaryota; kingdom Metazoa; phylum Chordata; class Mammalia; order Carnivora; family Canidae; genus Vulpes; species Vulpes lagopus. The sequence continues at coordinate 52,642,599 of NC_054828.1, forward strand.
GGGAAGGTTTGGGACGATAGGGCTACTTTCTGGATAAAAAAGTCCAATTAAAATATATGTACATTGAGACACATGGGGGGCTCAGGGGTTGAGCATCTGCCTTCAGCCCAGGGCATGACCCCGGGGTCCCGGGATCGAGTCCTGCATCGGGCTTCCTGCACGGAGCCTGCTTCTCCCTCTGCCTGTGTCTCTCATGAATAAATAAAGTTTTTAAAAGATAAAGTTTTCAACAAACAGGGATATATGGGAAATCTCTCTATGCCTTTTGCTCAGTTTTGCTGCGAACCTAAAACTTCCCTAAAAGATAATATCTGGGGATCCCAGGATGGCTCAGTAGTTTAGCGCCTGCCTTTGGCCCAGGGTGTGATCCTGGAGACCCGGGATCGAGTCCCACATCAGGCTCCCATTGTGGAGCCTGCTTCTCCCTCTGCCTGTGTCTCTCCCTATGCCTCTGCCTGCTCTTGCTCTGTCTTTCATAAATGAATAAATAAAGAAAAAATCTTTGAAAAAAAATAATATCTGTTCAATGATTTTTTTTTTTAATTTGAAAAAGTCCTTACAGGGGGAGGTCACACAGTAACACTGACAGTCACAATCATCCCTGAAGGCTAACGATGGGTACATGACGGTCCATTTGGGTGTCCCACAGGTTTGGGTGTGTTTGAAGATTTCCCATAGTAAAAAGTAAAATTAAGTAAACTCAAGCGCTGTGCCCAGACCCCTCCGGCCTCTTCGGCCCAGTCCCCGGCCCAAAGCCTGGGCAGTGTAGACGTCGCCCAGCCCAGGCAGCAGAGCCACTGGCCACCCCGGGAGTTGGTGTGGGCCGTGTCCACGGCCCCACTCGGCGCCTGCTCCCAGGCCCTGCCGCGGAGAATCTCACTAACTCTCCCCAGCAGGCCGACCTGCGCACCGGGCCCGGGCTCTGGGCTCAGCACACAGCGCTGCTCCCCATCAGACCCCCGAAGCCCCAGCCCTGGCCCCGCCCAGCTACCTGTGGCAGGTGTCCCATCCTATACTTTCTTTTCTGTCATGGGTTCCCCTCCTCATCCACGTCAACCGCACTGGTCTCTCACATCTGAAAAAATAAACCTCCCACGTGGTCCAGCACCTTCCTCGGTCGAGGACTCCTCGTTCCTTCTCGTTGTGGAAGGGCTCAGGGGCAGCCTGCGTGCTCTGGCCAGCCCGGCTTGCGGGGTGACGAGCTGCTCCGCCTGGAGGAAGGAGCACCCGTTCTGACCCGCACAAAGCTGCGGCCCTGCCTCCTGCCTGCCTCCCCGTGTCACCCACTCGCTCCCGGAGCCCCTGGCTCCCGCCCCCGCCCCTCACCACTGCGCCCTTGCCCGGCACATCGGTGGCCTCCAGAGGCCACAACCCAATCTGACTTCCTGAAGCATCTGCATCACTGCTCTTCCTCCCAAGTCTTTTCTGTCCCACTGGCTCCTGGGCCCCAAGTTTCTGGATCATTTTTTTTTTTTAAGATTCCATTTATCTATTCATGAGAGACACAGAGAGAGAGAGAGGCAGAGACACAGGCAGAGGCAGAAGCAGGCTCCGTGCAGGGAGCCTGACGTGGGACTCGATCCCGGGTCTCCAGGATCACGCCCTGGGCCGAAGGCAGACGCTCCACCGCTGAGTCGAGGGATCCCAACCTGTCTTCTTTTTCTGGGCTGAAGGGACCACCACCGGGCAGTTTCCGTTGGCGGCCACTCCCGTCACGGGGGGGGGGGGGGGCCACATCCTGCTGGCTCCTCCTCCTGGGTCTCCTGGCCCTGCACCTTGCACCCCCACCGCCTGCCTTGGGGCCCATCGATGGCAGTGACGGTGCCGCCGGTCTCCTCCCCACGAATCCACTCTCCTCGGGACGGCCGGGGTCCTGAGGTAGAAGTCCACTCGTGTCATCCTTCTGCTCAGAAGTCCTCCATGGCTCCTCATCCCAAAATAAACTCTCAAGTGGCCACGCCGCAGGTGAAGGCCTCCTCCCTAAGTCATGCTCCATCTACACCAAGTGGCTCATGGCTCCCCAGACACGATGGGCTCTCCTGTGCCTCCCCATAAGCCTTCCCCGCGTGCCTAGAGAACCCCAAGTCTTCCCATCGAAGGCTCTGCTGCCTCTGGGAAGTCTCCCCTGATTTCCCCGGCAGACTTAGGGCTCCCCCAAGCTCCGGTCACAGGGACCACCACGCTTCTATCCGCAAACTCCCAGGCCCCCTGAAAGGTGGAGACACAATCTAGGCACGAAAATCATGGCCCGACTTGGCTCCTCTTGTTCCCTCTGTTCGTCCGTAACCCTAATGCCCTCCCACCCCCACGCACCTTCGCCCTCCTCCCAGGAAGCGCTGCCTGGTTTGCCTCCGCCGTCACTCTCTTCCGGATTTGGAACGTCAGGCCCGGCCGTGCTGTCTACCCGCACACCAGCGGCACCCAAACGTGTCTCCTTGCTGTGAGCGTAGAAAGACGGACGTTTCCATCACATTCTAGTGCCCGTGTGCACCTCGGCATGTGAGGCACAGAAGCAACTGAAGCAAAAATGCGTTTCCTACGTGGAGTGAAATCTGGTTATCTTCTAACTCATTTGCCTTCTTCTTCTTTTTATTAATGCTGCTAATGACACACCCCATTAAGTTCCACAAACTGGTCCCCACCAACCATTTGAAACCTCAGCCGGTGGGTCAGTAAGGGGAGTAGCCGGGGAGTAACGCGATTAGAGGGTGGCTGAGAGCGGCCCGGCTGGCTCCTCCGTGGAACACGCGGCTTGACCTTGGGGCTGTGCGCCTGAGCCCCTCGGAAGGTGCAGCGATTACTTAAAAATAAATAAATGAAATAAAACGGGAAGGGTGGGCTACCACAGTGCTTCTCCAGTGTTCTGGGGGGAGGCCCAATTGTGTAAGCTTCGGGTCTTTCATGTACTTTATTTTTTAAAAATACAATAAAATGAATTATTAGAAAATAAATTAACAAAGGTATTTTTAAAAATGCAAGCCCTGAACCATTATTATTAGTTTCCAGCAGCCACTGTAGAGCGGCTGGCAAGACGTGCTGGAGGCAGACACAGCCTGGGCCGCCGGCTGGGGGCTTTGCCCGGGGAGGGGGGCCGCCCGCAGCCTCCGCCTCGACGTGGGCCTGGCACCCGAGCCGCATCCCGACGGGGCCCCGCACGGGCCTGCGCCCCCAGAGCACCCGCCGTCTCCCGGCCTGGTGGCCCCAACCTGGCTCCCGCCTACCTTGTCACCGTCGTGGTCACAGCTCCATAGCTGGGGTGTCCCCCCACTTCCCGAGCCAGCCTCACCTCGGCCCGGCTCGGTCCCCCCCAGCCCTCGGCCACCAGGCCTTGGCCACCGCAGCTCCTCACCCGCAGGCCTCTCTCCAGTTCCCAGGACACAGCTGCGCCCCCCTGGGCCGAGGACACGCAGAGGCCCCACCGCCCGCCCTCGGAATCTCCCTCCACCCGAGCCTCGCCTCCCCTGCTCGTGGGGGCTCTTTCCACCCGTGACTCCCTCCCCCTTCTGGGAGCCTCTCCAGAGTCCCATCTGGTCTGCGCTCAGGCCTCCGCCAGGCTCGTGGGTGCAGGACGACAGGCCCCCGGGGTCGAGGCCAGGTGCGCACGCGGGTTCATCACACACGCTGCCGACCGAGGGGGCGTCCAGCAATTTACCGGTCGTAGTAAAGGACACGTCGTCTACCCGGACTTGCAGACGGCAAACCGCGTCTCCCAGAGAGCGTCCGCCGCTGTCACCAGCCTGCTAAGGCACGACCTGTGATATAAGTGACAATGCAGCGCGAACCTGGCTGGCATTTTTGCCCGCGCCGGCCCACAAGAAAAAGCAAAACCGTTAAGGTCCAGGTTGCAACTCTACGCTTGTCAGTGGTGTCGGCGGCTTCTTTACTGACTCGGGTGATACTTCTGGAACATACTGGAAGAACACTGGCCCAACTTCTCTGCGCCATCCACGCCCTAATAGCTCTGGGATACAGGATACAGGATACAGAGACATATATTCAAAGCGCCTTACTGACATCTTCTCCACAATCTCCAGGTGCAGATACTCCCACCACGGCGGATTTCCATGCGGCGCCGCTGAACGCGGGATGGGACAGAAAAGCACAGGAACAAGGGATCACAGAGTATTTCCAGACTCGTAACCGATGTAAACAACCTTAAAGCCATAAGCAATAAGATATTCGGGAATTCTCAGAAGTGATGAGTTGAATACCTTTGTTTTTAATATAATTTACTTAACTATAATTTTATATGATTTGACTTTTTAGTAGTGGGCAGCTTTACTGCCTCCTGAATGTTTAGCAGCAGCCCGTAGGGGCTGGTGTCATCTGAGCACACCTGGGTCTGACCCCATCCCCCCGGCTCGGCCTTGAACAGGGGCCTCCGAAAGCTCTTCCCGCCTGATGGCCCCTTCCAGTGTCCACTTCTCAGGTTTTTTTTTTTTTTTAAGATGTTATTTATTTATGAGAGAGAGAGAGAGAGGCAGAGACACAGGAGGAGGGAGAAGCAGGCTCCATGCAGGGAGCCCGACGTGGGACTCGATCCCGGGACTCCAGGATCACGCCCTGGGCCAAAGGCAGGTGCTAAACCGCTGAGCCACCCAGGGATACCCCACTTTTCAGGTTTTATAAGCAAAACTAAACTCATTTTCTTGCTCTCCAGTCTGCTCCTTTCCAAGCCGCCACCTTGGTGAGGGTCCTCGCCCTACAGCCCTCACAGCGCCCCCACACTTGACCCCTGGCCTGCCCAGGCCCACCCCCCCACTGTCTTCCACCAGCTGCCCACGCCCTGACTCTGCTCCCTCCTGTCCCCTTTCCTCGTGGCTTCCCTGAAATTAAAATTCCTGCTTCGCAAATTCTTGGTCATTCCTCTGCCCTCGCCTCACATGTTATCTCCCTAGTGAGCACCCCAAGTCCAAGCAGAATTCATTCACTTGTTCACTCATGTATTCTTTCGTCACTACATTTTATTTGTTGCAAACTATGTGCCAGAGTCTCCGCTAGGTCCTGGGGATGCAGAGGGGAGCCGGGCTTTTGGAGAGCTCTAATGGGGCACAGAACTAGGGCAATCGGCCCCTGACAGAGCTCCGCGGAGGGTGCTAGGAAGAGCAGAGGGGCGGTGCCCTCACTAAGGCTCCTGGGGGCCGTAGCCTTGACCTGAGCTTTGACGGAGGGGTAGAGGTTGGCTAAGGAAGACAGTGGGGATGCTCCAGGGCGATGGTACAAACAACCGCAGGCCACTCCGCGTGATGCATTTTGGGGGGTGGGGGGCAGGGGGAAGACTGTCAAGGGAGGAGACCAGCTCCAGAGGGGGGTTCCATCTGGCGATAATGGGGATTCCATAGTGATGAAGGCAACGGGGAGCGTGGAAGTGCAGGCCCAGGGGCACCTGCGTGGCTCGGGCTTGATCTCAGCTCAGGTCGAAATCTCAGAGTTGTGGGTCGAAGCCCCCCCTGCTTAAATGGAAAGGGACAGGGCGTTCCGGGGTAGCTGCGGTGGCAGTTTTCCTTGGAAGCTAGGCCGCCTGGACTGAGATGTGAGGAAGGAAAGGGGTGTCCTGGGTGAAGACAAGGGATGGGGAAGCGGGATGGAGAGTGAGGCTCCCAGAGGGACCCCACTTACCCCGGGAGCCCAGCCTGCAAGTGCCCCTTCCTGTCCTTGTCAACCCGCCGTCCCTCGTCCCTCGGGTTGGTAAAGGGGGAGGCCTGTGGCCACCGTGTTCCTCTCCCTGGAGAGCCTCCTGGCCTCCCCCTCCCCCCCACTCTTTAGGGAATTGGTAAGCCGGGAAAGCACCCAGAGTTATCGGGTGGGAAGGCTGTTTGCAGCAGACCTACCTGAATTTGCCAAGCGGCTCTGCCCCAGCCTGGCTCGGTCAGCAGCAGCAGCCAGGCCGCCGTGTCCTCCCTGCCGTCCCGGGCCCGGGAGGTGCGGCCCCACGGCCACTGGCGAGCAACCCCGAGCTCAAGGTCAGCAGGTCCACTGCCGCGGGCGGGGCTGCGTGCCCAAGGCTCCCGTGGGCCCAGGCCCGGGAGCTTGTCGCGGGTGGGACCGGGCCAGGGCCAGGCACTAGACAGCCTCGGGCTGCAGACGCGCACCTCGGGGCGCAGGGGGCCGCTCTGTCCTCGCTCCGAAACGCCAGCACCTTGCTGGACGGCCTGCTGCTGCCCGGCGGTGGCCCAGCGGTGGCCCGGCGGTGGCCCGGCACGCAGGACGGGGTCTGGCCGCCTCACGGGCCCCCCAGGTGAGTGGCAGCGGCTGTGCCCCGGGGTCCTCGCTCCCCGAGACCCCCCGGGCTCGCTTCCGGCTCCGGGCCTTCTCGCATCTTCCCGGAGGAGGCAGAGGGGAGGCAGGCGGAGCCCCCACTCACCCCAGCGGCGGGCGGCCACGCGGAAGCCCGGTCCCTGCAGGCCCAGGGTGCCCCGTCAGGAAGCCGGCACGACCCCCCCGTGCGCCCCACCTAATGCTTCGCACACTTCATTCCCCCGTCCTTAGTCACGGGGCCCCCATGTGAGGCCGCCCAAGGCCGGGGCTGCTCCAATGCCCCCCGCAACACGCAGACTGGGCAAAAATGCAGGAATCCCATTTTACCAAATCATTCTCTTTAAAGTATGGGAGTTCCCAGTGTCTCAAAAGAAAATGACAACCCGGAGACAAGCATGTGCAAGTAAAACACATAACGGCGCTGGCAGCAAGCCACCGTGGTGGGAAATCACCAGCAAGGGGAACCGCGCCCCCCGCCCCGAGAGTTCTCTAGTTGTTCCAGAGCCATCGTTCCTGCAACCCCCCGGACGGTGCACTGCGTACGACGCCCTCGAAGAGCACAGGGCTGAAGGGCAGGAGCCTCAGGTCCCAAACCCGCAAATGCCCCAAGTAGCCGCGTGACCCTCAGCGAGCTCCCGAGCATCTGTGGGCCGCCCTGTCCTCCCCTGTCAAAGCAAACACGGCCCTGGGCCTTCTGTCTTGGGCTTCTACTGCCTCCACATTGCCCGGTCCTGCACCGCCTAGGAGGGCTTGGGAAGTGCAAGAGAACAAATGAGGCAACGTGATTTTTTAAAAAAAGATTTGAGAGAGAGAGAGAGAACGAGCAGGGAGCGAGGAGGAGAGAGCCAGACCCTGCGCTGAGCGTGGAGCCCGATGCGGGCCTTGATCTCACAACCCTGAGACCACGAGCTGCGCTGAGATGAAGAGTCCAGACTTGACCCACCGAGCCGCCAGGCGGCCCGTCCGACGCGATTTCTGAGTCGCTGTGACCGCAAACCTGGCTTAAGGCGTCATTCCCAACAGCTCATCACAGACGTCGGTTGGCTACGGCGCATCTTTTTTTTTTTTTTTTAATTTTTATTTATTTATGATAGTCACACAGAGAGAGAGAGAGAGAGAGAGAGAGAGAGGCAGAGACATAGGCAGAGGGAGAAGCAGGCTCCATGCACCGGGAGCCCGACGTGGGATTCGATCCCGGGTCTCCAGGATCGCGCCGTGGGCCAAAGGCAGGCGCCAAACCGCTGCGCCACCCAGGGATCTCCGCATCTTTTTTTTTTAATGAACCACTTTCTTTTACTATTTAATTTACTGATTAGAGACTGGGTCGCATCGGCTCGGGACGGCAAGCGCCCTGGGAAGGCGCCGTGGCCACCCCGCAGCCCGTCTGGGGAAAGCCTCCCTGAAGCCCCCCAGGAGCGCGTCTCCCTGCACCCCGAGGAGATGAGCGCAGGCGCCCCCGGGGCCCTCTGGGGTGACAGCAGCCTCCCTCAGACGCGGGGTTGCCCCCACGCCCCGGGCCCCGGGGAGCCGACCTGCGGAGGGCTAGTCTCCTCCCCACGCCCGGGCGGCCCGCGCTAGCTGGGCTCCTGCACAGGCCCCGGAGTGGGCCATGGAGGGGCGTCTGCGCTCCCGTCCTCTCGCTGGGCACCCCCAGGGGCACCCCCAGGCCGGTACCCACACGGGGGCTCCTTACCCTGAGGCAGCTCCAGCCCAGCCCGCGGGGGGCTCAGGCAAGACGCCTCTCCCGTGGCCTGGCCACCGGGCCCCCAACGCCCCACCGAGGAGCTCCTGCTTCTCTCCTTGGCGCCCACGGGCTAAAAGTGGGTGGTGGAGACCGAGAAAACCCCGAGACCTCGCGGCCTTCGAGAGGTGCCATCTGTCCAGGGGCCCGGGGCGCCTGCCTCCGGCTCAGGCCACCATCCCAGCGTCCTGGCTGCAGCCCACGTGGGCTCCTTGCTCACAGGGCCTCTGCTCCTCCTGTCTCTAATCAATAGAGATTAGAGATCCAAGTGTCCAAAGACACCCTTGCCCCCTGCCTGGAAGCACCGGCTCGAGGAGGCAAGTGTCCAGGGGTGCTTCCGAGGTTCTGGGACCCGCCTCTCTGCAGGGTGGAGAAGGACACGCCTGGGGACACCCCACAGGCTCCTGACAGTATTTGGACTAGAGGACACTTCTCCCAGTTTCTTCGCTGGGGCCACATCATTTTCTCAGATGTTACTTTGTGTTTATTTTTTTTAAAGATTTTATTTATTCATTCATAGAGAGAGGGAAAGAAATAGAGAAGCAGAGACACAGGCAGAGGGGGAAGCGGGCTCCATGCAGGGAGCCTGATGCAGGACTCGATCCCAGGACCCCGGGGTCACACCCTGAGCCCAAGGCAGGTGCTCACCGCTGAGCCACCCGGGGATCCCTCACTCTGTGTCTAGAAGGCCTGCACTTTCCCTTTGCCTTCTCATTCCAGGAGCTCGTGGAGCTGCTCTCCTTGAGGCTCAGACTGCAGAGAGGCCACCCTAGGGCCCATCCTCCTCCGCTCCGTCATCCTGGGCCTGAGCTCTTGGCAGACTCCGAGGAGCGAGGAGGGTGTTGGAGGCCACCCTGGGAGGGAGACAATGAAAGGGGGGACGGAGGGGGACCCTGGAGAGCAGCAGGAGGATCCACCTGTGCTCTCCACCTCCGGTGAGTGGGGCCCTGGGCACAGAGCCTCCAGCAGAGCCTGAGGGCAGGGTCCGAGCCTCACAGGGTACTGGGTCCACGAGCAAGAAGGTGGCGGCACCAGGAGCCTCCCAGATCCTGGGGTGACCCTGTGAGGAGGGGCCCACAATGACAGCACTAGGGCTCCCTCCCATCACGCGTAAGGTGGGAGGTCAGGGTGGGAGCAGAGTTGAGGTCAGGAGCGTGTCTTGCCCTCCGGGATGGTGGACCGAGGCTCACGCTGCCCCCAAGGCTCCCCTCAGTCCCCTGAGAACAGCACGCCCGTGACCACACGACGCCCGTGACCACACGACGCCCGTGACCACACCACCCGTGTGCACGGCGCTCTACAGAGTGCTTGGCAACAGTCCATTCAGCCCCCGAGTCCTGCCATTAACCACATGAAAGAAAGAAAGCCCAGAAAATGGAGCAGACGCGCTCAGGCTCAGCTGGGGAGTACGAGGGCAGGATGAAGCCTGCGCTCTCCGGACGCCCGGGCCAGGCCCTCTGCGGCACGTCACTGCCACCTGCACCACTGGCCCGCGCCGGCCTCTGGGTCACCAGCGGGGCTGGCTCCCCCAGAGAGCACACCGCACTCTCACCCAGGCTCCGCAGGGCCTGGGAAGCCTCTGCAGGAAACATCTGGCAGGACTCCCCTTCCCGGGTGACAGCGCCTGTGACTCTGCAGGATGCACTGATGGCGGTTTCTGACACCGGCTGTGTGTCCGCTTGAGCGGGCCGTGAAGGCTTAGGTGTGGACAAGAGCCCCGACCATGATCGGGAAGTCAAAACCAAACGTCTAAGTGGTTCCCAGACAGATGGGAAAAACCTACAAACCCGCTAGCGACCCAGAAGCGCTCACGGACTTAAAAAACGGGCACAAGACATGAAGGGACATTTCTCCAAAGAAGACATCGGCCGGCGACAGGCACGTGCACGGGGCTCGGCAGCGCTGGCGCGGGAAACCATCCAAGCCACCTGAGCCACCGCGTCACAGCTGCCGAATGGCTGCGAGAGCTCGCGAAGTAAGGGCTGTGGGTGAGGGTGCAGAGGAGGAGGGACCGAGGCGACCGCCTGGGACCCGGGCGACCCCTGTGCAGAAGCGTGAGGCCTCCCCGAAAAGGGAAAGGAGGGCAACAACCCTTCAGCCCAGGAATCGCGCTACCGGGTATTTACATCGAAACTACGGAAGCCCTGATCCCAGGGGTACGGGGCCCCCCGTTTCTCAGCAGCATTATTTGCGACCGGCAGGCGGGGCGGCCGCGCAGGTGTCCCGAGACGCGAGGGACGGAGGGCCCTGCACACCCGGGCCACGCGGCCCTGGACCCCTGGACGAAGTGGTCGTTCTGGGGCCCACGTGGAGGGAGCAAGCGGGCGTGATGCGCGGGGAAGTAAGGGACAGACGGGCAGCCCACGATGCCACTCACACGTGGAATTTAAGAAACAAAACGAATGAACAAAGGAAAAAGGAGACAAACCGAAACCCAGAGAAGGATCTGACCACCAGAGGGGCCTCGGGCGGGCGGGCGGGCCAGGGGCACGACTGCTGCCCCCGGACTGAGCCCAACGGTGGCCGACTACTCTGGAACCGACACTTAAAAGTTTTTTTAATTAAAAAAAAAAAATCGGGCATCCCCGGTGGCGCAGCGGTTTAGAGCCGCCTTCAGCCCAGGGCCTGATCCTGGAGACCCGGGATCGAGTCCCACATCAGGCTCCCTGCGGGGGGCCTGCTCCTCCCTCTGACTGTGTCTCTGCCTCTCTCTCTCTCTCTCTCTCTCTCTGTGTCTCTCTCATGAATAAATAAATAATCTTTAAAAATAAAAAATAAAAATAAATAATAAAAAAATCTAGAAAGAACCATGTTTAAAAAGAGGGATGTATTGTTTCCAAAACTGTATGTTTATTTCTGTAGCTGGCATCGCTCCATTTAAATGTTCTCACTGATGAGGTGGTTTTAAAACTCCTGCAGAGCACCTGGGGGGCTCCGGGGTTGGGCACCTGCCTGCGGCCCAGGGCATGACCCCGGGTCCCGGATCGAGTCCCTCATCAGGCTCCCCACAGGGAGCCTGCTCCTCCCTCTGCCTGGGTCTCTGCCTCTCTCTCTGGGTCTCTCAGGAATAAATAAATTTAAGAATTTTTTAAACTGTCCTGCATGTATTATCTAATAAAATATCCATATACTTAAAAAAAGGAAAAATAAATGCCCACTAAATTGATGTTGTAGCTGTTGCTGTAATACCTATTAGACTGACAAAGTCTTTCCCTTACACTATTGATGGGAAAATAAATTGACACAACTTTCCTACACACACACACACACACACCCCAAAAGCCTTAAAAATCTTCACATGTTTAATACAACATGCTATCTTTGACTGGATCCCAGAATGGATAAAGGACATTAATAAGAAAACTAACAAAAACCAAGTAAGTCTGGAGCTCAGTTAATAGTAACGTACCAACGTTAATGTCTTGGGTTTGGTGAATATGCTCATTTAGGTGAGATAGTATTAGAGGGAGCTGTGTGAAGGGGATATGGGAACTGTACTATTTTGCGACTTTTTTGTGAATCTAAAATCATTTCAAAACGAAAGGTTTATTTTTTAAATGTTCTTTTACCCAGAGACCTCATTTCTAAGATTTCATCTCAAAACTTATCAGAGATGTACGGGGCTCCTGGCCGGCTCAATCAGTACAGCATGCAACTCTGGGTTTTTTTGTTTTTTTTTTTTAAGATTTATTTATTTATTTTAGAGAGACAGAGTGCAAGCAGGGGTGGGGCAGAGGGAGAATCTCAGCTCCCAGCTCCCAGCCGAGCTTGGGGCCTGACATGAGGTTGAACCCACCACCCTAAGATCATGACCTGAGCCACGAGTCAGACATTCTGCCGACTGAGCCACGCAGGTGTCCCAGGCACGCAATTCTTCATCTCAGGGTCACGAGTTCAAGCCTCATGATGGGCATAGAGCTTACCTAGAAAAAATATTTAAAAAACACAACCTCGGGATCCCTGGGTGGCTCAGCGGTTTAGCACCTGCCTTTGGCCCAGCGTGACCCCAGGGTCCCGGGATCGAATCCCACATCAGGCTCGCTGCGGGGGGCCTGCTCCTCCCTCTGCCTGTGTCTCTGCATCTCTCTCTGTGTCTCTCATGAATGGATGAATAAAATCTTAAAAAAAAACACACACACAACACCTAGCACATTTTTTTAAAAAGCCTAACAAATTTTTTTTAAAAATGTATCTGAGATACAGATGGACATTTACATACAAAGATACTGCACCACCCGTGATAATCACAAAAATGTGGAAATTATCTACATGTCCTAGAATAGCGGGTTAATCAAATAATGCATCAAGTGATGATAGAACGTGGTCAGAAACAATATTATATTTACTGACATGGAAAATGCTTACAGTAGAAGGTAAAGTGAAAGAATTAAGACACAAAACTATATATTTTTGAATTCAATACATTTTCAAGTCATGTACATAAAGAAGATACGAAATACACTGATAAATAAACTCTTTTTAAAAAGTGGGAGGGCGCCCAGGTGGCTCCGTGGTGGAGCGTCTGTCTTCAGCCCAGGGCGTGATCCTGGGGTCCTGGGATCGAGTCCCGCGTCGGGCTCCCTGCATGGAGCCTGCTTCTCCCTTGGCCTGTGTCTCTGCCTCTCTCTGTGTCTCATGAATAAATACATAAAATCTTAAAAAAAAAAATACATGATATATCAAAGGTAGTTATTGCCGGGTCATACAGCGAATCTTATTTTCTTCTGAGTACATATGCATATGTCATAAATTTTCTACAATGAACATGTTTATAATCGGGAAAAAAAGGTATCAAAATCCCCAACTCACGGCAGCCCCTCAGAATCGCTATATGACCCAGGAATCCCGCTCCCGGGTAAACACTCGAGACCGCTGAGGGCTGACGTCCACACTGGCACTAGCACGTGCGTGTCGGTAGCAATATGGTTTGTGACAGCCACAGCGCGGGAACCATCGGGACCATCGCCAGGTGATTCTAAAGATCTCCTAATTGAGGGAAGGAGCGCAGATGGGGGCCCCCTCCAGGACCCCGGGGTCATGACCTGAGCCCCAGGCAGACGTGTCACTGACTGAGCCCCCGGGTGCCCCAAACTGTACATTTTAAAGGGCGAATTTTGTGGTTTGTGGATTATTATATCTCAGAAAAAGAAAAAAAAGAGAGAGGGATCCCTGGGTGGCGCAGCGGTTTAGCGCCTGCCTTTGGCCCAGGGCGCGATCCTGGAGACCCGGGATCGAATCCCACATCAGGCTCCCGGTGCATGGAGCCTGCTTCTCCCTCCGCCTGTGTCTCTGCCTCTCTCTCTCTCTCTCTGTGACTATCATAAAAAAAAAATTAAAAAAAAAAAAGAAAAAAAAGAGAGAAAGGAAAATTCCCTTGCCCACATGCTCCGTTTCACTGCCCCTCACAATTTTCTTTCACAAAAGCGTTTTCCTTCCTTTTGTGTGACGCTCAGCTGCTGCAGTCCCTGCCCCCCCCCCGGCCGTGCGGGCCCCCGTGGCCGTCCACACAGCGTGGCCCGAGTCCCGAGGCGGCGGCTGTGACTCTCTCCCCTGATCGGGTCGTCCCCAGGCCCCAGAGCCAGGCCCCTGCGGCCCCTTGGGGGGAGCTCGCCCCAAGGTGCCCCGCACCCTGCGGGCGTCTAGAAGATACACGTTTCCTGGGACGTCGAGTTCAGCAGCTCTGTGGGAATGATCCGGCGGGCGGGCTGAGGACACGGGCGACAGGGCCGCTGTGACCGGCCGCAGGGACCGGCAGGCTCTCGGCCAACGGGGCTGGGTGCACCCATGCCCCTGTGCGGCCGGAGGGGTCGGCCTGGGCTGTCACCCCCCCGCAGGGGGACCGCAGGCCTAGGGCTCCTCCAGACCGCCCGCAAGGATGACACACGACAGGGGGACGCGGGAAGGCCTGGCACGGCGGCAGGTTGGCCTGTCCCCTGGCCTGGGGGCTCCGCACGGGGGCACGCTCGGCGCCCTCGGTGCCCGGGGTTCCCGGGCATCTCTCTGGACCCTCATCCTACTGGGCGCCCGAGGCCCCGGGTGGCCCTCCCAGGGACACGCTTCCTGCGCCACTGGGCCGAGGGGACAGTGGAAGGAAGAGTCACCGCTGAAGAAGTAAAAGTAGGACGAGGCAAGTGAAGGCGCTCGGATGGCCTGAGGCTGTGGGCTGTGGGCCCGAGGAGGAGGCGGCTGGGGGGCCCTGGCGGGGCGGTGGGAGGGTGGGGAGGGGCTGCTCCCCTGCTGCTCTGGGCGCAGCAGGCCGCGGTGAGGAAAGGGCGGCCCGATGCAGGGAACGGAGGGGGCCCTTCCCGCTCTTGCACTTGGGCGCGGGCGCGCACGGTGGGCGGGTAGCGATGGACAGCAGCGCTGCCGTCTAGCCACCTCCGGCCGTGGGCGCAGCAGGCCCCGAGGATGCAGCAGGCCCCAGGGACGCAGCAGGCCCCGAGGCCATGGACGCAGCAGGCCCCGAGGATGCAGCAGGCCCCAAGGCCATGGACGCAGCAGGCCCCAGGGACGCAGCAGGCCCCGAGGCCGTGGACGCAGCAGGCCCCAGGGACGCAGCAGGCCCCGAGGATGCAGCAGGCCCCGAGGCCGTGGACGCAGCAGGCCCCAGGGATGCAGCAGGCCCCAGGGACGCAGCAGGTCCCGAGGCCGTGGACGCAGCAGGCCCCAGGGATGCAGCAGGCCCCAGGGATGCAGCAGGCCCCGAGGCCGTGGACGCAGCAGGTCCCCGAGGCCGCGCCCGCTCGCCCCACGCCTGCGGCGCCTCAGCACATTCTATTTTCCTGCAGTTTCTGTGAAGCCTGGTACCTGGCACTTACGTTGTGGAGGCACAACCTGGGCGAAGGGCTGTTACTAGGGGAGCGCTATTGCTCCCCACCCGAGAGCAGGAGCCCCGCTACGTGTGGGCGGTAAGGGGGGGCCAGGACGGCCCGCACAGCTCGCCCTCGTATCTGTGCTCAATTTTAAGACCACGGGAAACTGCTGGGATAAAAGAGCGGCCCCACGATTCATGGGGTGTCCCGAACGCACGGCCTGGGGGCGAGGGCGATGGGGGCGGCGCCCACGTGGGGGGCAGGTGTACACAGGGTTCCCTGTTCCATCCTTTTAATTTGCTGTAAACCTAAAAGTGTTCTGAAAAAGAAAAAGTTTTAGGGGAGGAAGAAGGCACTGCTGCCTCAAAACACGTCTCTAACCTACTGCCTTCCTTCCCTCAAGGCTGGGAGCTCTTTTCATGAAGGGGGAGCACCCGCCGGAGGCCGCGAGCCCACGAGCAGGCAGGAGCCGGGGGGCAGACGGGCGGGAAGGGGCGCCCCCAGAGCCCCGTGCCCCCCCCCACTCAGCGGGCAGCTGCTGGGGCGCCCACCCCATGTCCCCCGCGGGCAGGCTGCTGGACCGGGCGGGACATGGAGACGCCCCCGCCCGCCCCCGTTGGCCTTGGGATCCTTGGCCCCAGGCCCCGCGTCCGCCCTTTAGCAGACAGTGTCCCGGCCTGTTTACTTAGCCATAAAATGAGGACGAGCCGACACCACCCGTCTCCCAGGATGTGATGTGTCACCACGCCACCAAGGACGCCCAGCACGGGGCCAGCCGCCCAGGAGCTCGCAGGGAACGTCGTGTGCGGCCCGCGGGCCTGGACCTGCTCAGCCGGCCTGGCCGCCCCAGCGCCCCCAGGACACGGCCAGCGACAGCCCGGCCCGACGGGCACTGCAACCCCACAGGCCCAGGGATGCCTGGGGAGCGAGTCACGGTTCCGGGCTGCTGTGGAGGAGCGAGGCCTCTGCGCCGCCCCCACCAGCCTCCCCTGAGGCCCGGGCTGCGCTGTCCCTCGACGCCCCGCGCGGCGGTGACCTCGGGGACACGGGGGCTTTGCCGCAGGCCAGGGTTGACGGAGATCCTTTAACACCCGCCCCCCTGCGTCCTCCGTTCCCCGCCGCAGGACCCCCCATTGAGGCCCACTCCCAAGGGCGCCGGCGGCACCTTGCCTGGCCCCGTCCCTGGCACTGCCACAGCCTCGCCCGCCGGGGCCGTGGGGCCGCGTTCATCCCCGGCTCACAGAGCGCAAGGGGCACACGCAGCCCGCGGGCGCCTTCCCCCCAAGCCCCGCCACCTGGACTTCGGGCCCTGCACGACGACCCTGCTGTATCACACGCGAGGCGTCGCATGCGGAGAAGAGCCACGAGCTTCATCGAACATCTAAGCTCCTCTTCCTTTGCGGCTGCCCTCGGGCAGCGCGGGGGGCTCAGCGGTTTAGCACCGCCTTGGGCCCAGGGCGACCCCAGGGTCCCGGGATCGAGTCCCGCGTCGGGCTCCCTGCGTGGAGCCTGCTGTCTCCCTCTGCCTGTGTCTCTGCCTCTCTCTCTCTCTCTGTGTCTCTCATGAATAAATAAATAAAATCTTAAAAAAAAAAAAAGAACCAAAGTTCTACTAGTTAAAATCGGCCGGTCTTTCTCTACCCCCACATGATATTCCTACTAGGAAAAAATAAAACATTTTATTACGCAGTTTCTTAAAACCACCACTGGACCAAGCCTCACTCTACCGCTAGCCCAGGGTGCAACAGCGCGTGGCTCTGCAAACCTCTGAAATCTTTTCAAAGACTCTTGATAGTGTTAGTTTAGTCTATTACTGTTATTCTCCCCCAACAGAAGAAACGTCGCATCGTTTTGTAATCAAGCCGCATTTGCAAACTTGGACAAGAGGCTGTGTAATGTCTTACGCACGCACACAGCATAATCATCTACTGTCAACACACAAACGTCCTGGTGGTGTGACACGTCTCCCACCCCACTGCCCTCCACCCAGTGTTCCCTTCTCGGATCCATAAATGACCTTCGTCTCAGAAACACTTGGCGCTGCCCTTCCTCACTGATTGGAGCACCCCTGCAGTCGTTCGGGGTGACTCGCAGAGGCAGATCTGGGGACGAGGTGGCCGGGGGGCCTCGAGGGGACAGGCTACCAAAGCAACAGGTACCTGGCCCTGCCCCAGGGAGTGGGCCATCTTCAGGCAACGCAGTGAAGGGGGTGCAGTCTGTCCTCCACCCACCCCTGCTACTCCCTAAGAAACGCACTCCTGCCCGAATCCCAGCAGTTTTGTCCTGCCCTCTGGTCATTTAGGTCACCCCGCCCAGGCCTGCCATCCCCAGGGAGTGCCCGACTCAGAGTCTCCGCTCCACATCTATCTCCGGGGCATCAGGGAGCCATCAGCAAGCTCTCGGCGGGAAAGTATTCGTGCACAATTCACTTTGCTGAACAATGGGACCCAACAGAAACGGAGGGGCTGCAGGCTGTGAGGCAGCCGAGGGCTGCCCTGCGAACCTGAGACGAGCGTGCCCCAAACCAGGGAGAGTACGGCTGGCCCTGATCAGGATCAGCTCAACAGCATCAGATTCACCCAGAATCACTGAGGTTCCAATAAAATACCTTTCCTAAAAAGTGAAGCTTCCATTGCCAAAACAGTATTTTAATTACTTTAGGGGGAAATCTTGCTAAAATGTGGCCCACGTAGGGCTCCTGGGGGGCTCAGTCAGTCAAGCATCTGCCTTCAGCTCAAGTCATGAGCCCAGAGTCCCGGGATCCAGCCCGTCGGGCTCCCCGCTCATGGGAAGTCTCTCTCTCTCCCTCTGCCTCCCCCTCAGCTTGTGCACACTCTCCTCCTCTCTCTCAAATAAATAAACAAAATCATTTTTTTAAATGTGAAAAAAAAATAAAATAAAATAAAATAATTTTAAAAATGTGGCCCACAGTTCCCAGTTGCCTTAAAAACTACCCTTTTTCCGGGCACCCAGGGTGGCTCAGTCGGTTAAGCATCTGACTTCGGTTCAGATCATAATCTCAGGGCCCAGCATCAGGCCCCACGGGGGCTGTGCTCAGTGGGGAATCTGCTGCACCTGCTCCTTCTGCCCTGTTCATGAGCACACTCTCATAAATAAATAAATAAATAAATAAATAAATCTTTAAAAAACAAACACTGACGTGGTCCTCGTTATGAGCATTCCCTGCGGAACAAGATGATAATGTGATCGTGCTTCCTGATTGCCCCCCTGGCCTTCCCCACGGCCTTCACTTTCTTGGCATCTACGTGTCTGAGTCTAAAAACTACCTACCAAAAATAAAATAAAATAAATAAATAAATAAATAAATAAAAACTACCTACCAGCCCCACCGTCCAGGCTGTTTCCCTTCATCTGAAGTGGCGGAGAAGTCAGGCAGCCACTCTTATTAGAGCAGTGCGCTAAGTAAGGGGCAGCAGACGGGAGGCCCTCAGAAGGTTAAAGCACCTGGCTTAAATGCAAGGATTTTTTTTTTTTTTTCTTTTTGCAAGGATTTTGGTGGAGCTATTTCTACCGATCCTACTTCCAATAACTCCCAGTTTAGGGCTAAAGTCCAAAGAGAGGGATGCCTGGGTGGCTGGGTTGAGCGTCTGCCTTTGGCCCCGGGCGTAATCCTGGAGTCCCAGGATCGAGTCCCACATCGGGCTCCCTGCATGGAGCCTGCTTCTCCCTCTGCCTGTGTTTCTGCCTCTCTCTCTGTGTCTCTCATGAATAAAAAAATAAAAAATTCTTTAAAAATAAAATAAAGTCCAAAGAGAGATGAGGCTTCAAGACTCAGTCCCACCAGAAGGTTCCCTCCATATATTTATCACCCACCCTTTGGCTGGTAGGAAGTCTCTATTACTGTGATGCTGACGCAGAACTCCGCGCTTTGCTCTTCTCCGTGTGTTAGTCCCGGCCCTGCCGGGGGGGCGGCGCTGCTGAGCCCCTCGAGGCCCGGGGCCTTGCCTCCCGAGGAGCTTCATCAGGAGGGATGAGGGCACAGCCCTGCGATACCTTACAGGCCTCAACCTCCTGCCCCAGCACTGGGGCTGCACCTGTGACCGTGGCCGCTTTACAGCGTGACCACCCAGGACGGTGAAGGGAGACCCCACGGGGAGGGCAGGGCGCCAGCAGGCGGACCACTGCCAGGGCACACGCCCGCTGGCACCTCTCCGAGGAACCCAGAGGCTGCTGTCAGGACAGGGCCACCTGGCCTGTGTCTGGAGCTCTTCTGAGCAATGATCTCACTCTGCATTTTTCGCCCCGTGGGTTGTGACCCACTACTGGGTTACGAAATCAGTTTAGTGGGTCACGGCCAGCAATTTTCTTTAAAAAGTAAATAGAACAGAAGATATCCTAGTGCATCGCGCACAACGAGGGGGTTATCTTTATAAAACTTTTGCTTCGGTTTTATCTATCTGTGTGCGGTGTGTGGGGCGGTTGGGACAGGAGGTAGATTTCTCACAGGGCGACGTGGTCAAGGAAGCGTGGGACGCGGTAACCTAAGAGCACGCACGCACCCTGCGGCTCATCTCCCCGGCCCGGCCCGTCTCTGCCGCCGCCCACCTCTGATGAGAAGGCCACGGGACCCTGTCCAAGGTCCTCAGGGGGCGTCACCTGGAAGCCTCCTTGGAGGGAGCGGGGCTGGCTGCGGCCCGAGCGGGGCAGGGAGGGCGCAGCAAGGCTGGAAGGCAAGACGTGGGCGACGACGGGGTCAAGGAGGCCGGGGACCTGCGGGCCGGAGCTGCAGACGCCGCCTTCCTGGGGGGCAGGCTAGGGGCTGAGGTTAGAGCTGCGGGGGAGGAAAGCTGGTCTGCCTCCAAGCACCCCTTGCAAAGTTACCTGTGACCCTGGGCGGGGGGGGTCAGGCCTGGTGCCCCCCTCTCTCAGGGATAGTGCCTGCTTTTCTTTTGCCAACTTAAATTTAACTTTCAGTTAACTATTAAAATGAAAAATTCAGTTCCTCAGTTATAGTAGCCACATCCTGGACCCCCGACAGCCACATGCGGCTAGTGGCCCGCCTGCGGTGCGGCGCAGAACGTTCCCACCAAAGCAGCAGCGTCTCCTGGACAGACACATTCTGGTTTTCTTTTAAAGATTTTATTTATTTATTCACGAGAGACCCAGAGAGAGGCAGAGACACAGGCAGAGGGAGAAGCAGGCTCCATGCAGGGAGCCCGATGCAGGACTCGATCCCGGTACCCCAGGATCACACCCCAGGCCGAGGCAGGTGCTGAACCGCTGAGCCCCCCGGGCTGCCCTGGACAGACACATTCTAGAACGAGCAAATGCTCCGCTCATTCTAGGCGCCTTCCCCCAGGAATCCAACAGCTTCTGTTACGTCTGTTAAACCTGCAGGTCTAAGTGTCTCTGGGAGACGCAGCGGAATGACTTAAATTCTTACCAAAGGGCAACGGGGGATATGAACAGGATGAAGAAAGCCAGAGTCTAAGAAGCCATCGACGGGAGGCCGCGCATGTGACAACACGGAGGACGGAGGGACGTCAGACGATAAGACGCGGCCCTGGCCACGGGAGCTGCCTGGGGGTCCTGAGAGTGAGGATAAGCTCCTCTACCGGGGGATGTGGAAAACCTTGAGGACTGTGAGGAAGTGACCCACAGTCATTACTCATCTTCAAGTGAGTCCGTTCCCAGCAGCCGTCAGCAAGGGGCTCGACCCCAGGAGTAAGCGCTTCTCCCCTTGTAGGAAGGGAGCAGGAAAGTGGGCGCAGGCCTTCCCGGGGGACGCCCGTCCTTGGCCCTCCTCCGCTCCCTGCACTTGCTTTACGACTAGGTCCAGGCCTCCAGCTCCTTCACGCCAATGACTCCCCGAGAAACAGCACCCGCGTGGGCCTAGGGACTCCAGTGCTAACTGGTCATCGCTCCCAGGAGCCTCCCGCAGCAGGCCCAGGAGAACCCGAGCCGTCTGCGGCCCCCTGGCCCCTCCTGTGTTCTGGTTTCTGGCTCATCCCATCCTCCACTTGCTCACTCCATCATCCAGGTCAGCAGCCGTGAGTCACCCCAGACTCCTCCCCCTCCTTCCTGCTCCCCACCCAAGGCCTGCCACGTCCAGGCCGGGCCACCTCTCCACTCTGCCACGACTCTGCCCAACTCAGACCCTCTCCAGCCCTCACCTTCACAGGGCCCGGCCACCGGCCTTCCTGCTTCCAGTCACGGCCACCCCCAGCCCAGTGGTTCTTAACCACAGATGAGCAACAGGTCACTTGGAGAGGCATTTAAAATCGAGACTCTGACTCAGTAGGTCTGGCCAGGTGGAGCACGTGTATTTTGCAAAAGTGCCCCAGGTGGCTGTGATGCGTGTCCTTCATTAAGAACCACTGCCTCCTCCCCCTCCTCCTCCTCCTTCTTAATAACAACAAAAACAACAATTAACATTTTTCTGTGCGCTCACATGTCCTGCCTCATGTAATCTTCATGACAACCTTGTGAGGTAGGAGCTATCATCTACTCCCATTTTACGGTTGTTGAAACTGAGGCACAGAAGTCCCACGGCTAGTGACGGGAGGACCAGAACACGACCCGCCACTCCTTGCCACTCTGCTCTCTACACCACTGCTCCCTCCTGAACACCCTCCAAAGACCGTTCCAGAAAAAGCTGGAAGGGGCACCTGCGTGGTTCAGTCAGTGAAACATCTGACTCTTGATTTCGACTCAAGTCATGATCTCAGGGTCGAGCAATGGAGCCGGGTGCTGGGTTCCACCATGCTGAGCCAGGAGTCTGCTTGAGACTCTCTCTCCCTCTGCCCCTGCCCCCTCCTCATTGACATGCACGGGAGCTCTCTCTCAAAAATATATAAATCTTAAAAAAAAAAAAAAAAAGATACGAACTTACACACTCATGATTTCCCTGTCTATCCAATCTCCCACCGCAGCTTCTTAACACCATAAGAAATATCTTGATCAGGAGGGTGGCAATAGAGTAGACACATTATAAAAATTCACTAAGAAGTATGCTTAGGACTTCTAACTTCACTGTATGTTCATTACTCCTCAGTAAAAAAAAAAAAAAAAAAAAAATCCTGAAAAAAAGTCACTTAGGAAAGAAAAATAAAGAAAGAAAGAAGAAAAAAGAAAAGAAAGAACCAAGCAAATGTGAAATAGGTAAAAACATGCATGCACAGAAGAAACTAGAAAGAAGCGATCACAGTGTTGGAGATTATGAAGAATTCTTCCTGGAATAACACATTTAAAAACAGATTAGGAGAAGATCCGCAGAGCTCATCCACAGGGAAATCCTTAGAGGAGACCAGGCTTGGAGAGGGCACGGCCTGGAGGCAGGCTGGCCTGCAAGATGGACAGGAAAACGCCGGCGCGGGCTGGCTGGGCGACAGTGGGGAGCATAGGGCTACGCATTCTAGAGACACGGGAGCTCTGAGGGTCCACAGGACTGTCTTTGGGTCAGAGACTGTGGAATGGCCCAAGTGGAGGTCCGCGGTAGTGAGGGGCTTCTTCCTTGAAGAGGCCATGTGATTTCTACACCACGAAGAAAGTCCAGCCCCATGAAGTCTGGGTCCTGGTATGTTTGGTGCTTATGAATGCAAAGGACTCCACTGGGATCACCCATGTTTCCGGCTCCACTATGCAGTCCAAGGGAGAGGACGTGGCACCTTGATTTTGAAGTCGACCTTAAAAGACCGAAGAAAACTCGGAGAAAGAGTCCGACAACTATACCTCACACTAGCACCCATTAAGATACATTTAGAGAAAATGTGATCAAAACAGAAGGAACTGGTGTACAAACAGACAATTCCCTGGAAAAGACCAGAGAGGCCTAGGGCAGACCCAGAGCAGACCCAGGCATACGGGGAAAAGTCCTGCAAGACGGAGTCAGCATGTCAGACCTTGAGGCTAAACAGATATCTTAATCATTAGTTAGTAGGAAAAAAGAATTTAATCCTTAACTCTTACAATTCACCAAAATATGACAAATTCCACCTAGATTAAGAATTAAATGTAAATTTCTTTAAAAAAAGAAACCATTTGGGATCCCTGGGTGGCTCAGCAGTTTAGTGCTGCCTTTGGCCCCGGGAGTGATCCTGGAGACCCAGGATCGAGTCCCACGTCAGGGGTCCCCGCATGGAGCCTGCTTCTCCCTCTGCCTGTATCTCTGCCTCTCTCTCTCTATGTGTCTCTCATGAATAAATAAATAAATAAAAACATAAAAAAAAGAACCCATTTAAGTATTGAGAATTTGTATAAATATATAATTTAGCAGCAGAGAAAACCTTTCTAGCTCTTCCCCTAAGCAGCCTAAGGTGAAAACCTCTGAAAATGGTTCACTATTCACTTGACCCAGAAAAACCCTACAAAATCAAGAAATAAATAGGTTCAAATCTTCATGTCCACTTTAAGAACACGCGTGAAGCTGCCCGGGCCATCAAGGACACGCATATCTGAAACGCCACCAAGTATCTGGAAGATGTCACTTTGCAGCAGCAGTGTGTGCCGTTCCGTCGCTACAGTGTTGAGTTGGGAGGTGGGCCCAGGCCAAGCAGCGGGCTGGGCACAGGGTCGGTGGCCCGAGAAGAGTGGTGAATTTTTACTGCAGGTGCTTAAAAATGCGGACCGTGATGCAGAACTTAAGGGTTTAGGTGTAGATTCTCTGGTCACTGAGCACATCCAGGTGAACAAAGGCCCCAGGATGCGGCGTAGAACTCACAGGGCTCATGGTCCGATTAGCCCAAACACGAGCTCTCCCTGCCACGTCGAGACGATCCTTACTGAAAAGGAGCTGATTGCTCCTACACCAGGCTGCACAGAAGAAAAAGATATTCCAGAAGAAACCGAAGAAACGGAAACGTACGGCCCAGGAGTGGATTCTGCGTAGAGTAAGTGGAACATAACAAAACAAAACCCTTGTAAGCCTGACACAAAGGCAGAGACATGCTTAGCCTAGAGATCCAAATACCAAGGAGTCTTCTGCCCCAGGAACCTCCATCAGCAACCCCACGGAGAACTGTGACCATCCCTGCCCGTCCCCCACCCCAGCTCTCACGCATTCCAGATTCTGGCTCAGTCTCCACCTGCTCCGTCTGCCGCCCAGGTCAGTACCCCTGAACCACCCAGCTCCTCCCACGCCTTCCTCCTTCCTCACCTGGAAGCTTACCACTTCTTGGCCACCTCTCCATCCTGCATCAATCTGCCGGCTTGATCCTCTCCTCCTGACTGGAGGCCTCCTCCCGCCACCGTTACCAGCTCGAGGACTGCCCATGGGCCTCTCGGCTCCTTGTCACCGCCACTCTGGCCCAGTGGTTTAGAAAGCCTATAAAGACCACCTTGATTGCGTGCACGTTTTACCTTTGTGAATGCTTAAATAGCGAACAAACCTAAATGGGCAAATGACAATCTAGGATAAAATATTTGTTATAGGGGATCCCTGGGTGGCTCAGCAGTTTGGCGCCTGCCTTTGGCCCAGGGCGTGATCCTGGAGTCCCTGGATTGAGCCCCGCATTGGGCTCCCTGCATGGAGCCTGCTTCTCCCTCTGCCTGGGTCTCTACCTCTCTCTCTCTCTCTTTCTCTCTATCATGAATGAATAAATTAAATAAATAAATAAATAAATAATAAATATTTGTTATATAAAAAAGACAAAGACTTAACAGCTTGAATATGTATCAAGTTCTCTTTTAAAGCAAAAGGACAAAGAAAGAATAAGCCACACTAAATAATAAAATACTGCACAAACGAAATGGAAAAAAGAACATACCAAATAGAAAACTAAATAAAGCACATAATCAATTCTTCAAAAGAGAATTACCAATAACTAATTGGCCTGTAAAAAAAGAATCCAAGTAATAAAAAAATAATTTAAAAAAAAAGCAGAATGGGCAGCCCTGGTAGCTCAGCGGTTTGGCACCACCTTCCACCCAGGGCGTGCTCCTGGGTCCCCGGATCGAGTTCCACGTTCGGCTCCCTGCAGGGAGCCTGCTTCTCCCTCTGCCTGTGTCTCTGCCTCTCTCTGTGTGTGTCTCTCATGAATAAATAAATAAAATCTATAAATAAATAAATAAATAAATAAATAAATAAATGCAAAATATAATAGCAACAATGAAATACTATTTTTGCTTATCAAATTTGCAATTTTTAAAAAAGCAATATCTAATATTGGGAAAGATATAGTCAAAGAGATGTTCTCTTTGATGGTGGTCAAGAGTCTAAGCTGGTATATCCTTTCTGGAAGGTGATTGGGGAATATGAAAATTGTTCAAAGTGTGCATATTTTTTGATCTAACAATTCTACTTCAAGACTATATCCTAAGGATACAAACAAGGATGTCCAGAAAGAATCATATATAAGCCCTAACTGTTAGTAACCGAAGGGGACACTAAGGGATTAGTTAAGTCATGGTAGGTACACGGTGAAATACTACAGGCCCAGGGGAAGTTTATTTACTGTCAAGGACCATCGTGTACAACGTATTGCTAAGTATGAAAAGCAAGTCACAGCACAGCACGTATGATCGGAACCCACCTACGTCGTGGAGAGCGTGCGCGCACATGCATTACATACACGCAGATAAAAGGTCTTCGGGCATGTAACCAAAATAGCAATAGTACCTACCTCTGACTAGTATTATCAGTGTGGTTTCTTACTTTCTTGTTTGTTCTTTGTGCTCCCCATTTTAAGAGAGACACGGCGGGGGGATCCCTGAGTGGCTCAGCGGTTTCGCGCCTGCCTTTGGCCCAGGGCGTGACCCCAGAGTCCCGGAATCGAGTCCTGCATTGGTCTCCCTGCATGGAGCCTGCTTCTCCCTCTGCCTGGGTCTCTACCTCTCTCTCTCTCTCTCTCTCTCTCTCTCTCTCTATGTCTATCATGAATAAATAAATAAATAAAAACTTAAAAAAAAAAAGAGACACGGCGGTGTGATACACCACCACCACCACCCCCCCCCCCACCCCACCCCCGGCCGTCTGCCCGCTGGGGCATCCCTGCCCGGGGTCCTCGTTCGACTCAGCATCTCCGTCCCTTACAGGTAACACGTGTGGGGTTTCTTCCGCCGCTGCTTAACTTTTCAAATGTAACTTGTCTCCTTAATTCTCTAGACCGCGGTAGGCCTGTGTCCTACAGTGCCTAGGACACAGCAGATTCTTGGTCAACGGCCCAAGACAGGACCTATCACCTCTGCTCCCCAGGTGTGGCACCGAGCTCGGCTCCGGGCAGGCCCGAGGCTGCGTGTTGTGGGCCACCTGTCCATCCTGTCCCACTGAAGATGCTTTCTGTGCTGCTCATTACTGCTGAGTGATGGGGCTGTTTGTTTAAAGCCCAGGTTACTGCCCCCACACCCAGAGGCAAAGCCAATCCGTGGCATCCTGTAATTAAGGAACCAATAGGTGTTTCCTCTAGTGCGAAGCTGGCTTTGATCCAACAGGTCCCTTCCCACCTCTTCCGCCACCCGCACCCCATTTACAACTTCCCACCCTGGCTGTGGGAGGCCTCCTTCGGAAAAGCACCCCCTCATCACAACTGTGGGTCTGCTCAGAGGAGTCCTGCGCCCCTGGTTCCCACGCCTGATTCCCCGCTGCTCCTTGGGCTCCCGAGGGACCAAGCGCGCTGTCGTTCTCGAATGTAGGCAAACCTGCTGCCACGCAGCCGCCTGGCCTACGGCCTACGGGCCAAGAGACTGAAGGAGCCCTGGGAGACAGGCGGCCGTAGGCAGGACTCGGGGCGTTATGCAGATTCACCAAGTCAACTGTCGGGTGGCCCGTAAGCTCCCTAACCAGGACTCACTTTGGTTAAATCGCCTGGAGAAAAACAATACAAAAGGCGTCCGAAATGGGAGAGTTAGAATCCGGGAGAAAAGCACAAGGGGTTGCTTGGGCCCCTCCCTGTGTAAATACAAGCAACCCCTGGTGCTCCCGAGGCTGCAGGAGGCGGGACGGGGAGGGGTCCTACTGTGCCTCCCGGGGCGCGAGAGGGGCCGTGGGGAGCCTGGGCCTGGGCGCCTTTCGGGCCCTCGCCTCGGCCTCCTCATCGGCAAAGTGGGGTAACCGGGGATCCTGCCTCCGACTTCCAGGGAGGATTTAGTGAGTTAACGGATATAAAGCACTTAGAATAGCTGCAGGCTACAAGCCAGCAAGACACAAGCGTCTGCCACTGTTCACAGAAGGAGTCACGCGGTGACACTCGTATGCTGGCACCGGTGCCCTTCTGTGGCTGAGGGTTTCTCGGCCTCGACACTCCCACAGGCTGGGCTAGGTAACTCTGGTGAGCACCGCGGGACGTCTAGCAGCATCCCCGGCCTCTCCCTACCCCCTATTTGCCAGTAGTATTCCCTTAACCCTCCCACATGCCCATTTTGTGACAACCAAAAAAATCCCAAACATTGCTAACCGTCCCCTGCTAGTGGGGTTGGGGCAAACTGGCCCCTTTCAGAGCCACAGACAGAGTCCTATAAAAGCCAGTGTCATGGGGCACCCAGCTGCCTCAGTCAGTAGAGCACAGACTCTTCTGTTTGGGGGCGAGGGGCGCAGAGAGAGAATCCTAAGCAGGGTCCAAGCCCAACACAGACGGAGTCCGTTGTGGGCCTCAGACTGGTGACCCTGAGATCATGACGTGAGCCCAAATTAAGAGTCGGACACTCAACCTACTGAGCCACCCAGGGACCCCTAGAGCACCTGACTCTTGATCTCGGGGTCATGAATCCAAGCCCCACATTAGGGGTAGAGGTGGCTTAAAAAAAAACAAAGCAGTGTTAGGGAGAAGCTATGCCACACTCTGAGCAGGCCTGGACGTCCCACAAGAAGGTCCCGTGTGGCTCGATGTGGGAGCTGCAGGCGGGGAGCTGAACAGGCCAGTTCTGCGTCCCCAGGTGGCTGCCGTTTTCTCTCCCTGAAGGTGCAATGGGACACTGGGGCCGCTCTCGTTGGGAGGGACCTCACCCCTGAGGAACTAAGAGGCCACAGAGGAAAGGCAGGGCAGGAGCTGACTTCTCCGGCAGCTTGGGTCTGTGGCCTTAATTAGAGAGAGGCCTGCAGACCCCAGAGGGGAGGAAGCCAGACAGGATTCAGACCTAAAGTCTTAGCCCCCCGGAGAAAATGCCCTCACCCCGTAAGGCCTGAGGGCACAGGAGCCTCCGCAGCCCCTTTGTTCTCAGAAAACACACTCCTCTTTCCATAAAATAACCTCCTGACCATTTAAAGCTTAACATGCACTTGACTTGACCCAGGAGTCACTAGGAATGTATCCGACAGCTGTGTTAGCACAGGTGCCTGTGGCTGCAGGCTTGGGACCTCACTGCCTGGTTCAAGTCCCAGACCTACCACCTACCGGGTATGTGAGTATAGAAAAGTTACTCATCTCCGTGTGACCTAATCCCATCGTCCGTGAGGCAGGGGCGATAACAAGGCCTATGTCGCTGGACTGTTCCAAGGGCTGTGTGACTTACTGCATGCGAAGAAGAATGTCTGTGGTCAACAAATGTTAGCCATCGTGATGTTCGTTGTGCCCTTAGCTGGTAATAGAGCTAAAAACTTGGAAATTTATGCCAATCAACTGGTTACTGGTGCCCAGCATGTGGCACATCTATTCTAGAGAGTACTGGGCATCATTAAAAGAAATGAAGTTGACACAGATCTACTTAAATAACGGAACTCACTCAATAAGATCAAATTGCTAAATAAAGAACCGAACACGTTGCAGGTAATAAGTATATATAATCTGGGATTATTTGTATGTAAAAGGAACTCTACAGAAATAGATACATGTCTTTATCTGCATAGAAAACCAAGCTTTAGTTCCCAGAAGTCCCCTGGATGTTTACGGTCAGCTTCCACCGTGCCAACAGGAAGCTTGCTCCGGGTATGTCTGAGATCTCCGGAACAGAGCAGGTCTGCGAAGCCGGCGGGGCCCACGTCTAAGAGCCCCTCTGCCACCCACGGGCAGCCAGGGGTCTCGCAGCCGGCTCCCTGTGCCCCCAGCTGGTCCCACCCTGCGGCCACCGCTCCCCGGGCTCCTCCTCCTGCTGCCCGGGGGTCTGCTGTAGGCGAGGTGGGACTCCGGAGACCACAGGCCTTTCCCGGTCTCTCCTGCCTCTAGCCGGTGGGGCACGGGAGCCCTGCAGAGGGCTGGGGGCCTCAGGACGCCGCCTGAAATCCTTCCGTCTCCTTCAGCCTGTGCGAGAGATTCCTTTTCTTCAATGAGCGATTCCACAAACCCTCCCGTTCTCCAAGTGCGCAAGCTTTTGGCACACAAAGCCCAGAGACACCAGAAACTTGATTCCGTTTTCTAATCTGGGGAGCTAGTCCGGGAGCAAGTGAGCTCCAAGACTGAGAGTGGGAAAGGGGGAAATCGAAGGGGAAGAAAGAGAGCAACTGCTCAAATACTACGCCAGCCGCACATGGGCGGAAATGCGGAGGACAGAGTCTGAGCATTCCCACCGAGGAACTAACAGGGACTACAAGCAGGGAGAGCCTTCGAGAAGGAGAGGGCTAGCAGGAGAGATTGACCTTTTCGTGTTTTTTTTTTTTAAGATTTATTTATTTATTTATTTATTTATTTATTTATTTATTTATTTATTTATTATAGACAGAGAGACAGAGAGAGGCAGAGACACAGGAGGAGGGAGAAGCAGGCTCCATGCAGGGAGCCCGATATGGGGCTCGATCCCGGGACTCCAGGGTCTTGCCCTGGGCCAAAGGCAGGCGCTAACCCGCTGAGCCACCTGGGCATCCCCTTTAAAAAATATTTTACATATGGGCTGCCCGGGTGGCCAGCGGGTTAGTGCCGCCTTCAGCCCAGGGTGTGATCCTGGAGTCCCGGGATCGAGTCCCGCATCAGGCTCCCTGCATGGAGCCTGCTTCTCCCTCAGCCTGTGTCTCTGCCTCTGTGTGTCTCTCACGAATAAATAAAATCTTAAAAAAAAATATATATATATATATATATATAATGTGTATATTTTAAAGATTTATATTTTACATATTTATAAATATAAATATATACTAATATATAATATTTATATATTTATATATAATATAATACATATTAAAGATTTCATTTATTTATAAGTAAATAAATATATATTTTTTTACTTATTTGAGAGAATGAGTGAGTGAGAGAGAGAGAGAGAGGAGCACGGGCAGGTGCAGAGGGAGAAGCAGGCTCCCCACTGAGCAGGGAGCCGGACGCGGGGCTTGAACCGGGACCGGGGTCAGGACTGAGCCAAAGGCAGACACCCGACTTTGAGCCCCCGCCTGCCCCTACCTCATGTACTTCTAAGGGCCTGTTTCACGGCCGCAGCTCTCCTCAGTACTGCTTGTGCAACCCACTGTGTTAAACAGGAAGTACACACGCATCTCCCCGCAGGCTGGAGCCGGAGCCCACCGGTGGGCACAGCCCGGGGGTGCAGTTGCCGAAGGCTGGAGACCTGCCAGGAAGGGGCCTTCCCAAGCAGGAGCAAGCGCAGTGAGCCGCCCGGCCCAGACTCTGCTCAGCGGAGACGGAGGACTGGGGAGCCGAGGTGGCAGCTGCGACGTGGGCCGAAGCCCAAGGCTCTGCAAGGCGGTGGCGGTGCCAGCGGCCCAGCCCGAGGCTCCCAGCAGGCGGGCGGGCCGGCGCCGGGTGCGGCGGGGCAAAGGGCGCCGGGAGCGGAGGGCGAGGCTACCGTCACCACCAGCACCGGAGCCAGGCAGCCTGGGGACGCCCAGCAGGCCCACAGGGGCGTGGGAGCTAGGCAAGGTCCGGAATTCCACACCGGCAGGTCGGAGCAAGAGCCAGGCACGGGCGAGCTCTCGAGACGTGTCGCGTGCACGGGGCCCACGTGTGCGCACAGGCGGGGAGCACGAGGAGGGCAGGGAGCCGCGAGGCCTACGCGGGAGGGGTCAGGGCCGGCGCCTGACTCAAGGGACCTGGTGATTCAGCGGGCACGAGCGCACGGGGAGCCGCACGTGCCAGGGCCTGCAGCTGGGAGGGGGCCGGCCAGTCCGGGGGAACCGACTCTGCTTCGGCCCAGGGCGTGACCCCGGGGTCCCGGGATCGAGTCCCATGCTTCTCCCTCTGCCTGGGTCTCTGCCCCTCTCTCTCTCTGGGTCTC
Organism: Vulpes lagopus; assembly: GCF_018345385.1. Classification (NCBI taxonomy): domain Eukaryota; kingdom Metazoa; phylum Chordata; class Mammalia; order Carnivora; family Canidae; genus Vulpes; species Vulpes lagopus. Next base: position 52,673,457 of record NC_054828.1, read on the forward strand.
TGATGAATAAATAAATAAAATCTTAAAAAAAAAAGAAAGAAAGCCCCTGGGACTCAGACTCCGTTCAGGGGAGCGGTCCCTGCGGCCACACAGGCTGCTCAGCAAGGGACCCGGCTTGATCCCGCCGGCAGTGGCAGACGAGGCCTCTCCACTAGCACGTTCCCACCGCTCCTGCCCCCCCCCCCCGGGGTGCGGAGTCCCACAGTGCGCTTCCTCCAGGAAGTGCCCCCCGACCCCCTCGGGGACTCAGCCCGGGGGGCTCCCATGGGCTCCCAAGCACCCTCCCTCCTTCCCATCCCGCAGCCTGGATTGCCTGCGCGGGAACTTTCCCTGCCCCCCCCACCCCCACCCCCCCCCAGCGCTGGAGGCCAGGGCCTAGGTCCATCGTCCATCATGCTCCCGATCCCCAGCACCCCAACACCGCGCCCCCAGGACAAGCTGTCAGTATGTATTTAACAGGAAACAACAACAACAACAACAACAAGGCCGTGAGGAGCTAATCTTGCGGTTTCCCGCCAGGGCTGCAGATTACAAATGGGGAAGGGGAGCCGGGGGACCAGGGAGAAGGCGCTTGCGATGGTTTGGTTAAGGAGTGACGAGGGCCCGAGCCGAGGCAGTGGTGGCTAGAGCCGAGGCAGTGGTGGCTAGACCGGAGAACAGAAAGAGACGGGAAAGTACTTGGGAGGCAGCACTGATAGGCTTGAGTGATTACCTGAGGGACGTAGGGGATCAGATAAGGAAGGAGGGCTCCTGGGCTTGCGGCTTAGGCACTGGGTAGAGGACAGATTAACCAAGACTGGCTATTCTGGAAGAGGAGGCAACGTGTTGGGGAAGATGAGGAAATCAGCTTAGACACGTTGACTTTGACATGCCTGGAGGGCAGACAGGTGGACAGGTCCCAAGGGCGGCTGCAATCGTAGCACTGGAGCCCAGGACAGACATCTGGACGGAAGACAGCGATTCGGGAGCTGTCAGCCTACGGGTGATGGTTAAAGATCACGGAGGAGATAAAATAACACAGGGAGCAAGGGAGGACGGAAGCAACAAGGAGGACCCCACCTGCAGGAGGTAGGTTGAGGGGGAGATGGAGGGGAAAGGAGACATGAGAGGGAGGAGAGAGCAGTACCACGGAGGAGAAATGGCTTCAAGGACCCGTAAACAGGTGTGACTGTGTGTAGAAACTCAGAGCTGGCCCCATCCAGGCTCCCCTTAGCCGCTGAGCAAACCGAGGCCGAATGATACCGAGATGTTCAAAGTCACAAGCTATTATTGCTCATGATCACACACATCCATCAGTGGCTCTCAAAAAACTGGGGGTCCTGAAGACCCTTCCGGTGAGACCCAACAGGTAATCATCATTTTTATTATAATACCAAGACTTTTTTTTTTTAAGATTTTATTTATTTATTCCTGAGAGACACAGAGAGAGAGAGGCAGAGACCCAGGCAGAGGGAGAAGCAGGCTCCAGGCGGGGAGCCCGACGCGGGACTCGATCCCAGGACCCAGGGGTCACAACCCAAGCAGAAGGCAGACGCTCAACCACTGAGCCACCCGGGTGCCCAATACCAAGACTGTGCAGTTCTCATTTAGTCGACATTTGAACCGATAATACAAAAGCAATAGTGGGCAAAAACTACTGGGCACTTAACACGAATCGATGAAGTCATATTCTTCACCCCAGGCACTTTGGTTTAACAAGAAGGCTAGCTTCATGTAAGAATGTCCATGATAAAAAAAAATAATAAAAAAAGGAATGTCCATGATAGAACAATAATTACGGATTTTTTAACATGACCCTTGGGGCACCTGGCTGGCCTAGTGGGTGGAGCCTGCGACTACTGATCTCAAGGCTGCAAGTTTCAGCCCCACACAGGGTGTCGAGTTACTTAAAAATAAAATCTTAAAAAAAAAATGACCCTTGAGTACATCTCGTTAATAGTCTGCATAAAGCACTTCTGCTACCTACGAAAGTACTAGATAAATGTATGTGCTTGTTTGCACTGACAAGTGAACCACCTGTTTTTCATGTAACATTTTTATTAAAAAACATGATTGACTAAAAAAAAAAAAGGAAAGAACGACTGACAAAGACATTATTTGGCAGTCATTTTCTCAAAAATGAGTGAAGTGAGCTTGTCATATCAAAGAAAACTGATAGTGGGCAGCCGGGGAGGCTCAGCAGTCTAGCGCCTTCGGCCCAGGGCGTGATCCTGGGATCCCGGAATCGAGTCCCACGTCGGGTTCCTTGCGTGGAGCCCGCTTATCCCTCTGCCTCTGCTCTGCCTCTCTCTCTGTATCTTTCATGATTAAATAAATAAAATCTTTAAAAAAAGAAAAAAGAAAAGAAAAGAAAACTGATAGTATTTTTGGCCAGTGATAAAATTTGATCTGGCAAATGAAAATTAGAATTTTAGAAAACTTGCCTCCACTCCGTGAGCTTCACAGCTTCCCGGTACTTAAAGACTTTGCAGATGACATCAGTGGTAATGTTAAGGAATGTAATATCGTGGATTGAAATGTGTCTACACTGGGAAGATCTGAGCAAATCACTCAGCCATTATTTTCCAAAGGACCAGTGAATGCATGATGGCACAAAATCAGGCATGAACTAAAGACCCATTCCAAGTGCAAGACAGATCAGGGCACCTGGGGGGCTCAGCAGTGGAGCATCTGCCTTTGGCCCAGGTCGTGACCCCAGGGTCCCAGGATCGAGTCCCTCATCGGGCTCCCTGCATGGAGCCTGCTTCTCCCTCTGCTTGTGTCTCTGCCTCTCTCTCCGGGTCTCTCATGAATAAATAAGTATAATCATAGGGGAAAAAAAGCAGATATGAGAATCCAATTGTCTCCTTTTAAGCCAGTCATTAAAGACATTTGTAAAACTGTAAAATGACTGAACTTATTTTAGATCATATATTTTTTAAATTTTTAAAAAAGATTTTATTTATTTGACAGCGCACAAGCAGAGAGAGAATGGCAGAGGGAGAGGGAGAGGGAGAGGGAGAAGCAGATTCCCTGATGAGTAAGGAGCACATGCCGGCCTCGATTCCTGGACCCCGGGATCATGACCCGAGCTAAGGTAGATGCTTAAACATCTGAGCCACCCGGTGGCTCAAAAAACTGGGGGTCCTGAAGACCCTTCCAGTGAGACCCAATAGGTAATGAACATTTTTATTATAATATCAAGATTTTTTTCTTAAGATTTTATTTATTTATTCCTGAGAGACAGAGAAGCAGAGACACAGGCAGAGGGAGAAGCAGGCTCCCTGCGGGGAGCCTGATGCAGAGCTCGATCCCAGGACCCTGGGGTCACGACTCAAGCCGAAGGCAGCCGCTCAACCACTGAGCCACCCGAGTGCCCAATACCAAGACTGCTAAATATTTTTATAAAAAGTATGTTAACATGTAAAGCATTTATTACTGTTATTTTTACATAATTAATAAGTACTTTTAAATACTTTTTCTAATATTCGTTTCCATATTTGTATTATGGTAAATATCTACAGCTACGGCCCACATACAGCTGTATGAAATCCTCAATAATTTTTAAAGAGTGTAAAAGGGTCCTGAGACCAAAACATCTGGGAACTAATACAGACCACCCCCTCCTGCTTCCTGGTTCTTGGAGCTTATTCCTAGCATGTCCAACCCTCCCATTCACTTCTCTGCAAAATACGGACTTACAAAACAGAATCAAAAACAGAACCTAGCCGAAGAGATGAGACAGCAGGCACAGTGAGCTAAACAGAGAGTAAGAACCTTTCCTTCCCTTCAAAATACTGTTCCTTTAAGGGCCACGGCCTGGTGAGGCCTGGTGAGCAATCCCCACCGCCCAGGCCCAGGTGGGCGTAGGCTGGGCTCCTCCACAACCCCTCCCACTACCACCTGTGGGAGAGGAAAGACGGGCACAGGGCTCAGGGGAAGGTCAGGTGTCATCTTCTTCACGTTCAGTATCTGACTTGTTACAACAGCCAGTGAAGCATGTAGGGCAGGTGGGGCCATTCGGTATTAGTCACTATTTACAGGGGAGGAACCAGAAGTCTTGCCTGACACCAACCAGCACGTCAGAGATGGAGAGGGCAGTGGGCAGGAGCACTGGGTGTGGAGGGGCTCCCAGTGGGTCCCCTCCAGGGGACACCAGCTCTAAGATGCCTCTCTGCCCACTCAAGTCTAGAGGTCCATCATTAAAGATGCTTTATTTTACTTGCAAGTAAGATTTTTCTCTTCTGTTTATAAGCCACATATATTTCTAAGATTTTATTTATTTATTCCTGAGAGACACAGAGAGAGGCAGAGACACAGGCAGAGGGAGAAGCAGGCTCCATGCAGGGAGACTGACGTGGGACTCGATCCCGGGTCTCCAGGATCATACCCTGAGCCAGAGGCAGACGCTCAACTGCTGAGCCACCCAGGTGTCCCCATATTTCCTCTTTTTGTCCTCTGTTTATTCTTTTGGGTAACTGGTCTTTTTGTAATAGTTTGCAAAAAAAAAAAAAAAAAGGGACCGCTTTATATTACTTTTCAATTACAAAACTGATTTTAAAATGATTAAGAAGTGGGGCACCTGGGTGGCTCAGTCAGTTAAGCACCTCTTGATTTCAGCTCAGGTCATGATCTCAGGTTCATGAGATCAAGCCCTGTGCTGGGCTCTGCACTTAGTGGGGTCTGCTTGAGATTCTCTCTCCCCCTCTCCCTTGCCCCTTCTCCCCACATGCTCCCCCTAAGATAAATGAACCTTTTAAAAAATGATTAAGAAGTAAAAAGGTACTAAAATAAAAACAGACGTAAAACAAAAGCTGGTTCTTACATGGGGACACCTGGTGGCTCAGTGGTTGAGCATCTGCCTTCAGCCCAGGGCGTGACGCTGGAGATCCGGATGGAGTCCCACGTCGGGCTCCCTGCGTGAGCCTGCTTCTCCCTCAGTCTGTGTCTCTGCCTCTCTCTGTGTCTCTCATGAATAAATAAATAAAATCTTAAAAAAAAAAAAAGCTGGTCCTTACAAAGCAGAACTTTAACAAAGCTAATCATGAAAAAAGCAGGAAACATTAAATATGCAATATTGGGAATGGAAAAGAGAAAAAGTAGACATATGAAAAGATTATGAAAATTTTATGCTAATAATTTTTAAATTTTGAGAAAATTCATTTATTTTATTTTATTTATTTGAAAGAATGAGAGCACACAGGAGTGGAGGGAGGGGCTGGGGATTCAATCCTAGGACCCTAGGATCACGACGTGAGCCCAAAGTAGGCGCTTAACCGACTGAGCCACACTGGGGCCCTTTGAGAAAAATTTTAAATTACCAAATTACTTGACTAGAGGAAAAAAGTAATAGTTTTAGTAAAATGTGTATAGCAGTAGTAGAAGTAATATTCTGGGGTCTCCTCTTAAATGCAAACTGCCCAGGGAAGTAAGTGCTAGTGAGTTCCTTCCTCAGTTGCCTTTTGTTTTGTTTTGTTTTTAAAGATGTTATTTATTTATTCATGAGAGACTCCGGGAGAGGCAGAGACAGGGGCCAGGGAGACGCAGGCTCCCTGCGGGGAGCCCGACGCGGGACTCGATCCCAGGACCCGGGGTCACGCCCTGGGCCAGGGCAGTCGCTCCACCACCGAGCCCCCCGGGCGTCCCCTTGGTTGCCTTTGCGACAGCAGCTGGGTCTTTGGGACGGGGCTGGACGAAGAGTGCTGGGAGCGGAGAAGGTGCTAGCACCGCCCCTGCCTGGCAGCCCAGCTTGGCCGGAGGCCGGCTCGCCAGGCTGCCCGGGCTGCCACAACGTCCCTGCTTGCCTCCACGCGCCGTGGCGCCCTCTCAGTCCCCGGCCCGGCGGGGTGGGCCGGGGATGCTCCTGCTAACCCGGCTCCGCCCCACGGCAGCCACCGCCTCCCCTGCCGTCCCCTCCTCACGCCCCCTGCCCCCCATCTTCGGCCCGGCCTGGAGTCCTACGGGGACACAGCACCTCTCCCCGCACCCAGCCTCTTCCCGAGCCCCTGGCGCGCAAGCCTCGGCCTGAGTCCGGAATGGGATAGAGAAGGGGTGCGAGGGAGGGCGCGGGCAGGGCGGAGGGACGGCCTGGCTCTGGGCCCCGGCGTCGGACTCAAGGCGAGAGACCTACCGTTTGTACCTCACGCTGCCTGCGGCCCAAACGAATGTCTAACACGCACAAGCACTGCTGTGTCTCTAATCTGGGAACTGGAGGAGTTCAAGTTAAAGCGGCTTATGTGTGTTCCTCCGTCTATACCAGCTTGTGAGCACTCGCATGATCTCCAGCAACAGACACTAGAAGCGCCACCACTACAGTGCGTGTGTGTGTGCGTGTGTGCACACGTGTTGGGGGTGGAAACCCACTGAACATTATAATAATGATAGAAAAGGTGATCTCCCTCAGGACGGGGATGAGCGATGTGACCACGCTGCTGTGGTCAACTCGTGAGGTTGTCGGGGGAGGAGGAGGAAGGAGCCACAAAAGAAAGTGGAGTTTAAATGGAAAAGGTTTAAACTCCACTTGGTGGACCCCGCAATGATTTAGGCTTCGACTGACCCAGCCCTTCACAGCCACTAGGGCAGGTGCTTCAGGGGACTCCCAACCTTGGCCAAAGCCTCAGGAGTGGGATGGGATGGGAGGGGGAGGACAGACACTCACGGCGACCCACAACTTCCACGGCCCACCCGGGTCTGGAGCAGCCAGCCGGTCCAGATAACAGAAAACTGATGCTGCAATGACACTGGCCACACCCAAGGCCGGGACACTTGACTGGCATGTTCAAGCACATTCAGGACAGGATGGGTCGGCACGACTTGAAATCTGGGCCACACCAGATGTTTGGTGGTCCTTAGCAAAGTCGCCTCTGGAGGAGAATGTAGATAGGAATCCCCAACAGAGAACTGAAAACCTAAAGGGTTAAAAGCAGGGGTGCCCAAGGCCCGGGCACCTCCTAGTCCAGAGGGTATTACGACTTGAAAGGCCCTAAGGAAGGTCCCCCACACCCTCCACCTACCTAGTGAAATTATGCCTAAGATCCCGGACCAGAGCTCGCTTCCTTTCACTGTGCTTCCACCTGTCCTGGGGGACGCCAGGCCTCGGCTGCTCTCAGCTGCGGGCACTTCCACCCCAGCTCAGACGAAGACTCCGAGCAGTGCGACGGAGGTCACGATCGGGACACCACGTTCTGATACTGCCCTCAACGGTTCCACTGCTGGCCCAGACTCGGGTCTCTGTCCCTCACCCCACCAAACCCATCTGGGTTCAGTACCCGGGAACAGCAAGCTGCTCCTTCAAAATACCCACGGCTCCCTGCCCACGGGGAGCTGGCATGGGCTCTCGGGAGGCTCGGGGCTGGCGGCGGTTAACTGGACGCCTCCCTCTGCAGCTGCCTCCGTGTCCAGGACGGGGTGACGGGCTTGGGAGCTGACACGGGAGGAGGCCTGCTGTATTGTGGTGCCATCTGTCAGGCCCGAGAAGTCCCCCTCCCAAAAATATCCCCCTATACACCTGGCACCTAAAATTTCACTGGAGGGCCCAAATGAGGAAAATGGAGTAAAAGTTACTCAACAGGTTCCCAGAAAAACACAAAGGTCTCTTGGGGGGGGGGGGGGTGAGTGAGAAGCCGCGGGAGAACAGGGAATGGCAGCCCAGGAATTCCCAGAGGAGGACGCAGTGAGGGCAACCCGGGGGGAAGAGGGCTGAAGAGGGTCGGCAGCATCGATAACAAAAGTGCGTTTTCACGGCAAATAGTTTTTAATCACATCAAAATCGATCCCGTCCCCCTTAGTGGCTTTGCCCAGCAGAGGCAGGCACGCACCGGGACGGGCAGGCTCCCTCCCCGAGGCGGCCAAGGAAGCGCGGGCAGCCCCTGGGGCCCAGAACGGCGGGAAAGAGCACAGTCAACTGCGGGCTGGCTTGCGGGTCACACGACAGGATCTCGCTGCTTCGAGTCACGTAATCCCTTCTCCCTCCTCCTGGGCTCTCCCTCTCCTCCTTTCCCCTCTCTGCTCTGTTTTGATTTGGTTAAAATAGATGCAAACTCTGGTCTTTTCTATTTTTAATACCTAGCCATTACATAATCCGCAACGTAATTGCTGACTTGAAAAACTATTGGCAAGAGCAGAAAATCCCCAGAGTTTTAAACAGGAAAAGGATTATTACAGCACAAAAGCCTCTGGCAGTTTTACTGACTGGTAAACCGTCTGCAATCGTCACTTGCCAGTGAAGTCACATGGGCCCTGGGAAACACTGTCCCCACCTCAGGGAAAACAGGCTGGGGGCAGGGACCGGAGCCTCGGCGGGCAGCAGGCTGCGGTGTGTCCCGCGGGGCTGGGGGTGTGGGGGGGATGCCCCGAGCTCCCGCTGGGCCCGACGCTGCAGGTCACCGGCCCTCCCCAGGCCACCTCTGAACTGCTTTTGTTCCTTGCTGGAGAGTGAAGTCCTCCGCATCTGAATCCCTCATCAGCTTCCCGGGCCCTGGGACGGCCTCCCACACACTCGGGGCAAGCCTGGGTGAGGGTGCACTATCCCGGTCGATATATGATTTTATTAGGACACAGGAGCAAGGAAGGCTGCTGTTCATCACGGAGACCCGACCCACCACTCTGCTCTCCACATAGGAGGCCAACCACCATGCTACTTAATTCTTCAGTAAAATGAGCCAGTGAAAATATAATGACTAAAGATTTGGTAAAGGGCTGAAGGGGAGCAGATTTTGCCATCCTAAAATATGTCTCTTTGGCATAAGGATTTTTCTGAGCTGAAAGCAATCAAAACGTAGCAAATTTAGGAAAAGCCCTTTACCGTCCCTCTCAACTATCTAAATTTACATTGGAAGGGGGCCTATACCAGGACACTATTACCAGAAATACCTTTTTACCTAAGATAGGTACCTGCACAAAAGGGCAACCTTTGTTTCCTAAACAGCTCTTGTGAATGGCCTTCCTTCCCTTTGTAACCCCAGACCCCCCCTTTCCTTAGCTCACGATGTTATATAAAACTGCAATTCTTTGCCCTTTGAGCTTCGTATTTTTATGGGGTTCCCATATATAGGAAATTTATTTTTCTCCTGCTAATTATTAGACCAGCCAAAGAACCTAGGAAAGAAGAAGGGAACATTTTCCCACCCTCCAGATTTCACAACCAAATCAAAATTATCTCATTAAGAGGCACCTGGGGGACTCAGTGGTTTGGCACCTGCCTTTGGTACAGGGTATGATCCTGGAGTCCTGGGATCAAGTTCCACATTGGGTTCCCTGCACGGAGCCTGCTTCTCCCTCTGCCTGTGTCTCTGCCTCTCTCTGTGTGTCTCTCATGAATAAATAAAATCTTAAAAAAAAAAATGAAATGTCCAGGGTGAAGCCAGCATACAGCATGGTTGGATCCAGGTACTCCAAAGATGCCACCTCACAGCTCAGCTTTCCCTTGTGGGGCTTCAGCACTCCCCCTCGGGTGGTAGGATGACCACTAGAAGCCTCAAAGTTATGCACATCCTACAGGCTTGGCAGACCCAGATCCCATGGGGGAAAAAATGAGAATTCACTCCTTACTAGTTCCCAAAAAAGTCCAAAGTCCTAATTGGCCCGAATTTGAGACCATACCCACGTCAACTGCTGTTTTCTGATTGGCAGTCATGTGTCCTCCATCATGTCTGCCCAGGGATGAACCTGACCCCACCAGAACCCAGTCTAAAAACAGAGAAGGAGGGGACACCTGGGTGGCTCAGTGGTTTAGCGCCTGCCTTCAGCCCAGGGCGTGATCTGGGGATCCTGGGATCTAGTTCCGCATCGGGCTCCCTGCAGGGAAACTGCTTCTCTGTCTGCCTGTGTCTCCGCCTCTGTGTCTCATGAATAAATAAATAAAATATTAAAAAAAACAAAACAGAGAAGGACATGGCCCCCCAAAGGAAATCAATATGCTCTCATTTAAGAAGAGAAAGTGCATGCTGGGCAGTCAAAGCCCATCAATCACTACTGTCCTCAAAATACGGAATCACAGTGGATTTTAAGACTACATACCATATGCTCTTCCATCAGTTTGGTCTTCCTCCCTAAGAAGTGAGCAAGAGTTCTCGTTTAGTGTGACACTGGCTGGATTTGCCCTGGACCTACTCCAGCTGCTCAGACCTTGGCTTCTTGCTCTAAGACACTTATTGGAGGCTTAATATTTGCTTAACTACTCACTCAGAGCAGTCTCCAAGTCCCAGTACTTTGTGGAAGACTTTTCTGCCGCCCTTCAACTCCCAAATGATATGCCCTACTCAGTGCTGGTGTGGCCGGCAAAGCTGCAGTCCTCTTGCTCTTTGACCGGCATCATAGGGTCTGCGTAAATTGTAGGGAGGGAAGGGAGTAACAAGCCCTTTGTTGGGAAGTTCTGCCTCCCTTTTGGAATCTGAACTGAAAATGGCTTCCATTGGGCAGAAAGAGGAATACCAGGGTAGTTCCTGGAACATCTAACAAACAGACTCCATAAGAAGGATCCTGGGGAAGGACCAAGGCTAACCATTCTAGGAGTTACACAGCAAGCACTAGAGCAATCAGAGGTCAGCTACAACCATTCTGTCTATGTGCATGTTTTAAAATCCACCTAGATGCCCCCCTCCAATGAACCTCCCATAATTTCTGCAAATTCCCAGCAGCTAATGCTCTTAACAGTCCCTTTAGGCTCTGATTGCAGCTCCTGCTGGATTTTTTATCTCACTCACTGAGGCTGATCTCTTCCTTCCGATCTGAGCTGTCCCAGAGGTGTGACTCAGCTCCTTTTTTCCATGCTTTACCAAAAAGAAAAAAATACAGATACATAAACTAACTCAAAACACTGTCCTCATCAGACTTTCCTCACTTTCTCTGTCAAGAGACAGAGGGGCTTTATATTGTTAGCACGCTTCATGGCGCCTTCACCCTCTCCAGACATGGCTCATACTTGGGAAAGATCTCCCTTTTGCTCAGAAAACCCAATTCCCCTTTATATTACTCAGAGCAACTTAGCTCTCTAACCCCCTTCTTCCTGATATCCAGTGACCCACACCTGGAGTCAGCCCCACTGTGAACTACCCACTCCAGGCTCCACACCTGACCAATACTGAGCAACAAGAGGAAGTTGTGAACTTCACTCTCACCATCACCCATCACCATTCTGTAGTGAGAAGAGAATGGAATGTTCTCCCCCCTACGAATACGAATTCGGCCATCCCTCTTTTTTTTTTTTTTTTTTTCCGGCCATCCCTCTTTTGAACAGTATTTGCTGGAGTCAATTTTGGTTTTAAATAGGTTTCTATTATACCACTCCATGTAACTCTCCAGCTCACGGAAAAGCCTGTGTTGCAAGGTCGAAACAATCCCCATACACCCATACTGGTGTCCGCTGACACTGGTAATGTAATTTAGAAAAGCAGTGCTTCTGTCCCAAAAGCCCTGGTCTTTCTTTGAAAGACAAAGAGGTTTTTGGGCTTGTGCCACCCTATGATTGGAAGTCCTGTTATTTCCAGGCTAGAGTTCTAGATCCTCAAATTCCAGGGAAACAGGCAAAACTAAGGCGTCTGCTTCAAGGTCTTCTTTCACCCAGGTTGGTGAGGGACGGAGACCAAGATTAAAACCAGCTGAGACGCTTCTGAGGCCAATCAGGTAATTTTCCTTTTTCTTCCAAGGGAAGGAGCAAGCAAAGCCTTCTGAGCAGAGGTCTCAGCTCCTTCCACTACAGCACAGGCAGGAAGGCAGAGTCTCTACAAGGCTGTGAATACCAAAGTGCAGCAAATCCTAGGAAAAAAAGAATTCTGAGCTTTGAATTCCTTTGTTCTTCACACCAAGAAGTGCAACTGCAGATACCATGGCCCAGGAGCCTCCTTCAGGAATCCTTTCAGTTTATGGGAAGGGAAGAGTAGTGAGAAGTCTCTAACTTCTTCTCAGAGGCTAAGATTTATACTGGATCAATCTTTTACATAAGGGGAAGACAAAAGTTAACATTTCACTCTTTAATGTAACTAGAAGAAAACAAGCTTAAATCCTTTAATAAAATTTAAAACAGAATACATTCCAAATCAAATAGGAATGTTGTTTAAAAAATAAATGGGGAAAAAAATAAAATAAATGGGAACATTCTATTCCTGCATTTGCACCTTTCACTGATACAGAAAGTTAACGTCAAAGTTCTCACAGCTGGGGTGCCTGAATGGCTCAGCTGGTTAAGCATCCGACTCTTCATTTCAGCTCTGATCATGATTTCAGGGTTGTGAGATGGAGCCCCTCATGGAGCCCCACACTAGGCATGGAGCCTGCTTGAGTCTCTCTCTCTCTATCCCTCACTCCACTCTCTCTCTCTCAAAAAAAAAAAAAAGGTTTTCACAGCCATACAGTGTTTCATGGTACCTTATTCGTGGATATTTACCAATACAGTGAACATTCCCATCCAGAGAAGTCTGTTCATTCCTTAAACGAAATAACAGTTTCATTTGGAATGGATGAAATGGATAAGTTTTTTTTTTTTTTTAATAAAATTACAATTTGCCCTGTTGTGTCTCACGTATTGTATTCTCCACTCATTTTCTATTGGGTTTGCCTTTTCCTTATTGATTTATAGAAATCCTTTACAGATTTTAGATATTAATTCATCACCTATTACATATATTGCAAAAATTTTCTTCCATTCTAGTGGCTGTCTTCTAACTTTGTTTATAATGACTTTTGCCAGACAGAAGTTTTTCATTCTAATTGTGGCAAAACCAGTTAAAAACGATTCAGAAAGTACTGACATGAGAAGAGCACACCCCGAGCTCTAAGCCACATAGCCTCTTGTGCTGTGGGCCACACAATCTTACTCAGGTTCCTGTGATGAAATGGCTGGTTAGGCAATCATTTTCTGAGTTATTCACATCTGGCCAGGGTAGTGGTGTCAATGAGTCAAGTACGGAAGGAGCAAAAAGTAAAGACTTTGTTTCCAGCTATTTGGAGGCTCTTTCTTAAACATTTGCAATCATGTATTAACAATGTCAAAAGAATCCTCAACCATTAAAAATCTAAAAACATCTTTATAAACAATAATCTGAGTATTTCCAGATTCTTTCAAACTCTGTGGGCCTTAGGGCATTATTTGCTGTCACTGTAAAAGGCAAAATAAATTCTAGACTCTACAGGAATAGAAAGGCCCAAGAGTCTATTGCCTCCTAGAGTTTTAAGGAAGAAACCTTCAGTTTCCCTTCAGCCTCTCACAGATTAGCACCGACTCAATCTGAGCCTGAACAGTTCAAAAAAACCTCATGGCCAAATGGGATTTCCCTGCAAAGAGTACTTAGTCCCTATTCCTGCAAACTCTGCCTAAAGGCCCAGTACTTTGTGGAGCTTGTCCCACTTGGCCAGAGCACCCCGCCTCTCCCCACTCCACAGTATTTAGGCGTGCAGTGCAGAAAGCGGGCCTAAAAGACAGTTCTGGCCTCCTTCCCCCTAGCTGGAACCTGGCACTCCCTGAAGAACTTGGTTCTGGGAAATGAATTTTCTGCCATAAAATTCTTCTTCAGTACCCAGTGGTACCAAGAGGAAAAACAGATGGTCCGTCTCAATGTGGCTTCAAAGCCATTATTCCTATTACCTTACAAAAAAATCCTTCCTTTGCCGAAGTCTATACTAAACAACCACACTCCTCTTCACTGCTGTCACCTACTGACCTCTTGGTCAAGACCTTTTGTCCCTTGATCGCAGTCTGCCTTTAAACAGAAAGTCAGACCTTTTGCCTGATCACAATCTCCTATATCCTTCAATATTTCTACATCTCCTTGTCTTTACTTTTACACCTATTTTACTTTTACTACCTATTATACATCAGATAATTCTAATCAATCTAATCGACTAATTAAATCAGGCCCCTTAAAGAGCTTCTACTGTCATTTTGCTAACTTAATATAAGGCTTTTTTCACACAGTGGATTTAATAAAGTTGCATTCAGTCACTCACATCCTATAATTTGAGTTTTCACTTAACTGAGCTTTGCGAAGTTTCAAATACTCAGGGATTACCATGTCGTTTTGGGGTCAGTCCGAAAGGACTAAGGTGAAAGTTAGGTAGGAATTACCCAATTCAAGGGTTGTGAGCAAGGCATTCAAGGGGAAGGAATGCATTTTTCCACTCCTCCACCTAAAAAATACCCCAAGAAATGCTCCTCTCAGAGGGACTGAGACTTCCTCCTGTACAATGTCTGCTCCCCTCTCCCTCAATTCCTTCCAGATAATCTGAATGTTAGATCAACAAAGACACAGCTTTGCCCTTGATGGACCTCCCAAAGTTTGCTCATATCTGAAACAAGGAAGTTTGCCTAGAATATCTCAAGTTTTGTTTTGTTTTTGTTTTTGTTTTCAGTAGGCTCCACATGTAGACCCTGAGATCAAGACCTAAGCTGAAACCAAGAGTTGGATGCTTAACCAATTGAACCACCCAGGTGCCCCTCAAAAGTTTTTTGATGTAAATAACTGCGCATTATTTATAGTGTGAAAATCAACTTTTATTTTGAAAAGCAGGTTCAATGTTTAAAGAAACCCAGTGGTAAATCCTTTTGATATACTGAAGAATCTTCATATCCCACCACTACCAACGTAACTGTTAGATCATCTGCATGAAACCAATAATTCTCCTAAAGCAGGACACAGAGATTGGTATCAGGAGCTTCTTCCAAAACCCTGCCAATCCTGCCCCCCCCACGCCATCCGAAAAAGGCAGTCCTTAAATCCCTACTGAGGCAGAATTACGGGCTTAGAGGACTGTGCTAAGGGTACAAAGGTGGCCAGGAACGCATGCCAGGAAACACAGGGCAGGGCCAGGTGACAGGCTCCAGTCCCTCTGGAGCCAGAGGCAGAACCTCCCAGTTTGCTTTACCCTCACAGAGGGTGTAATTTCCAGTAGGGCTAAAAATCGCCGGTGGCACAGTGCCAGAGGGCAGGGCCAGGCTGGGTAAGCAAAAGCCAGCGATGAGCCAGAGAGCCTCCTGATTTAGAATCCAAGCAGTAGAGAAGGGTGGTAGAGAGCCTCCTACAGAGGACTTAAAAAGTAGCTGCCCTCTTTGGGCACGATCCAGGTTGCCAATAGGAAATCTCTTGCCTCCATGGGCCTCCTCACTTGTTCCAGAGACTTTCTCAGCATCAAGGACATCAAGTGACTGGGACTCAAGTGACACCAGCTTACTGATTTTGGAAACATCCCTCCTCTGTGGAGTCACCAGCTCATAGAGCAGAAACTTCCCATGGTACTTGGAGGAAACAAGTACCTAACAAGTACCTCCCTCCCTAATATAAAATCCAGGTGATGAGTCTAGTCCCCAAACCACCCAAGTCAAACTACAGTACAAAGCTGTGGGAAGATTGTTCTGTACAGCTCAACATGCCGCAGAGATAAGGATTCCTTCAGTCCTTCGCTTACTCACTCATTCATTCCACTGCAGCTTTCTGATGGCCCACTAGGCTCCACGCACTGGGCAGCAACCATGCCTTGCAGAATTCTCAGCAGACACCAGTCTAGCAATTCCCCACAACCTCTCTCTAAAGTGGACCCTGCTGGTTCAGAATTTCTGACAGGAAATAACTGCTTTTTATGTTTATACTATCAGAATGGCTTAGCCAAAATATTCAATTGCATAAATATGATTGTCAGTTGGAAAACTGAAGTAACTTGAGATTTCTGACTTTCTACCGACTAAAGTAGGTCCCCTTAGGATCTCTACTAGTTAGTGCATACACATGTAAGTGAATTAATATGTGATTCCAGAAGTAAGCAAACTTAATGTCCACAAAAAAAATTTTTTTCCATGTCATTAAATGAGACAAGCCCTTCCCTCATGGGTTGAAGTCAATATGCTTCTACTGTATTGCTTTCAAAAGAATGAAGTCAGAATTCAATAAACTACTGAGCCACCAAACTAACTCTGCTATAACCAAACTAGCCAACCTTATTTCCAAAACACCTCAAGCTATTTCTGAACGGATTCGGATTTTTTTTTTTCTCCCTTAAACTAATAAAACATCCCACATTCTCTGGTTTAGAGGAATGTCAGGACCTACAAGGGCCAGAGGACAGGACAGTGACTGTGAGGAGCACTGTATCTTCCCTGGCCCTTTTCTTCCTTCCACTTCTTCACTGTGATATTCCTAGCTCCAGGCTGCCACTTTTGCTCTAGCCTTCCCTCCTCAGAAAATTCACCTCATGGAGAAATGAGAAATGGAATTTGAGGCCTAAATACCTGAGTTTGAGTCCTAATCCTACTCTCTGAGATTCAGTGCCCACATGAAAGAAAAAAAAAATGCATAGTATACAGGACTGTTAGCCAGGTCACTGTACAATGGCGTTCATAAACTGCACAGGGATCTTTAAATAACGTTGTGGCTGTTGTTTCATTACAGTGATTACTGTCCACTCTTACTGCTCCTCAAGCTCTACTCTCAGGTTCCAGTTGAGACCACTGCTACACACTCCTCTCCAGGGTCTGTCAAGACTACCACCAGGAATGGGAGGACCGAGATAAGACCATCCCTCTCCTAAACATCTCAAGGGTGTCAACTCTAGAGTCCCACGCTTACTTACTGCCTCTACTTCAGAAGTACCTTTTCCTCTAAATGGGAATCCCCAGTCTATAGAATATTTCCTTTTGGATGTAGCTCTGGCCCTTCAAATTTAACTCCAAGACGCAAATTTCTCTCCCCTTTCTAGAGGACTAGTTCTCCTTTCCAGTTACCCTCTTTCTGTCATAATGAGTAATTTTCCAACTTCACAGTGTAGACACACACCTTGGCATAATATAACTGTGGTTTTGGCCCACCTACCACCATCAAGTCAGAATCTATTTTTTTTTAAGATTTTATTTTTCAGGGCAGCCCGGGTGGCTCAGTGGTTTAGCGCTTCCTTTGGCCCAGGGCCTGATCCTGGAGACGCGGGATCGAGTCCCACGTCGGGCTCCCTGCATGGAGCCTGCTTCTCCCTCTGCCTGTGTCTCTGCCTCTCTCTCTCTGTGTGTGTGTCTCATGAATAGATACAATCTTAAAAAAAAAAAAAAAAAAATTTGTTTTTCAAATAATCTCTACCCAACATGGGGTTCAAACTTACAACCTTGAGATCAAGAGTCATGTGCCAACCAGGTGCCTCTCCTATTTTTTTAAATCCCTTTTTTTTCTTTATCAGAAAAGATAATTTTGGTTAACATTGTGTTATATGATATTTTTAAGATTTATTTATTTGAGTGGGGAAGTACAAAGGGAGAAAATCTTCAAACAGGCTTCTCTCTGAGCTCAGAGCCTGAACAGCATTTGATCCCGACCCATGAGATCATGACCTGAGCTAAAACCAAGAGTTGGATGCTGAACCAAATGAGCCACCCAGATGCCCCTGATGTATGATTTTATAATATATATACATAGTTGAGATGCCTGGGTGGCTCAGTGGTTGAGCGTCTGCCTTCAGCTCAGGGCGTGATCCTGGGGTCAAGGATCGAGTCCCACATCGGGCTCCTTGTGGGGAGCCTGCTTCTCCCTCTGCCTGTGTCTCTGTGCCTCTCATGAATAAATAAATAAAATATTTTAAAAATAATAATAAATATATACACACACATACACACACAGCTCTGGTGGTATTTATTTCAACTGAAACAAATTCATATGCTATATATTTTTTTCATTTTATATTACAGCCATCTTTCTGTGTCAGTAATTATAGATCTACTTCATTTATCATTGTACGAACTTAACAGTTTATTTGGCCAATCCCCTATTGATGGTCATTTTGATCGCTTTACCAATTCAATAGTAATAAATATATCTCTGTACACTTTCCCTGGGCATAAATACCTAGAAATCAGATTGGTGGATTAAGAATGTGTGTACTTCAGGGGTGCCTGGGTGGCTCAATTAAGCGTCTGACTTGGCTCAGGTCATGATCTCAGGGTCCTGGGATGGAGCCCTCTATCAGGCTCCCTGCTCAGTGGGGAGTCTGCTTCTCTCCCCCCGCCCCGCCTGCCCCCCTTCATGCTCTCTCTAATAAGAATTTTTTAAAAAGAAAATAACTTTTTTTAGTATACTTATTATTTTAGTTTTTA